>NC_079136.1:117475527-117798027 GCF_945859705.1 Episyrphus balteatus
TGATATGATTAAAGAATCTCAATTTTTTCCTTAAATAAATAATAACATTTCATCTTTTAACTTAAATCTTTATTTATGTTCCCAGACACAAAAATTACATAGACAAAAGCAACGAGTTCAGTCAGTCAGCTATGATAAATTTTGTGTATTCTAAAGTTGTATACACACACTTATACACAATGCCGTCTTTACCATAAGGGCACACGGGGCCCGTGCCCAGGGCCCCCATTCTCAGGGGGCCCCGAAGGAACGAATATTATATTCTCAAAACATTTTTGTCGGTCAGACCATCTACCAAAAAATTTTAGTTTTTATATGGCAACCAAACAATCAAATACATTTTTTTCTACACCTATACGGAAAATATATGTTTCCAAAAAGAAAACAAAATATGTGGCGTTGTATGCGGAAAAAAATTTAAATCCAAACCACCAGACCCAAATTCAATTTTCAAAAAAAAAAAAATAAGACAATAATATTTTCAAAAAACAAGAAAAATACCTTTTTTTCCACTGTAGGTAAGATTATTTATTATTTATTAATAAAAACAACGAATTCTTTTCCATTATCTTTTTCCTTAAATAATAATTTTGTTTGAAGTTTGCAAAACTGTCAAATTTGAAGTGCGTGTTAAAATCAGTGTAAAAATATGAGTAGATTCGTATTAAAAGACGAAAAAGAATCAATTCGTCGGCAAAAAACATCAATACTTTTTCCGTTGGAAAACGTTTGAGAAAAAACTATTGCCGGCTCGTCGACGGTACATCAATGTTTTGGTTCAATGGAAAACGCCATGGTACAATGGTTTTAATTTGAATTGCGAATTGCTCTCGTATTTAAAGATTGACACATAAAATTCATTAAATAACTTTAAAAAAAATTGTTTTTCAAAAAAAAAAAAATTAATTTTTTTGTTTAATCCAAAATAATTTTTTTTTAAGTTTTCTTAGTTTTAATATCAGTATAAACCTTTTTATGTAAAAATTTTCATTAAAATCGGTTGTGTCGTTTTCATTAAGAAATCGGTTCTATGGCAAGTAGGTACCGTTAATAACGGTCCAAAAAATATTTTTCTTCTTTCAAAAGTGCGGCCTTATTTGCGGCAAAACATATTTTTTTTTTAAAGCAAAATCGTTATCCGTTTTTGAGAAAATTGCAATATCTCGAAAACTTTATATTGGAGATATCCGTTGAAAAAGAGACATTAAAATAAAAAGGCAACAAATAAAAAAAACGGCTCTTGAAAATTACGTAGAAATCGTCTGTACCGAGTTTTTAGCAAATCTATCAATCCGTTTGAGCTCTTTTTTCCAATTCTTCAAACTGAAACTTATAACGGATACAGGGTACAATTATTGGCAGTGGCAACGATTGATGTCTCGATGCACGTATTATTGGCACCCCCTTTACTTTATATGAAACGATATATTGGCACCCCTTTTTAACCATAACCCTTCCCTTTAAGCCAACCATTGTACATATTTTACTTTCCAAAAGGGCCCCAAAATTCTTGTGTGCCCAAGGGCCCCAGGATAGTTAAAGACGGCCCTGCTTATACATGTAGATTTTGAGACAAATTATGATGGTGGAGTCCTTTAAAATTGTAGAACAATATGTGTTCAGTTTTTTTGTTTTGTATTGTTCGTTCACCCTCCCTGGCACATTAAAAACTTCCGCGGCGGCAATAAAATCTTATGATCATGCGATAATCCAAATGAATGCGTTTTAACCTTAAAAAAAAACAACGTTGAATCATAAAACGTCTGTCCAGTGGAACAGTACAACCCGGTTTGATTCTGGTCAGGAGAATTAAATTTACTTACATCAATTCTTCCCATTATGGTGATAGATTGCGTGCTTGAGGAGCATGCAAACATTTTGTAGTTTTTGTTTACCAATTCATTTTATCAATTGATTAGCCGGATTCGACTGTTACTTGTAACTAAGCACCACACTTTTTAACATTCGATCGTTCATAAAAAACCACCGACAGTTAAATTAAATACCATACATAAGGCATCGCATAGCAATAGATTAGATACCATTTGAGCTAATTTGATATTATTAAAAAAAAAAAAAACATCGCATTGAATTCAATTTTCTTAAATTCATTTTTGTTTGAAGCCTAAGCCCAATTAAGCCACTTGGTCTACATACCCGAATTATTTTTATCCGGCCATGAGCTTATCCTCTATGAGCTCGTTTACTTGATTCATAAGACATCGCAAAAAAACATAGAAAAAATTTTCTACACTAATGCTTGCTGCTGAAAGTCTTAGCCCCCTTCAGTCGCTTTATTTACATGCACCCACTATGAGCTAATTTATTATTAATCAAGAAAACATCGCAAGAACATAGAATTACATTTTCGTCATTAACCCTTATTGTTGGACATTCTAGGCCCCATTTAACTACATATTATGTTAAATGTTTTGTTGTTTTATAATTCATAAAAGCACCGAAAAAAACATAGAATTAGATTTTCTAAATTAGCAGCTGTTGTTTGAAATTTAGGCTAATTTCCAACCATTCACAACCATATTTATACCACCATGTTTTCCTCTTAGCTGCGGATATAATCAACCGGTTGCTACTGTAGCTGCTATATTGTGGTCTCATGATGTCCCTTTTTTATCTGTCTAGTGTCCTTAGTTCAAGATTAAACGATTCACTTAATTTTGATGAAAAAACTTTTATTTGACTCATTCAAATGGCTGATGGGTGACGTTGATGTACATCTCCAAACTGTGTCCTACATAATAATAATCTCCAACAAAACACACAACAAGAACAAAGCTGAACAATAACTTCAAAAAAAAAAAAGAGAAAAAAACAGTATCCTTAGTCCCCAGGCCAATTAAATAAAATTCATTTTACGCCTTGTGTTTAGAGAGAGAGTGTCCTTTTTTTTTTTGTTTTTTTTTTTTTCTTTTTAGTAGTAATAATAATCAACAGGATGCAAGCATCACTGAACGACTATGAACGCGCCAATTTTTCATGTGATTCCACCCTTAAGATTTGTCTGCACACACACAAAATGTCAGTGTGCAAACGGCAAACTCTAGTTTAACAATCATGAATCATCGAAGAAAAACCAAACAACAATTTAATGGAAACTGAGAAGAAAAACTATATACACCATAGAGAAAGAGAGATACTAACCAGGAGATATAAACGTGTTTTGTACAATTTCTCTGGAAAATGGGGGAAGGATGCAATTTTGGTGTTTCATTTGAAACACACTCACTTGATGCACGTTTCGTCATTGCTGTATCTTTACACACGAACATTTCATCCATAGAAGAGGGAAGACCGAGTCACCTCTCTTTTTCTCTAGAAATCTATGAAACAACTACCATTCATTCCTTGGGTTTTTCCAATCTGGTGCACAATAATGGGTGGCGTGTATACGACGACTTTATGGTGCCATTTCGGATGTCAATTGTGAATTGTCGTCGACGACGACTTCAACAACGACAACGTCTATACATTCAATTAATGCTACACGTGACCCATGCACTTTGCAGAGCAGTTGTTCTTGTTGTATAGAGCGGGTACCTCTCTATAACCAAGCTAAGGAAATCAAAGCTTTCCTTTATGAACGTTCCCACTGTTTTGTACCTAAATGGCGTCGTCAAGAACGACAATAAAACGTTACAGATCTAGATGGCGGTGATGGTGACGGTAACGGTGGTTTTAGTTACTTTTAGTCTTTGGTGACGAGACAGGAGTATTGGGTTGCTTGGTGATAATAGTACCTACATGTTGAAGTTGCAGCAAGCAAAAGCACAAAAGAAATCATTGCACCTCAACAATACGACATTTGCATTTCTAAATGTTGTTCCTCCGAACTTAAAGTAACTCCGGGAGAAGGAAAGGCGGAACAATGTAATGTGATCATGCGGAAGAATCATTTCAACATTGAAAAACTAACAGCGAGAGTTTGTTAGTTTGTTTGTATATTTACACGAGACATTAAAAGAGTAGAAAAGTGTAAAAAGGGTTTCGAAATGCTAGCAAACAGAAATGGGGAAAATATTGATTTTGTTGACAAAAAAAAAAAAGTTGAGAAACAACGGTTCGAGACTTCGTAGTCTCTAAATTGTTCATGAATAGTTTTAGAGAATTTCTTTACTTTTGAATTTTTTTAATTGCACAACGAGAATCTCCTAAAATTTTATCGGTGTTCCACTTAATTTTTCAAACGAAGCTAAATACACTTCTTACGATAATAGAATTCGAATCTTGGGTAGTGTGAAGCAGTGTATAGCGGGAGAGTTATGAGCCCTTCCTTACATCAAGATCTTAACAGCGCCAAAAAAAATAAAATGCACGACTGGGTCGCACGAACTTGCTCTTAGAGTTAAAGTTGCTTAAATTTTTAATACTTTTTATATAGAAATTTGAAAAAAAAAATAAATTTCGTTTTTTAAAAAAATAAAATAAAATCTGAAATCAAATTGCCCTCCAAAACAAGTATGCAGTTTTGATTGATATATTAAGATGCATTTTCGGAAAATAAAATTTCAAAATCGTTAGAGCTGTTTTTTAAAAAACTATTTTTTGGAAAAAAAGTTTTAAAATAAAATTGGTATGCCATTTTGTAGAAATCACTAATCAACATCTAAAACCGAAATTTCAAAAAAATTCAATGTCCCGTTTTCGAAATTTTGATTTTTCAAAAAAAAATTTTCAAAATTTTTTTAAAAATCCAAAAATTATTTTTTTGGAAATTTTATTTTTGGTTTATATTTAAATTATATAAATTCTTTTTCACAACAAATTTCGTTGAAATCTTATAAGCGCTTTTAGAGATAATCGGATTTGAAAAAAACGGTTCTATGGAAGGTACCGTTAATAATGATTTTCAAAAAAAAAAAATTTCATTAAAAGATAGACCTTAGCTTAAAACTAACATTTGAATTTTTTAAACAAAATCGTTGGAGCCGTTTTTGAGATATTTCAATTTTACTAAAATCGGTATATGACAAGTACCGTTATTTTAGGTCAAAAAAAATTAATTCCAAAAACCCCTCTGGAGAGTCGCCAAATAACGCTATATACCAAGTTTGACATCAATCGGTCCATCCGTTTAGGCTGTAGCTTCGTTTACAGACTGACAGACAGACGGACTTCCGGGACCCACTATTTTGGCATTCTCTACCATCGTAATGTCATGTAAAAATGTTATCTCAACTTGTTTTTTTTACGAATGCATAACTTGATATATAGTACCTATATCGCAAGTAAAAAAAAGAAGAAAAAGATCCTGGATTCAGGAAAACGTGTTGATATCAATATGGAATATCCGTTTCTTCTCAAACAGTCAAGACACCCTTAAATCACTGGACTCTGTTTCTACAAATTCAAATATTGCCGGTAACTATTGACTCTATCTCTTATAGGGATTGCTGTTTTCCTGACAGCCACTTTTACTTTACCCTTCCTAACATATCCGTTTTTAACAAAAGGTTTCTTCTGATTGAATCAAGAATTATCTTCGCAAAATATTCAAATGTAAATATGAAATTAGCAACATTTTGAGGTTAAATCACCAGAAAAACAATAATTCCACTTCGAAAAACGAAAATATCTGTCAATCTAAAAAGTACTTCCAAGTTTTCTGTCCGACCAGTCGTTCTCGAGATATTGAGACCAATGCGTTTTTCAAAATGGCGGACGCCCAACAAGACCAAACAATACGCAAACTGAGATTTGTACTTGGGATAAACCCCTCTTCAATACTGCATTCAAACTTAGCTGACGTCATAACTTTTTTCGGATTTTTCCCCATTGACTGAACTATAGCTTTTATTCTTATTATTTAATAAACATATTTCAGCGCGTTTTTTGTGTATTTGGCTTATTATAAGGTTTGTGTATGATTTATAGAACTGTTTCATATATAGAATTAAAGGTATAACACATTAAGCTATGTTAAAATTGCAAAAAAAAAGTACATGTCACCACTGAATATTTTGATATTTCGATGTGCCAAAGGCCTCGCTTAAAAAAATCACCTTTTGAGAAGTAAATACCTAATATGTATTATTTTTTTTAACATAGAAAAAGATTTTTGATACAGATTTATAGACAAGAGAAATACCTTTCATTTGATACCAATATTAATTTTGTACATCCGTTATTACGCATTCTACGATTAATTGTTCAAAAAAATAGCTGAAATCTTGATTGTGAAATCCGAAACTTAAAACTCAAATATCTCCAAAACCCCACTGACAAATTTGAAAATATTTTACCCATGTAATGTGCTTATCGTCACCTTTCATATGACACCAATTTCGTTAGTGAACACACTGGGCCCAAGCTTCATAGAAAAATGTGCCATCTCCTTTGTATACTTAGGGAAAATATAAATTGAAGTTGAAACATCGTTGTTTCAAAGATGAACTACTTTGATTTATGTGACTTTAAGATACGAAACCATCAAAAATTAACCCTTTTTCCACGTTGATTTTAAAAAGTTCATCTTCAACGCAAAATCATTCCGAATAATAGTTAAATCAATGTGGTTTTCATTGATTTTACGTAGTTTTATGGTGGCTTTTCCCTCAGTGTATCTTTAGAGAATACATTTTTCATAAAGCCTAGAACGCAACCAAAGAGAAAGGAAAAATGTTCAAGTCTCCATAGTCGACAACGAAAATGCTAACGAAAAAATATCATCGAGTATTCTGTCAAAGTCAAATAAAAAAATCCAAATTAATTAAAAATCAAGAAAAAACAACAGAAAATAGTTTTTAACACAAGAAATAAATAAGTTAAATGTAAAAAAACACTGCTCTTGGAATCAGGAAAAATGCACAGGACAATAAAAAGTAAGTGACAAATGAGTGAAAACTCTCCAATTTTTCGCTAGAGCTGCGTACTGAAAAACGAAAAGCAAAACGAAATTTTCGTTCAGGATTTCGTTAACGAAATTTTGTATGGAAAATTTCTTTTCTCTTCAGCCGCGTACTAGGCTTTAATGTTAAAAACTTTTAATAAACAAAGAAATTTGAAAAAAAAAAGGTTTAGGAAGGCTTCTACAAAATTTTGTTGCTCGCTTACGCTCGCATGTAACAATATATAAAAAAAAATTTGCTCGGTCTGAGCTAACCCCTCCCGAAATGAAATCCTAGCTACGGCTATGCTGTTCAGTGTGTACTGTTTGTTCATGATGTATTTTCATACCGTATCAAATGCCCACAAATTATTTATAATTTTAAAATCTATATTCCGGAGAGAAGATTGCGTCTTCGTCATTTTTTTAACAATCCTAAACATAGATGTAATTATGGTTGCAACGAACCATTTTCTAGATGCATAAAATTTTTCAACACTGTATGTAATGAACTTGATCTTTCTATAAAACAGATGTGAATTTAAAATAAAATTGCAAAGCATGTTATAAATTAGCTTTAAGTATTTAATTATATTTTTATATCAAAATTGTTATATTAGTAATCTGTAAGATTTATATCCGTAGATGAATAAATAAATAAATAAATAAAAAACAATTTTAACTTATGTTACTCATACGCCCTAGTGTCTTTTTTTTTTGCAATTTATGAAATAATAAATAAGACACATTAAAATAATAATTAAGAGACATTTAGTACGCAAAAATATTTTCGTTTTTCTCATTTTTTTTTTATAAATATATTTTATATTTTTCATTTCTTTTTTTTTTTTTTCATAGAGCTAAAAATAAATTTCTTTATTGAGTGCAATATTTGATTTGCATAATCTAAAATTGACCATTGTCAATAAATTGAAATATTTTAATATAGCAAACCCCTAATCCCAACCCAAATAAACATCTATCACAACTTCAAATATATGTCAGGATGGCCGAGCGGTCTAAGGCGCCAGACTCAAGAGCAATCTTGCCTATGAAAATAGGTACCTGAGCGTTCTGGTCCTCTCTGAGGGCGTGGGTTCGAATCCCACTTCTGACAAGAATTTTTTTTTATATTTTTTTTTTTTATATTCATTGAGTAATAAAAATTTATTTTTATTTGCTGTAGAGCAAGTAATATTAGTTTTGAGTGACAAAAAATACCAGGTTTTCATCCAAATTACCAATGACTCAGATGGTCAAAAAAAGGAGCAATTAAATAAAATCTTGGAAGTCAATTTCGACCCACTTTCAAATTTCGTATCGGACATTAACTTTGTAACAGCTATTATGTAGATCGGATGACAACGCAATATTTTTCCTGTTCGGACCCTGGGGAGGGGATTCGGGGGGTCAAAACACCCCAAATCGATGTTAGCCTACTTCTACTAAATTATCGTATTAAACTGAAACTTTGTACATTTATAATAGATCAAATGACAACACAAAATTTTGGTGGTCCCAGGGGACGTTGGGGGGTCGAAATACCCCAAATCAATTTTAGTCTACTTACAATTATGGCATCGAACTGAAACTTTGTACACATATGTAGTTCAGATGACAACACACTGTTTTGGTGGTCTGGACCTTGGGGAGGGGCATTGGGGGGTCAAAACACCCCAAATCGATTTTAAACTACTTCTAATTATCGTATCATACCGGAACAATCTACATATAATAGCTCAAACAACAACACAATATTTTGGTGGTCCGGACCCCAGGGGAGGGTTATTGGGTGGTTGAAATACCCCAAATCAATTTTAGCCTACCTACAATAATTATCGCATTGAGCTGAAACCTTGTACACATATGCAATTTAAATGACAACACAATGTTTTGGTGGTCAGGTCCATGGGGAGGGACATGGGAGTTCAAAATACCCGAAACCAATTTCAGAATACTTCCAATTATCGTATCCAACTGAAACTTTTTACACATTTATGTATTTAAGATAACAACACAGTATTATGGTGGTGCAGGGCAAGGGAGGTGCATTGGGGGGTCGGAACACCCCAAATCACTTTATGCCTATATTTTTAGTATGGATAAGGATACAAAAATTATGTTTTACGCACTAAAAACTATAAAGTTATTTAATTGATATTAATTGCGTGTAGTTACTTTTATGAAGTGTGAACAAAAGCACTTTGAATTAAGAGACTTTTTTTGAAGTCCTTATATAAATCCTATTAAAATTCTTGAAGCAATTTTTTACTCAATTAAAAGTGAGGACATTTTGTTTAAAATGCACAAACGAAAATTCGAAAAAAGAGGTTGTAAAAGCTGCAAAGCCTTGTTGCCTCTTAAATTATAATCTGAACACCTTTTTTGTTCTTAAAAAAAAAAAGGAAGAGGAACTTTTAATATGACGTGAACCCTTTAATTCGTTTCACTCAATTCAAGAAAACTTTTTTTTTTTGTTGAAGATTAATACAGATTGACGACGGCAAAGTTGATAAAATTATATCGCCACTTTATATGATATGTCAGCCTTTAAATTCAGAGCTTTATTCTTTTTTAATTACAGACATAAAACAGCCCGAATAAAAATTCTTTATTCTTTAATAATTTTCTGTATGACATACATACAAAAAAAAAAACAAAAATTACATGTACACGAATGGCGTATGTTTATATGTTTGAATATTAAAAAAAAGTTTATTCCATCGTCTTTTCATATGAATCCACCAGAGTAAAGTTAAGAATTTTTTGACAGCTTCAAAAAAAAGAAAAAATAAAAAACAAAGACGGAACAAGTCACACAAACGGAACCAAAGAGTTTTCCGAAAGTGCATTCCCATACAAATCTTTATGCTGGAAAAATATGTAGGGATAAAGATATTTGAGCATCACCAAGTTCCTATGTATGAGAGTCAACTATATGTATTATATCACACACAACACAGAACTCCCTAGGCTTTCATTTTCTTTTTGAAGAAAAGTCTGAAGAAAGTTTTGTCATTTTGTTCTTTTCTTCATTTTTTTGTTCTTTTTTATTTAATTTTTTTTGGTAGACAATGATGTATGTCAGAGAGAGAAGAGATCTTATATTTTACTTTAGATACGTTTGAATTCCCAAGACCTCCATCAAAGGGTTCTTTTTCTATATTTTAATTTATTTTGTTCTGTTATACGAATATAGCAGAAATGTTTAATGTGTGTATGTGATTATGAAAGATTATCAAAAAATGTTCAAGTAAATACACAAAACAAGAAAAAGAAAAGAAGAAAAAAAAAACGAATAAAAACTTTTGACAAGCCCCTTCTGGTTGCATAATCTTATACAAAAGATGTTTGGGACACTTTTGGTCGGATTTTGGAAATTGTTTACAAAGTGACAGTTTGTTTTTGTGAAAGTTTTTTTTAACTTGAAGACGTACAAAATTGTTTCGATTTAAATTTTCTCTCAACAATATTTTTTAGTTGTTAGATAAGTGACATGGGTTCACTGAACAATTTTTTAAACAGTTTTTCTTGGCGCCAAAAAATATACCTTTCTTTCTCACCACTTTTATATAACGCAAACTCACCACTTATCGTGAAACTGTTATACACCAGTGGTGAACAAATCCAATAAGAAAAAAACTGAGCAACTTTTTGGTTAGGTCAAATTGATACCCCTTCGTGAATTTACTTGTAGGTAGGTAAGTTATCCAAAACTTGAACCTCTTTTTTGACTGATTAAAATTTTTGGGAAAGGTAAAGGTTAATGCTTTCTATGACGTCGTCGATATTAGTTTTTTTTTTTTACTTGCTCTATAGGGCAAGTATTGGTTTCGTGTAGAAAAAAAAAATCGAGGTTTTAATCAAAACCAACATTACGATGATGGAGAAGATCAAAAAAGTGGTTTTCGTCATGCCGTCCGTCGGTCTGTGCGTCTGTGCGTCTGTGCGTCTGTGCGTCCATCTGTACATCGAGCTAGGGCCTAAACGGGTGGATGGATTTGCTTGAAACTTGGTACAGATGATTTTTACGTAATTCCCTAGGTCCGTTTTTTTTTTTTTTTTAATATCTCCATTTTAACGCATATCTCCCATATAACGTTTTCGAGGTATTACAAATTTCTCGAAAACGGCTCTAACGATTTCGATCAAATTTGGTGTGCGGAATACTTTTATTGATTCTAACAAAACTGCGTTTTTAGTTTTTCTCAAAAAATGCCGAGAGCGGAAATATGGCGTTGCCGTTTTTCAAAAATTGACATGTTTTTTAAGGTCATATATTTCATCAATGCATAAGTCAATTTTTTCAAAATTTACAGACATCATAGGTATTGAAGTGTAAAATGAAAAAAAAAATTAAAAAAAAAAGTTTTTCAAAAAATTTAAAAAAATGAATTTTTTTAACTTTCGAGTTTTTTTTTTGTTTTTATTTTTTTTTCCCCACAAAATCTTAAATTTCCAATAGATATTTAAGATAAAGATGCTTTGAACTACAAGAGCAAGTACGTGCGACCCAGTCGTGCATTTTATTTTTTATTTCTCTCACTTGACATTGTTTTTGTTGTTTTTTTTTTTTTTTGTATGTGTATGTGTGTGAACAAAAACATATCCATTAAAATTAATTAATGGTTTTAGATGCCTTCTGTCATTTTTCACAGATTCGTTATTAAAAGTGACAAATCACGTTTTTAGGTAGTAGATATAGAGGTAGTTGACTTTTAAATAATGTTTGACTCTGTTTGACTAATAAATTGAATCAAAATGAAAAAGTTTGAAAAAGAAAACAAAAAAAGGCAATTAATTAAAATAAACGAAAAAAAAAATAAACAAATAGGTTAGAAAATAGATGTAGAATGTAGTAGGTAAATTTTTTAATTAAATTGCTATTTTTTTTTTAATGATTTACATAAAACAAATTTTGGAAGGGTTATTATTATTGTGTCATTTAGGATTTGGGGAGCAGGAGCTAAAATGGGTGGTACATCAGAAATTCATCAATTTACTTAAATTTGTGGTTTTTTCATAAAAATTTTCAAGTTACCAACGCTAAAAAAAATCTAAGAACGGACTTTTTTGAATTTGGAATGAGAAACTTTCGTCCACTTGAAAAAAAAATTAGGGGTTGAGTGGTCACAATCTTTTAAGAAATCTTAATCAACATTGCGTTTTTGGGTTTGGATAGGTAAAGTAGGTAGGTATGAAGCTATTCTGATTATTGTTCAATCTAATGAGACTGACAACAAGAAAATAAGGATTATCTTCAACTATTTTTCACTTTATAAAGTAATTATTGTGCCTATAGCCTGGTCAGAAGAAATTTATTTTATAAAGGAATATTTAATATATATTTTTATAGTAGGTAGGTACCGAAATTATGGTTTTTGGTGTGAACCTTTTTTTAATCATGAAAATCATTAATCTAAAAATTCCTACGCATGCCATTCAAGTCACTAATCAAACCTTTAATAGTTCACTCGGGCGTATGCGTAACATTTTGTATAAATACAAATTAGTGACCATAACATGGCATAACATGGGACTCCTTTAATTTTCAATAGTTTCTAAATGGTCTTTATTAATGTTTAAATTTTTAAATATGTACTTAAATACATATTTAAAAATTTCATCAAAACACTTTGTATCATTTATATTATAAAATGTTAACAAAAGTATGGATCAAAAAACGCAAACTATAATTTGGCGGGAGGGGCTTAATATGTAGGAATAGGTACTATATGGAGCATGTTACAGATTCGAAAACAACAATAAATCAGCAATAAACATAAAATTACAGTAATAAAGAATCCAAACAAAATTAGTGGTTTCCTAGAGGGAAAAAAAAATTTCTAAATTTGCGGTACCTACTTGCAATATGACCAAAATGTGAAAAGTTATTTTTCTCAAAAATGCTTTCAACGATTTCGATTAAAAAAAAAAAATCATGTGGAAAATAAGGTCGTACTTAAAACAAAAAAAAAATATTTGTTTGCCAGCAATTAATGGAACTTTTGTATGCCATAGCACTGTTTTTATGATTTCTGAATTTCTCGTGAGCGGCAAAACAGATTTCAACAAATATTTATTTACGAAAAGTGTTTTAATACATCTAATGTTAAAATTAAAAAAAAGGTTTTCAAACAAGTTTTTCGGCTTTTTAACAAGAGTCCAAATTTTTTTTTTTTATCATTTCTCTGAATACATTCTAATGAATTTTATGTTGAAACTTTGGTTTTTAGTGTCGATTAATAATTCCTTTTAAATGGCATACTAGATTTTTGTTTGAGATTTTTTTTATAAAAAATAACTGTTTAGAAAAAATGGCTCTAACCTTTTTTAATTTTTTTTTTTTTTAATCTATTTTTCAGGAAACTAAAATGATGAATGATATGATAGTGATGAAATTGCTTCAAACCAATTTTTTTTATTTTTTTTTAATTCTCTTTATAGGTATTCCTATTGCCGTTGCCGTCATCTTTTTTAATCAAAGTTATGATCCTGTAAGCGGGCTCTACCCTAACTGAAATATGAGCAGAGCCCGCTAAGAGGATCATAATTTTTTTTTAAATCTAAAATAATTGTTTAGCAAAAATCTCAAAAGAAAAAACCAGTGTCCAAAATTGCATAGTAACTTTGTGACGCCACACAGTGGTGCTTTTCATGAATTTTGTTGTCGAAACAAACGTGTTTTATTTCTTCGTATAAAGAGTTTACTTTACCTGGCACTTTATTATTTGACGTAAGCTCAAGGGCGAGGTATGTTTATTTTTAAAATACAACTTAACAAAAATTTCATCTGCTCTAAAAATCAAACATAATAGATTGGGTCCATCAAGGACAACGTTTTATCTACCTAAACCTGTCAGCAGGTATATGTCACACAACCTTAATCATTTTAAAAAATGACTCCACATGATAGATATAGATAATAGAGTAGAGAATATCCTTCGATGATAGATTTTCCAGTTAAATGATGTTTGCAATTTATCTTTTTTGCTTTCTTCATATTTAATTTAGTGGAACATGGATTCTCGTCAATGTCATATGATATATTCACTAAAAAAGAAAGATGTTAAAATGCTTTTCCATTTATCAACATTTTCTTTTCCTCTTTTTTTTTTTTTTTTGTTTGTTATTCCTGTTACACTTTTTAGAAAATAAAAAAAAAAAAAAAACAGATCAAATGGAAATAATGTAAAAACAAAAACCAAAGGTATTCAAGTTTAAAGTTATAAAAAGTAAAAAAAAGAATGAAGAAGTGTGTCCTTCAATTTTTGACACGAAATGAACAAAAAAAAAAGTGGAAAGGTACCTTTAATAAAGGTGAGTAAGGTCATTTGAAAAAAAAGAGTACTTTTTATTTTCAACTTTGGAACATTAACATTCGAGGAGCGCAAAATAAAAAAAAGACACTTCAAGACCACCGCTGTTTTTATGGCGGATTGTATGCGGTGTAAATTTTGTGAATAATTTACTTAGACTTGAATGAATATGTTAAATGTATTTTATGAGTCTTTTGTGGAAAAAAAAAAAACGAAAAAAAAATATAATATAAAAGAAATAAATGTACGCTAAAAAAGTAGCTTCCTGCCAACCTTATTTTGTCACTTAATGTTGTTTCTATGTTAATTTAGGTAGAGAGGTGATATCCACCCACATCTACTTGTTTTTAGATGTGCCTATGACTTGTTTAGGAATGATTTTTCTATTTATAAAATTTTGATCAAATAAGTAAGTAAACTCAATGTTGTGAAGCAATCAATCTTTTAACCCGAAAATTTGGCATATTTAAAACTTCTTGTTTTAAACGAAGAGCTCTTACCTCAAATTCCTTAGAAAATTGTTATGCTTTTTTTATTTTTTATTTTTTTTCATTTAAATTCATAAAAAGTGCCAAATTATTAGTTCTATGTACTCTATTCACTTTCTCGAGTAATACATATGTACTTATATTTTATGGACTCTTTCATAAATATTAATACTCCAAAAATGAAGAGTGTGTAGTTTTTATTCTACAATTTGCGCGCACTTAACATATTTTAACACGTTGCGAACTTAGTGAACATTCAGTCCACAATGAGTATAGTTTACTGTGTACCCATCAGAAAATGTTGTTAATGATTCCCATGAGACATATCTCATGAGACATGCCCCATGAGACATTTCTCACGAGACATGTCCAATGAGACATTTCTCACTAGACATTTCTCATGAAACATATCCTATGCGACATTTCTCTCGAGATATTTCTCTCGAGACATTTTTCTCGAGACACTTCTCTCGAGACATTTCTCTCGAGACATTTCTCTCGAGATATTTCTCTCGAGACATTTGTCTCGAGACATTTCTCATGAGACATGTGACATGTCTCATGGGACATGTCTCATCAGACATGTCTCATGGGCCAGCTTCAAAATCGAGGTTTTAGCATTTCATTTGGGTCTGGGTAACTTCAATTTTTTTGCAAAACAGTCCGGGAAACTGTATAAAAATCCGTTTGAAAATGTTCACTTTTCGAGCCAATGTTATTAAGGCTTAAGGCTGTATTCAAATCTAGAAGATAGAGGTCGACTCCAAAAAAATGTGGATACAGAGCCCCCAAAAGGTTAAGTACGCCACTGCTTAATATAATAGGTATAGTCAGTACAAAAAGCAAACAACCCCGTGCAATCTTCATTGATTTGATTGTACCTATATAAGATTTTTTGAGTACCTACATTATTTCTACTTTACATCGCTATACTAAAATATTGATTCCTGACTGTTTGCTACATTTCTCAATGCCCTAAAAAAAATTAGAAAACACTAATTAAAGAAATCCAGCTTTTTTTCGACTAAAATTTCTTTAAAAACATGGTTTTCATTTCTCATTCAAAGTCCAAGCATTTTGCGCTATACTCTCATACCTTCAACAATTGAAAACCCACAAATTGCTTCCTTCCGCATATCCAGGATAGTCCTTGAAAAAACAAATTCTCTTTAAATTCCTGTCGAATCTTTCCACATCCGATTGCTGTACTGTGAATTTGTGTCGAAAATTTTATTACTGTAAACGATTTTCTAGGACACAACACTTATACACACTTACTTCAATACAAATATCCCACACACATCCGGGACTTCTGTTTGGTTGTTTGAACACACAATTCCCCAAAACACAACAACGATTAATCATTTCTCGAGGTTCTGCCAGGGTTTTAATATAAAAACGAAGAATGTCATCCCACAGTCGGTATTGGGTATTGCTTTATACTCGTTTATACATATCTACTAATATAGAGAAGACACGAATATCCCAGCGCGCTTCCTAAAGTTGGCTTGATATACGCTTTGAACCACCAAATGGCAAATATTTTGCAATAAATAACAAAATCCACATCCACCGTTTAATGTTCCGCTTTTGTTTTGAATTTGGTGATGGGAACTATAGTGTGAGCAAAATGCAGAGGGATTGTTAGGGATACACATCTTGAGGATGGATGGCGGTCAGGAAATACCTTCCCCATGCTGCATGTCCCATGGACACGCGTATCGCACGTCGCGTCGTCGAGCGTTTATTTGATTCGGAATGTATAAAATTGTTTTACGCAATTTGCCAATAATCTGGTGAATCATTAGCAACGTCTGATCTGACCAGCATGAGTAAACATGTTTTGCAAAATTTTTCAACACACGAGTAGCATAACTGGCGCTGGATGTTTTGAGATAGGAACAAGAGGCGATATGGACGACGCAACGAAAGCACGACGATGGCACTCAAAAATGAAGAGCAAACAATTATTATTCAATTTCAAATATTCCCTACATTTATACTTAATGACTGACATTCATGCGTTTGTGTATATGTATTTGTAGAGAAGGACTCGATGAGCCAGATAATGCAGTGAAGGAAAACAATGCTTCAATGTTTATTGAACAACAACATAATAAAAGATTAATTGGATATTTATGTTTTATGAATAGCAATGAGCTGAGACTTTGGATATACATAGTTGTGAAATGTTTGTTTACACTTGTGTTTGTGTAAGTTTGTCAAACACAATCACAAATGATATTAGCAAGACAAAGACAGAATTGTGACAGTTGCCTGTATTTTAGACAACTAAAAGCGAAAGAAGCCTAAAATTTCCCACTTAGGTAATATGGACTCCTTGCTAGAAATCGTAGAATGGAACAGAATTACAAAGTTTTATAAATACAATTCTGGCAGCACCTATATGTAGGTACGAAATTTTAGCAACTTCAATCCATTATTTAATAAGTTGGCCTAGAACTTTGTCAGCTTTTTCGGTACCTATTAAAACTTAAACAAAAGAACTCCAAACAAGAAAAATGGCCTACTTAGCACTCGGGTAAAATGGTTGGATAAACGATCTACAGATAGGCAGTCCTGGACTGAGGACGCATTGTTAAAAGCGTTTGATGTCGTCAAAAAATAAAATGCACGACTGGGTAGCACGTAGGTACTTGCTCTTACGTTAAAATTTTTTGAAATTTGTTTCTTAATTTTTTATATAACAATTACTAAAACATTCTTACACCGAAAAAAAAAATTGAGTATAACAGTTATCAAATTAACATTTTTGAGTGACAAAAGTCGTCAAACAAATAAATATCAATTTCGATATGATTATCATACCATTTTGACATTTTTTAATGTAAGGTGGATAGTAAAAACTTCACTTTGACAATTAAAATATCAATGTTGACAAGATTTTACGTTTCAGTTTATTATATATGTACTACTAGCTGACCCGGAGGACTTCGTAACGCCTCTTCTGCTATTCACTTACAATTTTGGAGTGTGGGAATCTTTTCCAAAAAAAAAAAAAAATAGGGTCACAATATCAAATACAGGTCTTTATAAATAAAAGAATGTGTTTTTTGAGTTCTATTGATCGCATTATCAAGATTGATGTTTGTAGGCCTAAAGTTTCTGTATTTAGAATATTATATATTACAAATTTAGGCTATTTGAAAACAATATAAAGCCAGGACTTGAACAAATTGTTTAAAAAAAAATTTTGAGTGGACCACGCTAACCATTTATGGTATGAAAATAGATCTTGCCCGATTCTTAGACTTGCCCGATGTACCCACAAAATTTCATAAAAATCGTTAAAAAAATACATACAAACATTTTTTGGTTGGACCACCCTAACTATTTAGTGGTATAAAAATAGATATTGGCCGATTTTAGACTTACCCGATATATGTACCTACAAAATTTTATAAAAATCATTTCAATAAAATATAGACATTTTTTTGGTTGGACCACCCTAACCATTTTATCATATGAAAATTCATGTTGGTCAAATGGCCGATTTTCAGACTTCCCGACATACACAAAAAATTTCGAAAAGATCGTTCCAATAAGATATAAAAAAAATTTGGCTGAACCACCCTAACAATTTAGAGGTTTGATAAATAGATGTTGGTTGATTCTCAGACCTACCCGATATGTGTACAAAATTTCATAAAAATCAGTCCAGCCGTTTCGGAGGAGTTTTGTAACAAACACTGCGACATGAGATTTTTATATATTAGAAGATTTAAAGAATTTTCTTTCTTTTTTCAAAACATTACTGAAAGTGAATATTCTTTATAAATAAGTGGTGATATTATTTTTTCTATTATAGTTTATAGGTGATATTATTGTTTTGTTATTTTCTCCCAAACTATATGAAGTACAATCTTATTGCCGATGAAATTTTCTCAGTAAATCATACATTTTACTTCGAAAAAACACAAAGCGCCTTTTAAATTTAATAATTTTCAATACTTTGGAATGAAAAATTAATATGAGAAATTGATACCTAATAAAATATCAAAAAAAATTTCAAAAATGTGATATTTAAATATCATCGGTGTATATCATTCGGTGTATACAAAAACTTTTTAAGAGAAAGCCAGACTTCAAGAAAACGGTTTTATGACAAGTACCGTTTATAACGGTCCAATAAATATTTTTTACTTGCGATATAGGTACTATTATATCAAGTTATGCATTCGTACAAAAAAAAAAAGTTGAGATAACATTTTTCCATGACATTACGATGATAGACAATGCCAAAAAAGTGGGTCCCGGAAGTCCATCTGTCCGTCTGTCTGTCAGTCTGTCAGTCTGTCAGTCTGTCAGTCTGTCAGTCTGTCAGTCTGTCAGTCTGTCAGTCTGTCAGTCTGTCAGTCTGTCAGTCTGTCAGTCTGTCAGTCTGTCAGTCTGTCAGTCTGTCAGTCTGTCAGTCTGTCAGTCTGTCAGTCTGTCAGTCTGTCAGTCTGTCAGTCTGTCAGTCTGTCAGTCTGTCAGTCTGTCAGTCTGTCAGTCTGTCAGTCTGTCAGTCTGTCAGTCTGTCAGTCTGTCAGTCTGTCAGTCTGTCAGTCTGTCAGTCTGTCAGTCTGTCAGTCTGTCAGTCTGTCAGTCTGTCAGTCTGTCAGTCTGTCAGTCTGTCAGTCTGTCAGTCTGTCAGTCTGTCAGTCTGTCAGTCTGTCAGTCTGTCAGTCTGTCAGTCTGTCAGTCTGTCAGTCTGTCAGTCTGTCAGTCTGTCAGTCTGTCAGTCTGTCAGTCTGTCAGTCTGTCAGTCTGTCAGTCTGTCAGTCTGTCAGTCTGTCAGTCTGTCAGTCTGTCAGTCTGTCAGTCTGTCTGTCAGTCTGTCAGTCTGTCAGTCTGTCAGTCTGTCAGTCTGTCAGTCTGTCAGTCTGTCAGTCTGTCAGTCTGTCAGTCTGTCAGTCTGTCAGTCTGTCAGTCTGTCAGTCTGTCAGTCTGTCAGTCTGTCAGTCTGTCAGTCTGTCAGTCTGTCAGTCTGTCAGTCTGTCAGTCTGTCAGTCTGTCAGTCTGTCAGTCTGTCAGTCTGTCAGTCTGTCAGTCTGTCAGTCTGTCAGTCTGTCAGTCTGTCAGTCTGTCAGTCTGTCAGTCTGTCAGTCTGTCAGTCTGTCAGTCTGTCAGTCTGTCAGTCTGTCAGTCTGTCAGTCTGTCAGTCTGTCAGTCTGTCAGTCTGTCAGTCTGTCAGTCTGTCAGTCTGTCAGTCTGTCAGTCTGTCAGTCTGTCAGTCTGTCAGTCTGTCAGTCTGTCAGTCTGTCAGTCTGTCAGTCTGTCAGTCTGTCAGTCTGTCAGTCTGTCAGTCTGTCCGTCTGTCTGTCAGTCTGTCAGTCTGTCAGTCTGTCAGTCTGTCAGTCTGTCAGTCTGTCAGTCTGTCAGTCTGTCAGTCTGTCAGTCTGTCAGTCTGTCAGTCTGTCAGTCTGTCAGTCTGTCAGTCTGTCAGTCTGTCAGTCTGTCAGTCTGTCAGTCTGTCAGTCTGTCAGTCTGTCAGTCTGTCAGTCTGTCAGTCTGTCAGTCTGTCAGTCTGTCAGTCTGTCAGTCTGTCAGTCTGTCAGTCTGTCAGTCTGTCAGTCTGTCAGTCTGTCAGTCTGTCAGTCTGTCAGTCTGTCAGTCTGTCAGTCTGTCAGTCTGTCAGTCTGTCAGTCTGTCAGTCTGTCAGTCTGTCAGTCTGTCAGTCTGTCAGTCTGTCAGTCTGTCAGTCTGTCAGTCTGTCAGTCTGTCAGTCTGTCAGTCTGTCAGTCTGTCAGTCTGTCAGTCTGTCAGTCTGTCAGTCTGTCAGTCTGTCAGTCTGTCAGTCTGTCAGTCTGTCAGTCTGTCAGTCTGTCAGTCTGTCAGTCTGTCAGTCTGTCAGTCTGTCAGTCTGTCAGTCTGTCAGTCTGTCAGTCTGTCAGTCTGTCAGTCTGTCAGTCTGTCAGTCTGTCAGTCTGTCAGTCTGTCAGTCTGTCAGTCTGTCAGTCTGTCAGTCTGTCAGTCTGTCAGTCTGTCAGTCTGTCAGTCTGTCAGTCTGTCAGTCTGTCAGTCTGTCAGTCTGTCAGTCTGTCAGTCTGTCAGTCTGTCAGTCTGTCAGTCTGTCAGTCTGTCAGTCTGTCAGTCTGTCAGTCTGTCAGTCTGTCAGTCTGTCAGTCTGTCAGTCTGTCAGTCTGTCAGTCTGTCAGTCTGTCAGTCTGTCAGTCTGTCAGTCTGTCAGTCTGTCAGTCTGTCAGTCTGTCAGTCTGTCAGTCTGTCAGTCTGTCAGTCTGTCAGTCTGTCAGTCTGTCAGTCTGTCAGTCTGTCAGTCTGTCAGTCTGTCAGTCTGTCAGTCTGTCAGTCTGTCAGTCTGTCAGTCTGTCAGTCTGTCAGTCTGTCAGTCTGTCAGTCTGTCAGTCTGTCAGTCTGTCAGTCTGTCAGTCTGTCAGTCTGTCAGTCTGTCAGTCTGTCAGTCTGTCAGTCTGTCTGTCTGTATAAGGAACTAGAGCCTAAACGGATGGACCGATTGACTCCAAACTTGGTATGTAGCAGTTTTTGGAGACTCTCCAGAGGGGTTTTTGGAATTAATTTTTTTGGACCAAAAATAACGGTACCTGTCATACAAAAATTTCGGAAAAGTTTAATTTCACGAAAACGGCTCCAACGATTTTGTTGAAAAAATTCAAATGTTAGTTTTTAAATAAGGTCTATCTTTTGAAGAAAAATTTTTTTTTTGAAAATCGTTATTAACGGTACCTGCCATAGGACCGCTTTTCTAAAATCGGATTTTCTGCAAAATTACTTATTGTATTTCAACGAAATTTTTTATACAAAAGCATTTATATAATTTAAATATAAGCCAAAAATAAATTTTTTTTTGGATTTTTTAAAAAATTTTGAAAATTTTTTTTTGAAAAATCAAATTTTCAAAAACGGGACATTGAATTTTTTTGAAATTTTGTTTTTAGATGTTGATTAGTGATTTCTACAAAATGGCATACCAATTTTATTTTTAAACTTTTTTTTAAAAAAATTATTTATAAAAAATTAGTTTTTTAAAAAACGGCTCTAACGATTTTGAAATTTTTTTTTCTAAAAATGCACCTTAATATATCAAATAAAACTGCATACTTGTTTTGTGGGGCGATTTGATTTCAGATATTGTTTTATTTTTTTGAAAAATGAATTTTATTTTTTTTTGTTTTTATGTACCTACATTTCCCAAGTTTCTATATAAAAAGTCTTAAAAATTTAAGCAACTTCAACTCTAAGAGCAAGTTCGTGCGACCCAGTCGTGCATTTTATTTTTATTTCAAATCAAAAACGTTAGAGCCGTTTTTTTAGAAAAACAACCTTTTCCGTAGCGTTAATTTTTGGTCCCAAAAACAAAATTTCACTTTCCCCTCTATTGAATCACCAAATTTGGTCAGTGAAATTTAAATCTGAATTTCGAAATGAATTTCGGCTTTTAAAAATTCTGTTAAAAATCAAATTATTGTCAGAAAATTCTTTTTCTTCTTTTTTTAACTTCTTCTTGGAGTAAAAGGGGCATAATTTCACATTCACAGGAAACATAAATCACACATTTTTTTTTTTTAAGTAGATTCCTACCTAGCATGGGAACCAGATCCAATTTACTAAAGTCGATTTTGTTACAACTGAGTGGGAACTAAGTCCCTCAGTGGACTTTTTTTCTGTGGACGTAGTTCCCTGCAAAGACAACTCGAAAGAAGTTCCATTATCGACAGACTAACGTGTTTCAAACAAGGAGTTAATCGATATTCCATCAATCTCAAAGAGAGATTAAAGTGAAAGTTCGGAAAGAGCGCCTTAGAAACTAAAAGAAAGTTCACCTAATTTCTCAAATGAATAAAATAAATAAGTGAAATAAAAAAATAACAGGTTGCACCAAAAGTCTAACTAGGTTACCCGGCAACATAGCTCAAGGCAAATACCCTCTTGATATCCATTTATACGAGTACATTATATCCATTGTGACTTATTAACCTTATTTAAAATTTGTGTGTACACCTTAATTATTCCTACGAAAAACAAATAATACTCATCGACCCATTGTTTTTCATTTGTGAGCATTAACTAGTAATTATCTTACACCATAACCTTCAATTAGCCATCGACAGTAACTACCACAACAGCAATCATCTGCGGCGCGGCCTATATAGGTAACAAGTTCTATACCTAATTTCCCCCTCACACTTCACATCAAAACCATGATTGCATGACTCTCTGTGTATAGATACATAGATATACCAACAACATATAACTGTCGATGCATTATAACAATAATCAAATCTGTAATTAAATTGTAATTTATTGCATAGTCTGGATTAATTGTGTTTATTCACTTCAACCCCTTTAATCACCTCTTCGATATATGCTTCTGGCATAACATTAAACCATAATTTACCTGTGGAATAATGTAAAATAGCTGACGCTTCTCATTGTTTCCTGTAAATCCAATTCTACACCCCCTGGAGCTCCATCTTCCTAACACTCTCTCTCACTCTCTTACTATCCCCTTCTATTGTTCTAAGAAAAGCATTTTAATTGAAATAATGCTTTCAAATGTTGGAAATGTACAACAATCTATCTATATTGTGACATTGTCAGCATTCTTAAGGGCATTCAAAATGTAATTCAAACACACACACATACACACAATAAGGACGAATTAACAACACAAATCTCTGCCAACGGTTTAAATATTTCGATAGAAATTCCTCAATTTAAATTGCAATGATGTCCAGAATGAATAATTTTTTAGAAAAAAAATTATATTTTTTTACATTTGTTGCATGCAGTTTTGATACGGTTTTGCATGTGTGTGTGTTTGAGTATGTGTTTGTGTCAAAAATAGTTTAGAATTAAATTATGTATAACCACACAATTGATGTGAAGGGGTAACAACGATACGAGAGGGGTGGTAATTGATATTTATACCTACCAACATACGTACACATGTGTGTTTATTTGCATGTCAATGGGGCATTTGAGCGTCTGTTCTATACTTTGTACCTACACGAAATTTAAATTTGTTGTAATAATAATTTGAGGAGTCGTGTCATTATTGTGTTGCGCTCGACACCATCAAATATTTTGACTGCGGTGCGTTGTGTCAAGGTAATTATCCATTTTGTTCAACAAACGAAAAATTGAAGAATTTATTGTTCTGTCAATAAATTTCAAACAAAATATTGTGAAGGGCGTGTCACATGTCCTAATGGCAAACAATCTTTCCGGAAGTGGCAGCGCGATGAAATTTTTATTGAACAAATATTTAACCAAATTATATGGGAATAAAATGTTACACATACGCCCGAGTAACCGATTATGATTAAATTTTTAAAATTGATAAACATATTTAACTTGTTGATCTATTAAGCATGCAATTTATTGAATTAAAAAATATATGCATGTGTTCATACATTGTTGCACCACACAACAATATCAAGCCTATTTTGAGAGTTTTGTTGTTCAATTTTTTTGGAATGCATTTAACACTTTATGCAGATTGTCTCTATGTTGTTACTTTAATATGTATCACAACAAAAAAGAGCCAAGTTCTTCTGTGCTGAAATTATGCTGGCACAAAAAGTATTGAGATGTTAAAGTGTACCAAGTTCTAAGGTTTGGTTTCAAATTTTTATCAATAAAATTTTGATTGTTTACTTGGCAATTTTTTAAATAACTTTAAAAATCGGTAATTAAAAGAAAAATTCTCAATAGAGCTCTTTTTTTAACAGTAATGTTTTTGTTGTGATTTTACTACTTTTTCCCAAGTATTGCTGTAGAATTTAAAATCTCTATAGGTATTTGATGACAATTCAACGAAAATGGGTGGTTACCACGCCCACTGTCTTAAATTCTCAACCTACCTTTCTACCAAATTTCAAGATTCTACTCTCAGATTTTAAATTTTTTCCTTTGTATAAACTACGAGCTCTTCTATTCCACCAAATTTCAAGATTCTACGATAAAATCAGAAGCGCTCTTTAATATGAAATAATGATAATGAAAATTCAGTGGAAATGGCCCCTGGCTGAAATTTTTAGATTTTAAATTTTTTACTTTGTAGGTATAAACTACCAGCTCTACCATTCTACCAAATTTCATGATTTTACTATACTCCAAAGTGCTCCATATAACTTATACTAATAATGAAAAAGTAGGCGGCTGCCACGCCCCCTGATTGAAAAATTTCAAATTTTCGATTTTTTCTTTGGTATGTACCACATGACATATCACTGTGCCAAATTTCAAGTTTCTAGGGCAATGGTAAGTGCTTCATAATTTTGATGATTTGTCAGTGAGTGCGAGTGAATCAGTCAGTCAGTCAGTTACGGTTTTCGCGATTTTTGGAACATTGTATCTTAGAAACTACTTATGCTATATATCTCAAATTTACTGAGGTGCTTCTTCTTGACTAGCTTAACAAATAATGTGAGTTTGAAACTTTTGGCTTCTTTGGAATAGAAGTTAAAGGAGTGTGAAAAATGCCCTGAGTTGTTTCCTGTAAATAAGGATGTAGTGTAAAAGTTGCTAGAGAACTTGGCTGGACACTACCTTGCCCCTTGATTTTAAGTGCATATTATGATATTCTGTCATTTTCTCTGACTCTGAAGACCTTAATCTTGGATATCCAACCACACAACAATATCAAGCCTATTTTGAGAGTTTTGTTGTTCAATTTTTTTGGAAGTTTGAATCGATTGAAGAATTGTCGAACAAAAACAAAAGTGGTTGTCTTAAAAATCTTGTATTATGAGATTGGTCGGATTTTCAAGATCAATGTCTTCAATTTAAAAGAAAAATATAATTTAATTTTTCTTTCACACATTATCTAAACGATGCATTAACAATACTAATATTGCAATATCTTGCATTCTTAAAGCAATACAGCAAAAATTCCAATGTAAAAGTTTTTCCTAAACCATAGCTCTTTCATTTGATACCAATTTCATTAATGGCCGCTCAACATCCAAAATGCCCATTCTCCTTTAGTTTAAATATGTAGAAAAATAATTTCTTCAAAATGGCGTTTTCTTTTAAAAAAATTTCAAAAAATTTTATATACATAGGTAAGTACAAAAAATTTTTTTTTAAAAACGACTCCAACAATTTTCCAAAAAAAAAAAATTCAAAAATTCTTTGTCTAAGAAATCAAATGGCATACTTCATTTGAGATTAAAACAATTTAAAAAGGTGTTTTCGTAGTTTTAAAGTCAACTTTTTTTTACATTTCTCATAAGATAAATGATCAAATTAAATTGAAATAATTCTTTTAACAAGTTTTATTGTGTGTTACATTTGGCATTTCTCATCAGATATAAGATGTTGTATGATGTATATTGCATGATTTATTTGGCAGTTATCATATCAGAAGGTATTTATTCAGAAACACAAAAATAAGATAAATTACAATTATTATTACAATTACAATTAATTAAAAGTTTTCGATTAACTTATTGACAAAAATGTTTGACTACAACCAATTTAAAAGATTTTAAATTGACTAAAGCCTTGTTTTCATTGCAAGTGTTGAAGTATTTTTTTTAAACGCTTATAAGCTCTAACATCTCTTTATAAAAACTATAACAACATTAAATTTAGGTAAGTATTTATATTTATATTTATTAGAAACATTTTTTTTTCTGCCCCCTTCTTCACTAAACTAAGTGCTTCAAGCTTATTTTACGTATAATGTGCGTTAGGGCATGTTAATACAAAAAAAACGTGTCAGCAAGTTGATAGTAGAAGTAATAGTAGCTCTGATTTTTTAGCATACAAAAAAAATTATTTTAAGAAAAATAACAAACAAGACCTTGACTTGCATATTTTTTCATGAAAGTTTCAATAAAAATATCCTTTTTCTGTATATATAATAGGATTACATACAAAAAAGAAAAGTTACATCCAAAAGGCAAATATTTCATCATATTTTCAAAAATGTACAAAACTCGTATAAGTTTCTCTAAGAGATGATAAACTAAAGTATGTATGTTCCTACAGTCATGTTGTCAAAATATCATTATGACA
Organism: Episyrphus balteatus; assembly: GCF_945859705.1. NCBI lineage: Eukaryota > Metazoa > Arthropoda > Insecta > Diptera > Syrphidae > Episyrphus > Episyrphus balteatus. The sequence goes on from NC_079136.1 coordinate 117,502,188, forward strand.
GAAAAAGTTTAGTTGGCTTTAGTTGATAAATCTATCGCTGTAGCACATACACTCCAAATTTTTCAAATTCATATCCCTTTAAGAAGTAAATATAATACTTTCACGTTTAAGAAGTTCACTTCAAAAACCCCATTTAATTCAAAAATTGTTCACAAGAAAAAATCACGATAAAAAGCAATTTCGACACAACACTGTATCCTGGCCTAAATCTCTATTGAAAACGAAAAACTACTCTCGATTTCGTTCATGAGTATGTCCACACAGCTTATATCTGATAGCAAACAACAATTTTCCATATATTTTCAACATCTTGTAGGTAGTTTGAAAAATGGCTCTCATCTATAACTATCTTAAAACATAATATTCACATATACAAAGTACTTGTGTCTATATGCATTAATACATATATGCAAAATTCAATTTAATCGAATAAAGAACATTTTAAAGGATAAAATCTGTGAGATACCAGCAAAAAGGAGCATCATCATCATCAGAACCAGAAAACCCAAAAGCGTGTTGCTGCAACGACAATCTTTCTCCACATCCATAGTGAATAATTTAAAGAAGTAGGGTTACACTCACCATAGAGTAGTCCATATCCTTATAAGAAGGAAGATGATCGTTTTATTGAAGTTTATGCGTATGAAATATCCTTTTTTTGGTCCAAAATAGATATTTATGCAAAGAATCACTTGCTTATCAAATGTTTGGGTTTCAATATGAAACCAGAAACAGATCTATTTTTTCTAAATCCGTTATACTCGTATGGAGTCTAATAAAAGTTTCAAAATTCTACAAGTAGTATAAAAGAGTATCTTCCTTCAACACCCATGCATGTTCTGGCTGGGATATATGTTTGGTTCGTGTGTCCTTTTTTGTAACTATGAATTGCAATTTGAGTTATTCACTTGAATATTACATGAAAAGCTGTGTTGCTTGCTTTTGCTAGAATAGAGATATGTAAAAACAAACCCTAGCACACAGAAAAAAAAAAAAACAAAACAACAAGAATGAGAAAAAGAAAAAGTAGGAAAAAAAAATATATAGTAAAAATAAAACCAATCGCCCAGGATCAGGAACAGAATATACAAAATCATTTGTGCTCTCAATATATCCATATCCTGCGAAAGTGTGGTATCGAAGCTTATACCCGATATACTCTGATACCAACACCGTACCCCATCGCACACCGCACCGAAATACGGATATTCCCAATAACACAAGAATGAAACTTTTGCTACTGTGCGAATAAACATATATTTCAAAAAGGGAAAATCCGGACGTGACCAGAAGACAGAATTTAGTTTTGAAGGATGGTCGGCTTTGGCATATTGAACTTGTATCCTAAATATTACTCGAATATACCCTCTGAGAAACAATTTATATATGTATCGATGGATGCTACTAGCTGCCTCTTGTGGATTGAAAACTATTGTTAGTTTGTTGAATTTTTTATACATGTATCTACATATATAGGATACGAGGATAAAGTATATGCATTTTATCTATCTGTTGGATGTTGGTTGCGGGCTATAAAAGGAGGCTGATAGAGAGCAGAGGCAATATGTGTAAGTTTGGGTGGAGCGCGCGGCTGCTTCATTTGAATATAATACAAAGTTTTGTTTGATTTGTTTGTTTTATTCGAAAGCACACCGACAAGTTTGCAAAATTGTTTAATGTTATGTGGAAATTGTGTGGGAATTTGTTTTTTTTTTTGTTTCTGAGAAAATAAGAGTATTGATGGATTTTCGATTTTCGAGAGGAGGAAATCAAAATTTTGTGGTGATGAGTTGAATTTTCTACTGATCTTATCATGGCATGATTCATGGTTACTGAAACTCATCCATACTTATGTTTGGGAAAAAATAAAATGGAGCACACACACAGAAAAGTCGAACTTGAACTTAAGGATATAAGTAGATACTATAAAGCTGTTTTTAACATTTTACAGAAACTTAAATTCAAATATTAAACAAACATTTAAAATAACACCGTAACGTATATTGAGTGCGTAGACTAGAATTTATCAATCAATCACGTAAAAATAAAAAAAAAGGTGTTTTCAGAATTAAAAAAAAACCCTTTGCGGAGGACCGTTAATCCGGAAGCTGGTTAAAATTCTGGCTTCAAAATTCTGGTTGCTGCTTTTGTAACGAAAATTCTGAGTTGGGGTCTGCCAAGGTCAAAATTCTACTTTACAAAATTCTGCTTTCGAAATTCTTCTTTTCAAAATGCAGTTTTTCAAAATTCTGTTTTTCATAATTCTGTTTTACAAAATCCTGCAAATAAATAAAAAAGTGTTTGGAAAATGTAAAACAGCCCGCGCTTTATTTTAATTTTTTGCAGAATTTTGTAAGATCATCTTATCGCAAAATTTGATGCTTAATTGATAACAAGCATTAATAACTTTGTCAATTTTCTTGATATTTATGTTTCGTTTGAATTTTTTTTTTTAAACACTAAACATTTTCGAAAAATAATTTAAAAAATAATTTATCAAATAAAAATGAATGTTCAAAAACTTAAAAAAGATAAATGAATATTTTGTTTCTTATTAGTTTTCAACAGTATATAGTTGTGAATTGTAAGAAAGTCGGTCTCTGTTTTTTTTTTTTAAATAAAGTTGAATTATATTAATGAAGTGTATTTTTGTTAAGTAAGGTATGAAACAAAAAAAAAACATGCTGGCAGAATTTTGAAAAGCAAATTTTAAAAAGTAGAACTTTGAGAGACAGAAAAGAAAAAAAAATGCAGAATTTTGAAAACCAGAATTTTGAAGTCAAAATTTGGACCCGCTCCCGAAAACTTTGTTTTTTCAAAATTCTGCTTTTTTTCTATTGTCTTTCTAAAATCTGATTTTTTAAAATTCTGCTTTTCAAAATTCAGCCAGCATAATATATTTGAATACATAAAATTCTGCCAATTCTGTTTTTTTTTTATAGTATATTTTTTGAAAATATTTAATATCAACCCCGTTTTTTTAATATTTTAAAATTTATTGATTTATCAAATAAAAAATTTATATGCATAAAAATAAAATGCACGACTGGGTCGCACGAACTTGCTCTTAGAGTTCAAGTTGATTAAATTTTTAAGACTTTTTATATAGAAACTTGGGAAACGTTGGTATATACAAAACAAAAAAAAAATAAAATTAATTTTTCAAAAAAATAAAACAATATCTGAAATCAAATCGCCCCACAAAACAAGTATGCAGATTTATTTGATATATAAAGGTGCATTTTTAGAAAAAAAATTTTCAAAATCGTTAGAGCCGTTTTTTAAAAAACTAATTTTTTATAAATAATTTTTTGAAAAAAAGTTTAAAAATAAAATTGGTATGCCATTTTGTAGAAATCACTAATCAACATCTAAAAACAAAATTTCAAAAAAATTCAATGTCCCGTTTTCAAAAAATTTATTTTTCAAAAAAAAATTTTCAAAATTTTTTTAAAAATCCAAAAATTATTTTTTTCAAAATTTTATTTTTGGCTTATGTTTAAATTATATAAATGCTTTTGTATAAAAAATTTCGTTGAAATACAATAAGTAGTTTTGCAGAAAATTTGATTTGAAAAAAGTGGTCCTATGGCAGGTACCGTTAATAATGATTTTCAAAAAAAAAATTTTTTCTTAGAAAGATAGACCTTGTTAAAAAACTAACACTTGAATTTTTTTAACAAAATCGTTGGAGCCGTTTTTGTGAAATTAAACTTTTCCGAAATTTTTGTATGACAGGTACCGTTATTTTTGGTCCAAAAAAATTAATTCCAAAAACCCCTCTGGAGAGCCTCCAAAAACTGCTACATAGCAAGTTTGGAGTCAATCGGTATATCCGTTTAGGCTCTAGTTCCTTATACAGACAGACAGACAGACAGACTGACAGACTGACAGACAGACGGACAGACGGACTTCCGGGACCCACTTTTTTGGCATTGTCTATCATCGTAATGTCATGGAAAAATGTTATCTCAACTTTTTTTTTTGTACGAATGCATAACTTGATATATAGTACCTATATCGCAAGTAAAAATGACAAAGTTATTAAGAATCAAATTAAAGGGTTTCGAATTTTCCAAACCCATATTTCATTTTTTTGCAGAATTTTGAAAGCAGAATTTGGTAAAGAAAAATTTTTACAAAAGAATTTGGCGCCTGCAGAATTTTGACCAAAACCCATGTTAATCCCATTCTCAAAATGGTGTGAGACTATTACCCCACTTAAATCATCTCCTCCCCCGATTGGAACTACATAAGTTCAAATGGAACATTTCAAGCAATTTGTCTTTCTCGAAGTCAAGTTTCGTTTTGCAGGTAACTTTCCGGTGAAAGTTCCTACTGATTCCGCGATTTTTCAACGATTCACTGCACCCAATCAAAAGTTTTAGAGTTTCGCAAATGAATTTCTAATACTTTTGTAAGTTTCTATTTCGACTAACCGTTTTTTATACTTTTGCGGAAAACTTTTTGATTTTTCACATACATTCACATTCGCACATTCACATAAATCCCGTCTACTTCATAATTTCCCAATTTACTCTCATTGATAACTCGTTAAAAAAATCTCTCTTTTAACTACCATCAAATACAATCAAAATCACCCGAAGAAAAGGTGAAATTAGCTCTTTTATGTTCACAAATGATTAAATGAAGGTTAAAAAATGTGTAATAATTTATTATTTTTCATTCCTCTTGTTATCACTTTTTCACCTCAATTTATATAGACTCAAATGAAAATCTAAGATAACACTAATTTGCAAAGTCATTCAATTTTCTCATTAATTCCACCTTCGACCCTTTTCAATCTATCAAGCCTATCAAAAGTCCATACATATAGCTATATATAAAATATTTAATTGATAATAATTCGCCTTCACCATCCACTAATAGCATTCTCGATTTGCCCAATAAAACCTTTTTTTTTGCTTTTTGTGATGGGGATACAATTTAATTTAACCACCTTTTTCTTCTTTTAAATAAGATACGACCTTCATTCATCAATTTCCTCTGTTTGCACCTTTATTAGGTAGAGAGTAGAGATGAATATGTAGGTTGGTATAGGAAGATTCTTACCCCCCGATGAACTGTTGAACCGTTGCTGACCCCAAACCTCTTCATAAAAACCATCATCACTTAAAAAATTCTTTCATCTCCATTTACCTACCACCCCATAAACGACCGCATCGTAGGTCAAATTATATAGACCTACCTCTCCAGACTTAATGGCTTGAGATTGTTCAGTGCTGCTATCATATCCACCAAACCACATCACCGCCGACCTCCCGCACTGGCACTTTTTGATTTTTATACTTTCAACTTCATTAATAAAAAGCAGAGAGAGAGAATGCAAACGCCTGCCGCGCGGTGCAGACACGGTGGAAAAAAAAATTATATTCGGTCAGCAAAACCGCGAGGTGGATCAAGAAGAAGACGACTATGAAAAAAAAAGAACTTAAAAAGAACGAAAAAATAAAAAGTTAAAATCAACAATAACATCCCTAAACTTTGTGTAATAAATTTAAGGGTATTTTTTGGTAACTTTTTTTTCTTCTCCAGCTCGTAAGGCATCATATTTTATTGAGTCAAGCGTTGCTTTTGGCTACCCAAGGGTTAGGTTAGGTAAGACAGAAAAATATGGTTATGTTAGGAAAGGTAAACCAAAATTCATGCATCAGACGACACGAGTAACACCTTCTTAACCCAAACTACTTATTCTTTTTTGTGAAAACAACAAAAATAAAACCATCAACAATTTCAGAAGCTTTGGATTTTTGCATTTTTGTGCTTCCAAAAGGGGTTGTTGTCTGATGGTCTGGTCTGGTTGGGAAAAATAATGTGGCAACTCGTTGAAACATCTCGTAGAAACAAAGGTGGCGAGGAACAATTTACGCGGCTTGCGGAGCAAAAGTTTTTTAATTGAAAACTTTTACAAGGTTTTGGTGGTGTCCATAGGAACGTCACCACCGACCGGAGCCACACCGCACCACCGCCGTCGACAACGATGAGGTTGATGTAAGCTTGAGTATATTGTAACATCAAGAAGCCCCAGCAACTTTAAGCCTATATAATGGGAATGTACAAGCTCATCATAAGGAGGGTTAATTTATATAAATTTTGAGTGGGTTGGAATGGTAAACATTTTGTACATCAGAATTGATTTAAAAGAGGAAACTTTTTCAGACAAAAATCCAAGAGTTTTTGAAAACAGAAGGATGGGAGGATTTTTATGTATAGTGCGGGGGTTCATGGTGAGAAATGAAAGAAAAACACAATCATATTCAAAAAATAAAAATGAATGGAGACGAGGCAGATATTTCTGTTTGTTTGATTGATGTGAAAAATAAAATTGGATCTCTATTGAAAAGACAAATGAGATAAGAGGAAGAGCAAAACTTATAAATAGAAACTTATTGCGTTGAGCTGTTTGAAGTATATGTAGGTATAGTAGGTATTTTTGTGATCAATATTCAAAAAAAAACATGATATTTTTATATAAGACTTTTCTCTGGGAACAGTTTTGAACGAACCCTGACATTTGGTTTCTTCTTCCCAAAAAATGTCCTTTTATTTTGCAATTTTGAACTGAAAACTTCTATAGTATAGTAACGAAAAAGCGACAGGAAAAAACAATTGATTAAAACTTTTTTGTTTTAATAGACAGATGAATTAAATTTATACTATGTAGATAGTTAATAAAATAAACTATAATTGTACAAAATTTCAATATGAAATTATTATTTTAAATCCTGAGATAACAGTGAAAAGATGTTCTTTTTCTAAACACGTTATATCTTTTGATCTAGAACATATACAAATTTGATTTAACTTTAGTACGCATGCTGATAATATTACCTTTCATTTGATATATCAAACATAACGGTACGTACTCTAAAATTTAAACAATCTTAAATTGAAAAAACTTGAAAAATACCTAAAAACACCTGTGGAGTTCTGTAGTTGCCGATGACCAGTCACCAGTGTAGAAAGTACCGTAATATCAGTTTGAAATTTCAACATGGTTGGCTTTACAAAATTCTTACTTTTTTAGTAGGCATCATAGAAACATGATTCAAGCGTCATATTCAAGCTTAAATAATAAGCTTTTAAATGAAGTAAAATTTATTATAGGTTGTCATTTAAAAAATTAATTTAATGGTGCTAGAAATGTAAAAAGATTGATTTTTTGCTTTTTTTGATGAGAACTGATTCTGTTCAAAAAATTCTAGCTCTTTTTGTAGATGTTGTATAGACATGGTTGATGTAAATATTTTGAGCCGAAACAAAAAGCTTTTAGATGATATAAAATTTATTATAAGTTGTTATAAAAAAAATGGATTTAATGTTGTAAAAAGAGAAAAAAAAATGTTTGTTTGCTTTTTTCATGAAAAATGATTCTTTTGAATAAATAATTTTTATACTTTTTGTGCATTGTAAAAATTTAAGTATGGCTTTATTCTTTAAGAAAATTTCTAAGCTTTTTAATGGTGTAATTTTTTTTTTTAAATAATGATTTTTTAAAGTTTCACTTCAACCGCGTGCGAATTGCACACATGATTTTTTTTGTGTAATAATTTTAAGGCGGCTAAAACTATCTAGCATAAGATTTCAAAGTTGAAATCAAACCAGTTTTCGACAAGAAATTCAATAAGTTTGAATTTTGAAGTGTGAGAACATGGGTTAAAAATATATTTTATTATGCTTGGATATAAAAATTTGCGAGATGAGGTCCCAATAAAAATTATGTTCAAAGAAAGTGCTATAGTATTCTATCTTAAAGAAATGTTGACTGTAGAAATGCATTTTTCAAAATTTCTTAAACAGTGTGAAAAGTATTGAATTTTATATTTAGAAGTTTGTAGATTTTTTAGCAAAATACTATCCTAGAGGAGGATCTTTAGAGTCAATAAATTTTGTGTAAAAGATGTTGGCTTGTAAAGTGTTGAAATAAAGTTTTTTTTTTTTTTCTTCTTAGTGAAAATGAAAATGAAAAGTCTCAAAATATAATTGTTTTTAGAAGTGAAATTTCATTAGGGTGCAATTCGCAACTGGTTTTAAATTCCACATGAGCAAATTTTTTTCTTGTGAAACTCACAATTAGGGTTAATATGTTAGTATTTTAAGACTGAACATTTTTGTATTTTCAAAAAGAAAAATTAAGTAGTAGAGTTAATTTCAAGTGTATAAAATTTCCAAAATTACCATTCAAATGACACACATAGTTTTGAAAAAAAAAAAAAAAAATGGTTTTAAAAAATTGAGGGCCAAAAGAATGCACCTAGAAATATTTTAATTTTTGAAAAAAAAAGTTTTTTTATTTTTAAATTGGGCAAAAATATTTAGTTCCAATTTTTGAAGCATGCCCATGCCCATAATATCTAGTCATTGTAGATAATTGCGTTTTTTCAAAATACATAATAATAAATTAAAACTTTTTGTCAGTATAGTATATTTCTTTAATTCAAAACTAATAACGAATTACTTATTTTATATTTTTGCTGGTATTTTGTTTATAAAATAAGCATACAACTCAAAATACAATCCAACATTTCTACATCTTTACTTACATCTTACAAAATATGATTTTTTTTTTTTATAAAAAAATAAAATATAACAGAGATGTAATTTTTCAGTTATATAAAAATTATCATAAATGACATTTTATTATTATCTGTATTTATGAACTTGACTACTAGAAAAATGTCATAGTGCATCTAATAAAGGCATTGCTATTCAATCATAGAGCACAAAAGCAAGAAAAGAAAGCAGAGAAAAAAAAATTAAACGCAATGAAATATACTACAAGAACGACAACGACGACGTCGTCGTCGACGTTCACAAAGGACATACTAAACCGCGCTCCCTGTTGTCATTTTGTGTCCTTGAAACAAAAATTACATAATAGAATCACGTTTAAATTGAATTGAAAAAGAAAAGCATCCGGAAGGACAGTGACTTAGTTTTGTACGAGACAGGATCTAAACCGAAATGAAATAAAAAATAAGAAAAAAGTTAACTTGACATTATTTCACTTTGAAGCTGTTGTGTCCTTCTAGCGTATAAAATACACATAGTTTTTTCATAGAATATAGCGGGGAAGGTATATTATATGTTTTTTTGAAGTAATGTCTTTCTTCTGTGTGGCTTTTTTATGGTAGGAAGGTACGATGTTTCTTGACAAAAAAAAAAGATACTTTTTATGGGTTTCTGATTGGTTCTTTCCTGGTTTGGCATTGACAATAATAATTGGTTTCTTGTATTTTATGTATAAATAATAAATTAAAAAGGCTACTTTTGTCATAAATTTAAGGATCATAATATTAGGTATAGAATCAATTAAGAGGTAATAATTTATTAGAATTTTTTTTATTTAATGTAAAGCAAAGCAATCACATATTGTTTTCTATAGTATTTTAGAGAAAAGCTTGGGGTTCTCATTTGTCCAACGCCAACGTTCAGACTATCAAAACTTTCCTCATTGTCCTTGTTTTTTTTTCGAGAAATTCATAGACTCCCAATCAGTGTTGCCGAAAGTACTCCCATAGGAGTATTGTGCTACTTTTAGAACCTCCGTACTCCCATACTCCTCCTTTCACATTCGTACTCCTATTTTTTTTAATGACATAAAATATTTTACACTTGTAGCAAAGTGTAATGTCAGCCTTAATAAATTTAATTTACTTTAAATTTAATGCAAATTTGGCAAATCAAATCGGATGTGTTAAGCGACGAGTTTCTCTCCAATCCGAATTTTTCTGAAATTTATTTAAAAAATATTAACTCTATATACGTTGGGGCTAAAGCTGAACTTTTTATTAAAACAAACAAAATTGAAATAAATGAAATAATTGAGTTTAAAGGTGTTTGCCGAGAATATTATAAGACCCTGTGTGCTCAAATTTCACAGCGAATCGATTTTGATGACGAAATTCTGAAACATATTCAAGGCATTGACCATTTAAATTTAGCAGAAAGTGCAACTTCAATAATTTCTTCCATTCCCGATTTGATTAGCGAAAATGAAATTGAAAACCTCGACATGGAATGGAGAACACTACTTAGCCAAACTATGGTTTCGAATTCATTAGAAATAGAAGAATTTTGGTCAGAAATATTTTTTTAAAAAAATGCTCTTAATTAAACACTTTTCCATCTGACAAAGGATTTTGTTAGTGCTTTATTAAGTCTAGCAGCGCAGCGGCAGAACGAGTTTTTTCCCAACTCTTTATCATCAGAGATAAAAAACGAAACAGATTGGAAGTAAATACAATAAATGCAATTATGAGTTGCAAGGAATTGTTAAATAAAATTGATTGCCACAAATGGAATCCTTCAAAACCATTTTTAAAAGCGTATAAAAAATACTAAGGTACCATATAATCAAAATACCTTGATTTTTGCAAAACCACTTCTATTTAATGTATTTAATACATATCTTGTGATTACAATATCTAAGTTCCTAATTTTTATTCTAAAAAAATAATATTAATATAGATTAAGCTATCTACCATAAGACATATATTTTATTACTTTTGTTATTTGAATTAATAATTTATTTATTTATGTTTTGTTTTTTATATTTAACTTAATATATTTTATTAAAAATAAAACTAAAAAAAAGTTTCAAGACAAAAAAATGGCTGTACTCCTATTTTGTTCAAAATACTCCCCTTTTTTTTCTGCCGTACTACCTTCTAATATTTCTCTCCGGCAACACTGCTCCCAATATACCATAACTCATTAATGCTTTCTTAGAAACAAAATGAAATCCTTCAAAAAGTTCATTACCAAGTATTGAAGAAGTTGTCGTCCCTTTAAGTTGAAGACACTTAACCAAAGGATCCTTATGTCAATAGTATAGAACCAAAGTCAAACAATAACAAACTTCTAAACCTCCCTTTTGACGAAATTGATCCTTGAAATCTTTTCTACACATTTTTTCTGTTCATATTCTAGTATTAATATTTCAAGAATGTTATAAATAAACAAACAAACGAAATAAAAAACCATAAACACTCAACAACGTTGAAACATCAAAATTCAAATAACCTTCTGGTCAATTACCTAATATTTGCTCGCCTCGCATATATATTGTATAGATAAATCTCGCACCCACACATAATCATCAAGCATATAAATTGTAGCTATCCTTTTGGCTAAAGGACCATCATATGAAAATTCAGTTTTAATAAAATTGCTAGCAATTTTTTTTTTCCACTTTTATTTTGTATTCACGTTAAACAGCTTTTCCAACTGCGGTGCAGGATAAATAATATTTTACGAGTTAGTTTTTTTTTTTTGGCTTGAATACTCGAGTCTGTGAATTTAACTTTTTTTTTTTTTTTGATATTTTAAACTTCCTCCCAACTAACGGTTTCATGCTGTGCTCTGGCTGTGTTCTGGCTGCTGTAGTGCTGTGTGGTGTTATTTACTCAATTTTTTAATGAAACACTTCATCCAGCATTCAAGAACTTTTTCGAGAGGATTTTCTCTATAAAATTGCTGTTATTTGACCCTTAAAACTGAAGAGATTCTTTCATTATATGATTCTCTGGACTTTTACCTTTTTTTTGTCAGTTTTTTTTTTTTTTTTTTTTTGTATATATTTTTACTTTAGGGGTATTCATGATTCAAGTCATTTAAAATGGCAAAATATTAGCAAATATTTATCCAGCACTGAAATTATTTTGAAGAGGCAAAATATCTTTGGGTGGGTGTTTTTATTTTTGTTTTTTTTTTTTTATATATATAACTAGAAGATTAATGGTGTGCCGAAGGGGGTTTATTTAAGTACTTTTATGTGTTTTTAAGGAGAGAGAAAAAGATTTATTAGTTACCAACAAATATTTTTGTATGGATTTTATGAAAGTTAACCTTGGTGTATAGAGGTTGTATTTGATTTTTGGGGAATTATCATTGTCATTGAAAAAAAATTTAAAACTATTTCGTTTCCAAGTTGAGGACAAAGTGAATTTAAGGAAAATTTGAAAGGACTTGATAGGACTGGACGATACGAAAATTTGAATATAGAGTTTTCCTTGGTAGGTTTTGGAAAAAGAAATCAAAGATCTCATCTTGTTCTTCCTAATGCAACTAAATGGATTTCAGACTAACTTTGCATCTACTTTCATCGTATTTCTTTCAAATTTTAAGCTTTATAAAATTCAGCATTCTTTAAACTTTTGTTCTGACTGAATTACAATTTAATTATTTTGAGACCGCATTTAAAACAACACTCTATATTTGCAAAATTTAAAAATAATGCATGCAAATATGGTTTTTAACATAAAATACAATGGGCCCCAAAATCTCATTATGAAAACTTTCCAATCTAAAAAAAAAATAATTTTCAGGCAAAATGTTTTTAAAACTCAAAATTTTTCACATTTGGGTTTTAGTATCCCAAATCCATTAAAATAGGGCTTTCGGACTATCCGATGCAGTAACCTTCTTATGGACAACAATGAATTACCGCCCTCTCAGAGAAGATTTTAAGAACCCACGGTTTCAGCAATATTGAGAAACGCATTGTATAGCTCCCAATGCTAAAAAGGCTTAACGCGTTTAGAGCTTAAACAGTGCCTAAGCCTATACATCCAGTTGGTATGCCGTGAAAAGCTGTTATGCAATTTTTTTTTTTTTCAATATTAATCAACAACATTTTAATAAAATTGATTAAAAAAAAAAGTTGATTTTTTTGACGTGATAACGTCTTATAAATCGATGAGCCATGGCAGTTACCACAAAAAAAGTGAGGCCATTTTCTCCCGTTCCACTTTCGCGGCAAAAATTTCAATTCAAAATTAAAAATAAACTATTAGAGATATAGTCCGGTCAATTTAGACATCCGAGGTTACATTAATTCCCAGCAAGCTGAAAATTGGTAGGATTGTTGGAAACACCATCATAAATTAAATCTAAAAAGTCCTCATCGATCCGAGGTGTGGAAAAAAATTTACGGGGGGTCAAAGGTCACAAAAACTGGTTTTTCACGATTTTCAGCAAAACGGTAAGTCTTATCAAAAAAATTTCAATGCAAGAATTGTAGACCAGATTATTATATATAAAAAGTGTCATGACACTTTTTTTCCTAAGAGCCACCGTTTCTTAGGTATAACGATTCAAAAAATTGAAGTTGAATCGAAATCGTCATAATCAGGCCTATTCTGAAAAAAATCTCCCAACTGAAAAGTTCCTAAAATTTCATTATTTTTTAGCTTGGATTTCGTTCTTCAATGGTTAAGAATATGGGGAAAGCAAAAAAAATGGAAATTTTCACCATTTTTCCGATAGGGGCCCTTCTCCCGAAACCATTTCCTTGAGAATTTTTGTTTAGAATAGGTCTGAATATATACAGGGTGTACGATAGAGAATGGACAGCCCTAAAACGGTTGATAGCTACACTTATGACTGTTCTAAAAACAGATAGAAAAAAGTTCTATCGCAACCAGTTCATAAAATATTGGCTTTTTTTCGTTCAGTGTATTTTAAATTTTATCATCTTATGTTTTCGTTCACTACAACCACGAATGAATGAATTTTATTTATTTCTTTTTTTTTATCATTTTCTACAATAATTGTATGAGTACATAAACGCTTTAAAAACTGCATTGCTATTGCACATTTTCGTAAAAAAAATTTTGAAATCTATTTTTTGATGCAAAATGTAAAAAAAGTATTTTATGAAAAATTTTAAACACCTGTGGTATAAAATAAATCCATAGAAACCTAGGTGGCCAACTTTCTTAAAAATATTCCCCTTAAACGAGAATGTTTTTAAGATCCAAATGAAGGATTTTTAAAAATTCCGTCATTTAATAGGGTAAACAAGGGTAAAATCTAAACGCGAAGTTGTAGAGAGTTGATTTTTTTTGCTAAAGATAATTGAGACTAATATAAGAAACTGCATTTAAGAAAAAATTCATAAAAATTTTTAAACTAAGCTATAACCTTGTTTTTTAGGGGTATTTTTGGGTAGTTTTTGATTTTTAGCTTTTTTTTGGAGCGTTCAAACTTATAGGACATGTAGGTTTTGGTCTTATGCATACATGTGCAAAAAATTAGATGAGTTTTGACTGAATAACGGAAGAAACAAGTTTTAAAAGAAAACATGTTTTTTTACTGTTTTTAACCGATTTTCATCGTTTATTATTTTTATCTTTTTTTCTTTAATAAATACAGGAATAAAGTAAGATAGAGAATAGAGTAATGATAGACCATGACCACGACTAAATGTGTGCGAAGTTTCAATTATTTTCGTAAACACAATTCTTAGATACCGGTAAAATAAAATTTTAGAATTTAACAGCTTATAACATTTGACCAAGAGCAGATAGAAATTTTATTAAACTTTTCCTGATACAATTACCTTTCATTTGGTATATTGGTATAATACACATAACGGTAGACTAACTACAAGCTACACAATGTTAAATCAAGAAACTTGCGAAAAACCTCAAAACACCAGTCGAGATCTGTTCATCATGAACAGCCACCAGTGTGGGAAGTACCGTAATCTCAGTCTGGAAATTCGACATGGTTGACTTTAAAAAATTCTAACTTCTCTTGTAGGCATCTTTGAAATGAGATTGATACGTCATATGAAAGGTAATAAGCTTTCACATGGTATAAATTTTTTTATAGGTTGTCAAAAAAAAAATTCATTCCATAGCGTGTGAACATAAAAATAAATGTCTTCTTTTCCTTTTTTAATGCAACTTGATCGAGTTCAAAAAATTCTATCTCTTTTTGTAGATGTCTCATAGACCTGATCGATATATATCGATGAGCTAAGACAATAAGCTTTCAGATGGTATAAAATTTTTTATAGGTTGTTAGGGAAAAAATGGAATGTTTTTTTTTTTTTGCATGAAAATGATTGTTTTCAATAAAGTATTTTTATACTTTTTGCGCATTGTAAATTTTTTTTTTATTTAACAAAATTTTGCTCTTAATGTCGGCTCTTCCCCACTATAATTTTTTTTTTTTAATTTATATAGAGCCAAGCCAGCTTTGAAAATCTACAAGTAAACTAACATAAAAGTGCATTGAACTGCAAGAGCAAGTACATGCGACCCCAGTCGTGCATTTTATTTTTATTTGCAATAAATATTTTTTTAAAACTTGTAATGGAAAACAAATGCATTAAAAAAATGATTTTTTACAACCTTGGTTGGATATTGGATTTCGATTTAGCTCATAAGCAGGAACAAAAGTGCATGTCAGCAAAACCTGAACCGAATTCAAGACACAGGAATTTTTTTTTTTAACTTTCGTGAACTAACAGAGCTTAATTTTGCTATCTGGGTACCTATGTTAGATTTGATTATTTCCTGAGCTGTCAGCTATTCCCTTTTTCATTTAGGTATATTGTACAATCGAGATCAAAATTAAGTCAACAAGAAAACGCTCAAAATTTCACTCAACTATTTCCTAAAGTTTCGCAAATAAACTTAAGCTTTCTTCTGAATGAAAAAAAAATATTAACACCTAGTTAAGTATGCATTTAAAAAATCAGATAATATGAAAAAAAAAAAAAAAAATTATTAGGTATTACCAATTGGACTAATTAGTAATTAGAGACTAAAACAAGTCTATTATACATCTTTACCAAACTGATATTCCAATTTCATCAAGTAGACAGCATTAATTTTACTTTCCACCTTAAATACACCTTTTCATGTGCCCTGGATGGGTGTCACTCATGTCACTTAAGCTTGAAGTTAAATTACTCCATATAATCCTACCACAACACTCTAAGCTACTTGAGCATGTTCCCAATACTTCAAACACCACTCCTAAATGTGTGTGTGTATATATGTAGTCCCTCTTGTAGAGAATATGTCTATAAAAGCAGACATTCATATCATTCATTCCTCTGCCATCTAGGCTAGAACTATATGTTTTATATAGGGAATAAGTAAGTTAGCTGTGTTTGCCACTTTGTGTTCATTCACTGTTATCTACCCAGGGGGCGTTGCAAACGGACTCTTAGAATTCATCATCATCATCATCATAGTCACAGTTACAGTAATCGTAAACCCGCAACAGTAGCATCCACACCACACATCATCCAGATGAAGTACCATAAACCTATCCAGTTCAGTTTCCATCCACATATGTGTACACAGGTGCTTCCCTGGATAACGATAAAAGTGAACATTTATTTTCACTAGTGACATTTAATTAGGAGAAAAAGAGAAAATTTTCTAGATATACCTAACTACTCACAGAAATACACAGCAGAATGACAGACAGATAGAGAAATAGTTACAACTTCTATAGAGAGATGCATCTAACATAATTAAGCAAAATGTTGCATTCCCAGTATATTTCTATGGATAAGGGCACAACGCATACAATCTACCTACCCTCTACACTTGTGCAAGAGAGGATAATACTTTTGATGAGTTTGCTGTCTAATTACAGAGGGAGGAAGCTGGAAAAGGTGCAGGAGCTGCATCAGCAGGAGCAGGAGCATCAGCTGCAAGTGATAGTGAGTTTTGTAATGGATGTCAAGGATAGAAACACCAAAAGTGACATAGAAAGTGATTTGACAAGAGGATGCGGGTGAAGTTTTCAAATGTATATACGACGTAACTACCTACTCTGGAAACAGTTGTTGAACATTTTTTTTTATACTTCAGAAAAGTTTAAAGTCCTCAACTTAACATGACATTTATAGTTATAGGGATTTGCTAGGACAATATTGTTATAAAGACGTTGGTCAGAGGTATTGATTAGAACGAGGTTAATCAATTGTTCTATTGACCTGATAGGAAACCCTTAATTCTTTGTTTAAATGATTTAAATTTTCTTAAGTCTTGGTTAAAAAAAATCTATATTTCTGTACTTTACTCATAAAACTTTACTAGCCACAAAGAAAAGCCCACTCAGACATAGAAATTCAATAGACTGCTACTAATGGAGGATGACTTTACAAAGTCCCTCAGAAGATGAATATCTCCCACTGGTAAAGGTCTAACTAATAGAACTCAATGAGCTTAAAATGCGTAAGATGACAAACAAACAAACCAACAAACAAAAAAGTGCTGAAGTATTTCCATTTCCATTCTATATCTATATACAGAAGATTGCATCGAGACGATCTCTCTAAGGGCATTATGGTCATACTCCTACTCGTCGTAGGTATACTGATATAGATATACACAAAAGACAAAAATCAAGTAAATTCCATATAAATGCAACTTTTCCTGTGTGCAACATGTTCCTTCTTCCTTTTTAAGTATTTCCCATGGGTCTGGAACAAAGGACACAAACAAAAAAAAAAAAAATAGAGCCAGGATATATCTCTATGAGAAAAATATTTCGAGGACAAGAATATTTTTCTATAGAAAAGAAAAAATATCGCAACGTTTTTACACACAGAAAAACCAATGGTTAAAAGAAAACTATATATTTACAAAACAGCTCTATAAGAAAAAAAAATGGACCACAAGAGTCTTTTTAGTTAGGGTCTTGTTCTGGAATATAAGATGGACCATAAGATAAGGAAAATGGCGAGAATAAAATGACGCCTTCGTTGCAGGAACTTAGTTTTTATAAAGTTAAAGTTAGTATGAATTGAAAGGTTTTTTTTATAATTCTTTTAAATTTAAAAAAATGCATAAAATTTATTTTTTAGCTTAGTCAACAAAATTTTGTTTTACTTGAAATGAGGATAATTTTTCGGATTATATCAGGGATTTCTTAACAATATAAAGCTTGTTTGGCAATTTTACTATTTGATGGCCTTTTGTAGGAGCAAAACAACAGTTTGATCAGATTAATTACTTTTTTTTCAGAATTTAATATACGTATATTAATATCAAGGATCGAGCTGCTGGCTGGAGAAGCTTGTTGGCTAAGGCTGAGATCCATCCTGGACTGTGCGAGCCACCTTAAGTACCTAAGTAAGTAATATCAGGGCCTATTTCACCGATCGTGCATTACATACATCCAGGCCTGTAAAAATATCAACTAAAAAAAAATTATTTTGAAATTATAATAAAATATTTTATTAAAATAATTTTTATTATTTCTTCTTCATTATTAAAAAAATATAAAAAAAAAAAAAATTCCCATTAGAAAAAAAATTGTATTGCAACAAAATACTATTTTACCTTGCCTAAGCCTCCATATTATAAGTGAAATAGCTAATGTTTGGACAAATACTCAAAATTGTAAGAAGTTCGACGAATATTAAAACAAAAAAAAATATTTAATGAAGAAAATTTTATACAAAAGCGTTTAGGTAAAAGTAATAAAAAAAATTAGAAAATTAAAATAAAAAACAGATTTTTGGATTTTCAAAAAATATTTCAAAATTTTTGTTTGAAAAATCAATTACCTAAAAACGGGTTGGTGAAATTTTTCAAAAATTTTTTTTAAGTGCTAATTAAATATTAATTTAAAATGGTATATACCAGTTTTTTTTTTTTGAAAAATGTAAGGAAATTTTTAAATATAAAAATATTTTTTTTAAACTGCTCTAACGATTTTCAAAATTTTGTCTCTAAAAACTTCTTTTCATACAAGAAATCAAATGGCATAGCTTGTTTTGTGAACAAAATTTTTAAAAACAATGTCATTAATTATAAAAACAGATTTTATATATTTTTTACATTATCGGAAATGCTTTAATAGAACAATTTATATTTTTTCTAATTTTTTTTATAAAAAGCTTTAAGTTCGCGCGACGCTGTCGTGAATTTTATTTTATTTTGTTTTAACTTGTTATGGAATGCAAATGTATTTAAAAGAAAACCATATTTTACAACACTGTTCACATCACATACATTCAGTTTATTTGACTACTTTCATATAATTATTTTTTCCCTGTCAAAGACCTAAAGTAGTTGTTTTTTTTTTTACCATAGATTACTGAGATCAACATTGGAGTTAGCTTTTACTGTAAAACAATTTTTTTCAAAAAATACACCACTTTATTTTTTAATTTCTACCTATTGTTTAGCACAATAAAATGCAAAGATTATTTTTTTATTTATAAAAAACTATTTAACTGTAGTACTACTTTTTTAAGGAGAAAATATTCCACATACGCCACAGTGAACAATGAAATATTTATTATATTTTTTTTTTATTTTTGTAAAAAATACTTTTTTTTCAAACGGTTTGAAAGTACCTACACCTTAGTCTCACAAAGTGAAAGGTACTCATAATGTCATAATAATTCTTAATTTTTGGAAAAAATCGTTGCAATCGTAGTTTAAGTTTGTATATAATTTCAGTTTAATTTTTTATTTTCAATCCAGTTCCAAACTATGTATGCTCAAATTCTTCCCGAACAGATAAATTAAAAAAAAAATACTAAAAATGTATCTAAAATAAAAAAAAAAAAAAAAACTATTGTCAGAAGTGGGATTCGAACCCACGCCCTCAGAGAGGACCAGAACGCTCAGTTACCTATTTGTCTAGGCAAGATTGCTCTTGAGTCTGGCGCCTTAGACCGCTCGGCCATCCTGACATGTATTTGTTTAGTTGTCGATGTTTTTACCGACTCTGTGTTATCTTGCCTGATAAATTATTGATTTCATTTTATTGTACCTATTTCAATGCAACAAAAAAATGTTCCTTATCTCATGGCTATTTCAGTTTTGTTGTCCATATCAATTATTTGCACCATTTGGTACTAACTAAAGTTATGGGGTCACTAGGGCGTATGCGTTATATTAAAAAAACATTTAATCGCTTTCTTTTTTACGAACCCATATCCTACCTTTATGTATATCTAGGTATGTTATATAATATGAATGTTGTATGAAATAAAAATTAGACTAAGCTGGTAACTCTACACAACCAAAGAAGATTTCTCAAAGGACTATTATGCTCTGACGGTGATGGTGGATATGGGTATAATGTTAGAGGAATGTCCTTCGGACTACAGTTGCCTTGGTTTGGAATGTGAGAAGTGAGACCAGAAAAAAATACATATACATACTTATATTAAACCGTTTAAAGGCGTTATGTCTTGAAGATCTTATATATTATTTTTTTGGTGAACTTTATTTAAAGTCAATAATCTCCAGACAAAAAATTCCAGAACCTCAAACTAAAACTCGTATTCATTATAGTGCTTAAAGTTATTAAATGACTTTCCATTTTTATACTTCCGACAATGATTTAGCACGAAGAATTCTCTAAGTTACAAGGCCTTTAACCATGTAAATGGCGTGTTCCCAAAAATAAACATCATATTCACCATTTAATTGTTCAATAAACTCCGCATCAGTACTACCTTTTCCTTATAATATCCTTCAAATCGACCGCAATTTTCATCCCTTTAGGCAAACTTTTCCTAATCAGCTACATGATTAATTCTATCAAAGGACCAATTAATCTAATTATCCCAAACTGCCTCTAAATAGACATTTAGTTTAGGGCTCTTTTCCAGTTCTGCAGCAAAAAATTCTTTTACTCAATTTCTCAAGTCTTCTCGTCCTCCATAAAGCAAATGGGCCTCGTCAGAAACAGAGAAATCCATACAAAATACTCGCGGGCCATGTTCTTTTTGTTCTTCCATTGAGCAAAAAATAAACAAACAAAAAATTACTCGAAATGTAGAAATTCCTTTATGCCATCATGAGTGTTGTAGATGTTAGGATTACAGTTTGAGGGTAGATATAGGCTTTTCAAAACAAAATCTTGACTGCTGTGAAAGTGAAATATTAAAGAGTTTTTGGTTGATGTTGAATGAAACAACAAGGTCATAAGATCAACAAACGTTGAAAATACATAACCGGGGTGTAGGTACGTTGTACTGAACAAGTACCTCTAAGGTTTTCCTAGGATTTAAGATTCAAAAAATAACTCTGCCTACAGGCGTTCTTGAAAGTCCTTGATTCGAATGTTTATATTCCCCAGACTGTGATCCTTGCAGGAATTATTATAATATGTGTGTTTGTGTGTGTGTAACAAACTCTCCTACTAATTGCATATTTCACTGGAAAGTAATCAACGGATATAGAACAAGCAAGGACATAGACGATGACGACGAAGGGGATTGGGATTGGGCCCAGGATGATGATGTATATGTTTCCTACAAAACACCAGGCTGTTGCTCTTGTGCTTCTGTTTATTCCCTATCTAACTTATAGCTCATAGTCTAACTCGTCTCTCTCATGTTTTTGCTTTGATATTTTATTTTTTTTTTTTTTGTGTTTTTGTTTATATCACTTTGATATCCTGATTCTACATAACCATATAACCAACCTTTCTCTCTACCTCAACTCGGTACGGATATAGAATTGGTGATTATTTGTGAATTTCTGTAGGCATCTTTCGTTTGGTGTTATTAGTGGATGTGGTTTCATTAAGTGAGTTGATCCTTGGAGAGTTTTTGTGGAAATCTCATAGCGAATGACACTTCATTTGGCATAAATGTGTGTATCATGCTGATGTATTTTCTGATGCTGGATGTTACACATTGAAGAAGTGGTGTGAATGCGGAAGCACTTTTGGGAAAACTCTCAAAATGGAGTAATTAAAAGTTTATCCTACATGAACATTGCGAACACCTATAAAAGTCTTAAAATAAAGCAAAAAAAAAAAAACAACATGATGAGGAGTTTAATTTACTAGGTTTATTCCTCAGTTTGGGTATAATGTTGATATGTACATTTTGAATTTCCGGACAAAATGTAGCAATCAAATTGATGTCAAAGAAACTCAATCATCGAGATCAAGTATCATTTTTTTTTGTTCTTTGTTCTTTGATCTTTATCTTTGTTTAAAAGTATAAAATCTCTTCTTGAAGGCATAGTGTATTGATTAGGGTGGGGACAAGAACTCTTAAGCTCAGAGTAAAAAGCTCTTGTTAGAGATAAAAAAATATAAAATTATGATAATGAAAAAAGCGAAGAAATTATTTCAGTATGTCAGCCTGTCTTGTGGTCTGTATGAAGGAAGTAACAGGTTAAACGGTGCGTCAAATTGATTCAGATACTGTGCGATGTGTATTTATAAACAAAATTGGAACAGTTTATTTTTAAAGAATTGGCTTCTATTTTGAAAAAAAAAATTAATGTGTGTCAGTGAAAAATGGTTTTTCGAAAAATCGTTCTTAGCGCTATCTTGTATTTAACCATTTTTTGTAATTTCTGTTACTTTCCCAAAAGAATAATCCGATTTCAACGCTTTTTTGTAGCCTATGTAAATATAAATTGATTTTTTTATTAAAATTATGGATTTATTGTTTTTGAAATCAAAATTTAGTTATAGTTTTTTAACAATTAACCATTTCTATATTTTATCAATTAGATACATTTTTTGATAAGTTTTTCGAAACAATAAATTTTTAAATTGTAGGTACAGGATCTCAAGTCAACATAAGTTTATGTTTTAAATTGCAATTCCCAAAAGTTTTACGAGTTACTTAGATTAATAAAAAATGTTATAAAAAATAAATTTAAGCTAGGAAAATAGGAAATTTTCAAATTTTCATAGTTTATCTCTCATTTTTTTAACATAATTCTTACCCTTTTATAAAATGTTAGAAACTGGCAAGAACTAATATCGCCGCTAGATTTCTCAAAACCAAAAAAAAACTAACTAAAGTTAGGGTCACTAGGGTGTATGCGTAATATATTTTAATATTAATATTTTTAATGTAGGCTCATCGAACTACAGAAAAAAAAATTGGAGAAATGGACTTTGGGTAGTTCAAATTTTTGTTTCTTATTTTCTAATTTTGAATGTGCTCATCAAAATATTTTAAATTTTTCTCAGGGTAGACATATTCTAAAAAAACCCATATTGCGTTTATTTTAAAATCTATACGCAAAGCGATACAACGGATAAGGGGAATTAGAGAAAAGTATTTTCAAATTAACTCGGAAAATACGGAAAAAAATGATTAAGACAAGAGTTGTAGAAAATACAATTTTCTACAAGTATTGCTTCAATCAATTTTGTCAAAAATAAAAAATAGCTAAGTTTTTCACTAAAACATGTTTTTCATTTTTCTGAAAAACTCGTTTTAAAATTTTACTATCAAATTTACAGCAACAATTACACCATATTTTTGTATAACACAATTTTCACCCTTTTAAAAAGAGTTTATTAAAGCAGGTACGCTTTGGGTACGCCCGTGTTCTGCTGTCACTCTTTCCGATCAAATGACCAAAAGGACAGTTTTTTACTACTTTCATTCATAATTCTATCTTTTAATAAATCTGTCTTTTGCTGAAAAATATGGGTTGGGTTCGATATCCCGCTTTTTATATTCCCGTTTTTTAAAATACCGCTTTAAAAATCCCGTTTTTCATTATCCCGCTTTTTATAATCCCGCTTTTTATAATCCCGCTTTTTAAAATCCCGATTTTTATAATTCCGTTTTTTATTATCCCGATTTTGCAAGCAAAACTAGTTGTTTTATTTTAAAAAATCGCGCGATTTTTTAAAATAAAACAAGTAGTTTTACTTGCAAAATCGGGATACTAAAACAAATTAAAAAGTGAGAGATTGTTCTAAACTCATTTAATTAAAACCTTTAACAAAAAATATAATATATAAGAAAAATAAGAAAAAGTAAGGGATGTGATACTAAAAAGAAATCAATTAACAAACTAATATTTACTTTAAAGTTTCAGAAGAACAATCAAATCGTGATAATCCCATAGATTAATAATAACTTAAAATGATCACAACACCTTAAATTAAGTACACACTACATAATCAAAAGAAATTTCATTTAAATATATTTCAACTTATATTTGGATGCATTTCAACAATTTTGATATTTAAATAAATGAAATTTCTTTTACTTGTGAACTCAATTTAAGGCTTTAATCATTTTATGTTTTTATAAAAGAAATACCGTTTTCAGAATGTGTTGAAGGTACATATGTATTGTTTGGGCTTTACAACGCAAAAAATCAGTTTTACTAATTTTTTGTCTATTTCTCATGATTTTTGTATTTGTGAATTAAGCATGTATTTTGTAAAAAAATCGGGATTTTCGGGATTTGACGGGATTTTAAAATGCGGGATTTCAGAAAACGGGATTTTAAAAAGCGGTATTTTAGTAAACGGGATTTTGAAACTTTTTTTTCGGGATTTTCGAAAAACGGGATTTTAAAAAGCGGGATTCCGTTACGATTCAGTTCTGAAAGGGTAAAAAATAAAAAATAAAATAAGTACCTATACGTGCAAGTCAAAATACTTATTTTATTCGAAATTAAATTTATTTTGAATGTTAAAAAATTTCTATTTGCATTAAAAAAAAATTATCCCAAAATGCTCTAATTGTAATAATATTTTTTGTATGCAAAAATTTTAAATTTGGAGTGAAATATATAAAATAAAATGCACGACTGGGGTCGCACGTACTTGCTCTTGCAGTTCAAAGCACTTTTATGTTAGTCTTGTAGATTTTAAAAGCTGGATCTAAATTTAAAAAAAATTGATATTGATATTGGGGAAGAGCCGACATTTAGGGCAAAATGTTGTTAGATGAAAAAATTTTTTTTTTGTTATTTGACTTTTTTGAGAAAAAATAAAATGCAGTTTTATTGCCACTGCTTTAAATATTACGTATACAAAGTTTAATCAAAATCGTTAGAGCCGTTTTCGAGAAATTCGTAATATCGTATTTTTTTGTATTGGAGGTATACGTTCTAAACGAGATATAAAAAAACAAAAAAAGAAACATCTTTCAGAATTCCATAAAAATCATCTGTACCAAATTTGAAGAAAATCCATCCACCCGTTTAGGCTGTGGAAATGTGTACAGATGGACGCACGGACGGAATTGCGGGACCCACTTTTTCGGAATTCTCCATCATCGTAATGTTGGTTTTGATTAAAACCTCAATTTTTTTTCGACACGAAACCAATACTTTTTTTTAATAAAGCTACTAAACTCTCTCTCTCAGAGAATTTGACGAAAACTCACAAAATTTTTGCTCTCAAATAGACCTGGGGGTCAATTCCCCATCTGTGAAACTGTGAAGGGATACAAAATTTATCATTTCAGTTTTCATATGAAAAATTATAAAACTTATCACTTCACAGTTTCACAGATCGGGAATTGACCCCTTGTAGCACCTTAATGTGGAGGTATGGTGCGGTGGCTATATTTTCTCAAGCTTATGTAAGATTTTTCCCAGATTTGCTTAAAAAAAAATATTTAACTTTCTTTGGAGACGCGGGTAAGATTATATCGTATATAAAGAAGATAGTGCAAGTTTATATGGAGCTCATGCCAGTGGCGTAGTTCAGATTTGTTTTAACTCATCTCTGAGATACCTAGAGAATACCTACTTTTTTTACTCCGAAATTTATAGTGCGATATCGTCAATCTCTCTCGAAATTAATTTTTACTTGCGATATAGGTACTATAGGGCAAGTTTAGGATTCTTAAAAAAAATCGAACTCGAGATAACAATTTTACATGACATTACGATGATGGAGAATGCCAAAAAAGTGGGTCCGGCAATTCTGTCTGTCTGTCTGTCTGTCTGTCTGTCTGTCTGTCTGTCTGTCTGTCTGTCTGTCTGTCTGTCTGTCTGTCTGTCTGTCTGTCTGTCTGTCTGTGTGTCTGTCTCTATCTGGAGCTGCAGCCTAAACGAGTGAAGTGATTTTCTTCAATTTTTTATGACCAAAACTAACGGTACCTGCCATATAACGGAAATAGAAAAGTTAATTTTTTTCAAAAACGGCTCTAACGATTTTGATTAAAATTTTTGTGTGTAATACTACACATAAGGGCCAACTTTTTAAATAAAAAAAATATTTTTTGTACCGTTATTAACGGTACCTGTCATAGAACGGTTTTTTTCGTTTCTGAATATCTCGTACAAAATTAACCCGATTTAAATGAAAATTTTTATACAAAAGTGTGTAAGTAAAGATAATATTAAAATTTTAGAAAATTTTCAAAAAACGCATTTTTGGTTTTTTAAAAAATATTTCAAAATTTTTTTTTGAAAAATCAATTTTTTGAAAACGGATCAATGAAAAATTTTGAAATTTAGTTTTTATGTGTAAATAAATTATTTCTTCAAAATGGCATACCAACTTTTTTTTTGAAAAATGTTAAAAAAATTTTATATATAAAAAATTATTTTTTTAAAAAACGGCTCCTACAATTTTCAAAATTTTTTTTCTAAAAATACCTTTTTATACGAGAAATAAAATGGCATATTTGTTTTTTTTTTTAAGATATTTTAAAACAGAGTTTTATTAATTATAAAAACAGATTTAATTTTTTTTATACTACTTATGAAATTTCTTCAAAATATCAAATTTAAAATTTCTTGAATAAAAAGCTTTAACATTATAGTTACTTTAAGCATAAGAGCAAGTACGTGCGACCCCAGTCGTGCAATTTATTTTTTTAACCTTCACATCGCCAGGGGGGAAAGAATTTATTTCGTAAACCCTTCAAAATTCGCCACTGCTTTTTAATTTTCACTTGTTCTTTCGCTACACAAGTTTGACATCGGTGCTGCTGAGTTCATCAACATTTTTGGGTTCACCGAACAACATGTTTCTCATCTCTCTTCTCATCTCATTATCAACAATTTTTATTATTAAGTATATAGAGGTACTTTGTGCCTACCTCTACCTGTCTATCTCAAGAAGTTTCCTTAAAGTCGAATTTAATTTAAACAATTAACTAGATAGAGGTACCTGACCGGAATTGCTTAACCAACACTTTTATAACCCATGAAGCTGAGGATGATGTTGCCTATGATAATGTAGCAGGGCTTTTCTCTTTAGCCTCCAGTCTGCTTACTTAAGCTAGGAAAATATAAATATTCGTATTTCATATATACTATAGCTCGGCTGTAGTATGGTAAAAAAAAACGAAAAAAAACCATAGAGTACACTCGAGGCGCCTACCATCAGTTTATACATGCGTGTTGCTACTGCAACCGAATACTAAAATTGTCTCCTGGTATACATCCTCTTGTTTTCACAAGAAAAACTTTGATTCACCAGCGTTTTCCTGTCAGAAAAGTCCCATCAGCTTCCAGAGTAGTTCCTATTCCTATAAGCACAAAAAAGTAAAAGAAAAAAAAACAACACCTTAAAAAAAAAAGAAACAAAAAACTGAAAGAGATAGCAGTATAGAACAAAAATAACCCAACATTGCTCCACCATGCATGGATGGACCAGGACCCGTGGCTTTCTGCCATACTGCCATTTTTGCCTATAGGTCCTTTTTACCGTTAACCGTGGTTGTAACTTGTAAGCCAGAGTTCTCTGTGTGTTGTGTATATAGGTTGTATCTCTTCATGGATCCTATTTCACAGTTGTTGCTTGTGAACTAAACATCGGTTTGTTGCTACTGTTGCAGTTGTAGGACACGCTGAGAGGCAATGTTTTCGAATTTACTTTGTGAAAACGTGCGTGAAGTTTTAATTAAAAACTTTTTGATGCTAAAAGCCATTAGCTCTATCATTGAAAGGCGAACAAAAATGTTTTATAGGCATAGTTGTACTATAGTTGTCGTTGTGTCGTCCATCGTAGTCGTAGAATCGTATAGTCAAAGTCGTCGTCGTCATCGTCGTTGAAACAGTGTTTTTGAAAAGGACAGTTGAAGGACAACTGTATTGTTTTATATGAAAAAGTCGGTGTATATACGGTAGGGGTTTAAGGATGCGTGATGTACCTACATGGAGATGTAGGTATATATCCGTATCTTAAATGAAGAATAGAAACTGCAATTAATCTAAAAGTGATAGTAAAGTTTCTCAAACAAACAGGTGAGCATGAGCATCAAAGTTACAAAAAAATAAAATGCACGACTACGTCGCACGTAATTGCTCTCATGGCAAATGTGTCTTTGTATTCTAAGACTTTTATTGTACCTACTACAATAAATTGTCTTTAAGCGAGAATTATTTTCTATCCTAAATTAAATTTTAAACTATTTTTGTTTTCAACAAACCATCAAGATCGGAAAAAACATTCACCTTAACTGAAACTGATTGGATCGCATTGGCTTCATCATCAAAAATTATGGTCCGCCTCTGAAAATTAACTAAATAATTACAGCTTAGAGAACACATTTTAGTTACAGCTTAGGAAAAAGTTTGATATTTATCAAATTTATTTGAAATTTTTAACACCCTTTCTCAAACTTTTTATTAAATATGCAGAATATGAACCCCTCATCATTAATTTTATTTTTTGTTTCGATGACAAATTGAAAGTTTATACTTAAGTTCTTAGACGTTTACACGAATCACTATGGCATTTTAGCAACAATTACGGATTTTTCTGTTTCTTAGGAAAAAACACCCTTTAACCCGAAATATTTGTATGAAACTCTTAATTCTTGCTTTCTATTTCAAATGCAACCTTTTTACCAAATTTCATTAGAGTGGCCATCATCAGTTTGGTTTTCACTAAAATCAAACACCCTTTTAAATAAGATATTCTTATTGACACTTTAGATTATAACTTAGTTTTTCCAATATACCCACATTTTCTCGAAACCTAAAAAAAACACCATTTCACATGAAAAAAATTTATAGCCTCAATTGATTCATTATTTCTATGGCAAAAACAACATTTGCAATAAATTTCGCAAGGGTACCTTTTACACCATTGATTTTCCTTATTTCACAAAAAACACACTCTTTCATCTAAAATATTTTTATAGACACCTTAGATTCTTGGTTTCTGTTATAAATGAAACTTTGTTACCAATTTTCATTGGTTTTGTCAAGGTTTTTGTGGTAGGTAGGTAATAATTCCAAATTTCATCATTTCTTAAAAAAAATAAAACACCATTTCACTCAAGAGAGTCTACAAGAGTAGATTCTTTATTCTTATAACAAACGCAACTTGTTCACCAAGTTTAAAGGGGGGAAATCTCTCTGTACAACAGCTTTTTCAATCATTTTTTTTTTGGAAAACTGAAAGTATTGATTAAAATTTGGAAAAGTACATGATATTATTGACATTATGAAGTATTGTTACAATTTTTTTGAAGTTTAAAAAAATCAAAATGGCGGCTCTACAACCCTTTAAAGTTGACGGCTAGAATTTGCGCCGTGCAATGTCCAGGTTCAGGAACTTATTTATAATCAAAAGTGAAATTTTTTCCCATTAAAATATATGAACCTAAATTTAGTAACAAAAAGTGTATAATGAAAATTAGAGACCAAAAAAACGAAAAAAACACAATGTTATTGTATAAATTATATTGAACTTTTAGATTCATGGCCAATGAGTTAACGATCAATTTGCAATTTATTTCAAGTCGATAGCTTTATTAGTTTTTGAGTTACGTTGCACGGAGCAGAAAAAAACGCGTTTCGAGAAAGATGCGTTTAAAGTTTTCGTTTTCATAATGTGGTAGGTTCAAAGCGCATAGGTTTCCAGAGGGATTTCCCCCCTTAAAAAAACATTGTTTAAAAATTATGTCAGCTGTTATGACATAACTCAACACCTGAAAAAAACACCCTTTTACCAAAAAATATTTTTAAGAAGCCAGCTAAATTTCAAAACTTTTAAGGACATATTAAAAGTTGAATTAAATATAACAAAACCATTCAAAATAAATTTCAAATTTTAAAAACCATCTCTCACAATTCTGATAAAAAAAAATTTAGAAATTATTATCAATACCTTTTATTTCTTGATTTCTGACTTGCTTGTAAACGACTTAAATGATTTAAACGAAAATGTTCCCATAAAATCGTTTAAGAAATCTTGATATCAAAATTAGGAAAAATTATGAAAACTTATTTCATTAAATTTTTTTTTTCTTTTTTTGAAAAACCAATTTTTTAACGATTTTTTATCTGTACCATTTTTCGCTCCAAGAAATAATATGGTCACCGTAGCCATATCATTATATTTAACAAACAAATTTTTTCACTATATTTTTGGCCTTCATCCCTCCCATTTTCCCGCGAGAAAACACCCTTCCACCTAATTTTAAAATAAAGACTAAATTTAAAAATAAAGACTTTGATAATTGGTTATAATATCCCAAAAGCAAAATATTTGCCAAGTTTCATGAGGGTAACTATTTTGTTTAAATGCCTATTTTTTCTGTAGGTACTATTATTAGGTGTCGTGTTGAACTATTATACAAGTGTTATAAATGCAGATCTGCTAACAAAACGAATTGGATTTTGAGGAAATTTCGTCGTTATCTATATTATGAACTAGATTGTGTAAACCAAAAATGTATGGGAAATCTAAAAGATATGGCTAAATAGGGTAAGATTTACCATATTTAACTTTCCTAATCCCCTAAAGATTTTTCGAAATATTAAAATTTTTTACAAGAAAAAATACCTACAACAAAAATTCATACAAATAAACGACCTGTATAATAAACCACCGATGCATATGCGCGTATAAACATTCATTAATAGAGTATATATTTTTCTGCATCAAAAGGATCTAACTAACCATTTTTCTCTACTATAATTCACAATTACTTGAACCACCTTTCCCTATTTTTTTTTTTTTTATATGTAACTCTTATTTAACTCTTCATAGACGAATAACAAAACGAAAAACAGAAACAAAAAAAAATCACAAAAAAAAAAAAGGTTGCGTATACGCCCTAGTGATGCCTGCCAGAGCAAGCACATTGTTAATTCCACCTCAAACAAGGCTTTGAAATTAGCATCGCTCGAACGAGCATTTACGGTAATGCTGATGGATGTAATGTTTGTTTCAAAAAAAAAAAAAATAATAAAATATCTTTATACGTCTTATTCCGGATAAAACTTATCCCCTAAAGCCTCACACAAACTTTTCATACATTTTGTGTTTCAAGCAAAAGTACCACCTCACCTGTGTTGGATGATGGTGGGCCATAAAGCCTATACCTACCTACCTTAACTGACGATAATACTCTTTCTCTCTTGCCTAATAGTTTAACTTTTTGCAAACGAATTTTGTTTAATTTAATTACTATCGTTACTGAGGAATTAATGTTTGTTTGGGTACATACATAAGTCTGATTCTTCAGTATAATCTACTAACATACACGATCATTATGAGATGAGAATGATGATGTGAATCTCAAATGTGTGGCCGTGGAGGTTGTATTTGGGCCACGTCATTGCCCAGAGGCTGTTGATATGAAGCTTGAGGTTCACACTGAGACCCAAATGGATATACCCCCCACTTTACCCTATTATACCTTTATACTAACAACAATTGGGCATGTTTATTTATTCCGCTTAAACGGCCATTAATCGGAGATAGAAAGATGGTTTGTTAGCTAAACACACGCATCGCATATTTATCCCATAACCCATCTATCCTAGCCAGCTTTAACACAGGAAAGCCGATGAAGAGATAGACAGATAGATACATACCTGTTCTATATTTGGTAAAAGCCCATATGTATGTAAGTAGAATTAAGGGATACCTCAATATAGTAGGGAAAATTATCCAGCGGATGTGCAGATTTCAATGTGAAATCATCAAATTACGAGAGGATATACGCGATTGGGATTGCTAATATGTAACCTATGTACCTGCCATATCAAAGCTTCAACTTGAATAGATTTATTATTTATAATTCCAAGGAAATATGTTTGGCTTAGAGATGGGTAAAAGGCAAAGGCACACAATATAATATTGAACTAAACACCGATTTGCTGAGTGGAGGATTTCTGTGTGTGTTAATATTGTTTGTTTGTATATATTCTTGTTCTCGTGATTATACCGCATTTAGCTAATATTTGCTCTTTAATTTCGGAAATTGTATTGATTGATGACTATTGATATTACCTATATATACAAACATACATAAATGATTATTATTACCATCATGATTATTATGACCATCATATATACGAAATTTGAATAACAATAATAATCAACCGTGAATGAAGGAGAAGGACACTCACTATACTCTTGTACCTATAGTGCGATAACATACATAATAAATATTATGCGGGGAAAGGTTAATTTATAAGCAAATCCAACCAAGTGAAATGGACTATAATTCCCTGGATATGTTTTGTTTATTTTTGTTGCAATGATTGTTCAATGATTTTACCGTGGCGAAACGAAGAATTTATTTTTAGGTAAACATTAAAAGTCAAAGTAATACCTATAATAAAATTAAACGTCAGCAGATTTAAAATAGACTTTCATATAAATATGCATATCGTCCAAAAATCAAACATTGTTTTTTTTTTTCATCTTAACCATTATTTCATCTCTGCTTTTGATGTCTCTATTTTAGGGTTGTTAAAAATCATTTTTTTTAATGCATTTGCTTTCCATTTTAAATTAAAGAAAAAAATATTTGTTGCAAACAAAAAAAATTGAAAAAAAAATATTTACGTTGAAATAATAATATTTTTTGCATACAAAAATATTTGGCATTAAAAAAAAAAATGTTATTGCAAATCAAGTTTTTATTTCAAATAAAAATATTTTGTATTAAAAATAAAATGCACGACTGGGTCGCACGAACTTGCTCTAAGAGTTCAAGTTGCTTAAATTTGTAAGACTTTTTATATAGAAATTTGAAAAATGTAGGTACCTTCTATAAAGGTACAAAAAAAAAATTTGTTTTAATAAAATTCGTTTTTTTTTTTAAATAAAATAAAATCTGAAATCAAATTGCCCTCCAAAACAAGTATGCAGTTTTGATTGATATATTAAGATGCATTTTTAGAAAAAAATATTTTCAAAATCGTTAGAGCCGTTTTTTAAAAAACTAATTTTTTATAAATAACACTGATCGGCAACGAAAAAAGAGCTTGAACCAAACCATACTTTTCTTAAGGATTTTTGTGTGCTGATTCCTAATCCGAAATCAAAATTTCGTTGGCACGTCTCGTTTTCGAAATATTTGAATACTAACAGGTCAAAAACGCATTTTTTTTGATACTTTTGGCGTTAAATTAGACACCGTTAAATTTTTTTTGCAAAACTACTTATGCAATCTCCAAAAGCCATATTTTATCCTTTTAAATACCTATGTTAATTTTTTTTTTTATTATTTTTTTCTAAAAGATATTTGATATAGAAGTGCGTGATATCTCAAAATCCTGGTGGTTAAGGTAACATTTATGGTTTTTTGAAGCAGATTTGAAGTAAATTACAGTGTTCGACTCTTGATTTGGATAAAAAAAGCAAAATATTACGGAAAAATATACATGTATTTTAGATCAAACGTCAAAAAACATTTCATTCAAAATTAGTTTTTGGGAGTTTATAGCGAAAATAGTAATTTGTGACCCCATCCGAGATCATGACTATCGTCGATAATGGAGAAGAAGAAGAAGAAGAAGAAGCGAAAAAAATGATGAGCATAGCTCAAAAACTGGACGTGTTGGAATAAATCTGTAAACAGTTTTGAAGTCAGCACACTCAAATTAATTAAAATCACCTTACAGAGTTCTTGCTCCCGACTTTTTTTTGTTTTTTGCCGACCAGTGTAATTTTTTGGAAAAAAAAGTTTTAAAATAAAATTGGTATGCCATTTTGTAGAAATCTCTAATCCACATCTAAAAACAAAATTTCAAAAAAATTCAATGTCCCGTTTTCGAAAATTAGATTTTTCAAAAAAAAATTTTCAAAATTTGTTTAAAAATCCAAAAATTATTTTTTTTTTTTTTTGTTATTATTTTGGCTTATATTAAAATTATATAAATGCTTCCTCACAAAAAGTTTCGTTGAAATCGAATAAGCAGTTTCGGAGATAATTGGATTTGGTTCTATGGCAGGTACCGTTAATAATGATTTTGAAAAAAAAAAGAATTTTTGAAAAAAAAAGATAAACCTTAGCTTAAAACTAACATTTGAATTTTTTAAACAAAATCGTTGGAGCCGTTTTCGAGATATTTCAATTTTACTAAAATCGTTATATGACAAGTACCTTTATTTTTGGTCCAAAAAAATTAATTCCAAAAACCCCTCTGGAGAGTAGCCAAATGATATGCTACATACCAAGTTTGACATTAATCGGTCCATCCGTTTAGGCTGTAGCTCCTTATACAGACAGACAGACAGACGGACTTCCGGGACCCACTTTTTTGGCATTGTCTACCATCGTAATGCCATGGAAAAATGTTATCTCAACTTTTACCTATATATCTCAAGTAAAAAAATGTTGTTGCAAGTAAAAAATGTTATGCATTGAAAAAAAAATCAATGCAAAATGTGTGCATTAAATATTTTTTTATGAATGTTCGTCAAAGTTCTTACAATGTTGGCTATTTGAAAAATATTTTAAAAAAAAATCATCAAATGCACACATTTTTTTCATTTGCATTTACATTTTATTTTAACGCAAAAATATTTTTAGTTTCAGTAAATATTTTTTTTATTGCAAATGCATTTTTTTTAAATTAATATTTTTAGAACCCTCTTTTACTTGAAGAAGAATTGAATAATTTCTAAAACATGCCTATACAAAAATTATTGAACAGAACTGCAACACCTACAATACAATACTAAGATCTGGGGCCTATTTCACAGCTTACAACATCAGTTACATCAGCTACATTAACGACTTTTAATATTAATCTGAACATTTTCACTATTGTTTTTTGAGTTTGCTGATGCACAAGTAAAAGTTTTACTCAAGTGAACATTCGCTCTTGCGTTTGGTCCACTTAATCTAGTCGTTACGTTAAGAAAACATAAGGGTTTCTTTGATTTTAGCTATGCATTATCTTATCAAAATAGTTTTAATGAGGGCCTAAAAAGTTGAAGGAGGAACTAGATATCTGGAGCCAGCGAAACGAAAAAATTTTAAATTGGCAAATTTCTGTTTCTTTTCTGCCATAAAACCCCTGGTTATGAGTGAAATTAACTCATCCTTTTGAAAGCACATATATGTAGTTGAAAGGAGTTTTCTTTCCTTACAATTTCTAATTGGAAAAATTAAAATAAAGTCCCTCAGTCCGAACTTTTTCTTTGAAAATGTACATACATATGTCCCGACAAAGTGGCTTGAGTAAATTGCACCACACACTGTGTTTTGAACACCCTTTCCATCTCAACTACTCGTATTTAAGTAATGCCTGGTAAAATTCCAAGCGAATCGCAATTTATTAT
Source organism: Episyrphus balteatus (assembly GCF_945859705.1). Lineage (NCBI taxonomy): Eukaryota > Metazoa > Arthropoda > Insecta > Diptera > Syrphidae > Episyrphus > Episyrphus balteatus. The sequence goes on from NC_079136.1 coordinate 117,537,210, forward strand.
GCGATTTGTTCATTTATTCATTTTCCTACATGTATATCGTCAGCAAAAGCAGTTAAAATTGTGTTTTCTGTTTGAGGTAGGTACATCGCGTAACAAAAAGCATAAAATGGAACCTAGAAACTTTTAATACCTAACCCACTATTTCCTTTAAGTCTGGAATAATCATTTACGTTACACAAAAAAAATCTTCTCTCTAGATATAATTGTAGTCTATCAGGCAGAACTTGTTTTAATGTGAATTCGATGCCTTCATGCTTCATGTTATACTTTGTTAATAGCTTGAGACACATTTAAAAAGACCACCGAACAAATTTCTTTCTCATCAAGAGCAAGAGTGTTTTGTACAGAGATCAACGGTCCTTTTCTATTATCTGATTTATATGTACTAGAGTTTAAACGGATATAAAATATAAAAATTTAAGCATTTTTTCTTCAAAATTACAAAATACGTTATGCCATTCAAATCCAATTTGACTTAAATAATGCACCGGATCTGAATAGAACTGTACGATTTTTCTTGTTGCTCGTCCTTTTTCTTTTGCATTACTTTTCGTGACTCATAAACATAATACATTTTCGGAGTCACGGCTTGTATTGTTGCAATAAAACGTCTTAAACAACATCGAAATCTTCTTATTCAATAAGCGGCAAACCAAAATGCAAAATCAAAAAACATGGAGCTTTGTTTTGTTATTTCAAGTGAAATAAACTTTTATTTATTTATTTATATATTTTTTCTATGCCTAAAATAGTTTAACTAAAACATACATAGGTACATTTTCATTTCGTTTTTAAATGGGAAATCTCACGAAGAAGTTACTTCAAACCAAAAATACCCGTTTCCGTTTCTTAACAAAAAAAAACTTTTGTAATTCTTGAAATTAAAACAATAATCTGGACTCCATTCTTCCATTCTTTCAAAACCATATTTTCTCTGATCTCATTCAGAATCGGGCTTATAGACGTCCATAATGGATTCACAATCAAAGCGTGTTGCTTAACTATCTTGAATTTGAACCATTGTTGGTACTTTAAATCTCAAATTCACGATGATAACAAGGTAAAATAGATACTCACTGTAAAAATATAAAAGAAAATCTATTAAAAACTTTGTCAGACATTTAAAAAAAAATAAACTCAAATGAAGAGAACTTATTTAATTTAACATCAGAGTAACTATGACAAGATTATACATTTCCATCAGGCTAGAGCCTAGTTCAAAACGAACTCGACTCTATAAAGTTGATGTTCGATTCTTGAGTTCAACATCATTTTGAGTAAAAAATGAATACAAAAAAAAAATGTAAAGAATTGAAATTTGCTTACCTAGAATATGTCCAGAAAAATGCAAGTTTAAAGTTATCCAAGTTAAAGAACTTTTCTTCATTCACAATGGCCATTTTTTGCCTGAGATACCTTAATCGCATTCAAATAGTTTAATCATGAAACCTTAAATTCCTCAAAATAGAAACTAAAAACTAGAAAAAAGAAATGGCGGGAATCTGCTAGCTTCTTGAAATTTGAATCAATTAACATTGAACTCCATAAACACTCGTGACACTCAAGTCCACAAGACAATTTAAATTTCCAAAAAAGAAAAAAGCAAACCAAAAAACCATGAAGTTAATTTTTTTCAGCGTAACAAATCTTTTTTTTATTTTTTTCTTTGTTACTCATCTTTTTTTCATGTCTTTAATTAATTAATAAAAAAACGCTCAATTTCATATAAAACTATGTTTGCATAGCGCTTCCTTTTTATTTCTTAATCTTCTTAAGGTAAAATTCAAGTTCTTTGCCTTCAAGAATGTAACCATCAGCACGACCGCATTGTCCTGGGCGGGATGATACACAAGCTGTTGAATAAAATAGAAAAAATCATGAGAAAAAGAGTCCAACAAAGTTTAAAGATTTTAAAAAGAAAATTTAAGAAATAACATCAGAGTAACTATGACAAGATAAAAAATCATCTCCATCAGGCTAGAATCTCGCTCAGAACGAACTTGATTCTATAATTTGATGGTCAAGTCTTGAATTTAACATCATTTGAAAAAGGAAAAGTTTAAAAATGTAATAAAAGAAATTTGTGTTTGCTTACCAAGAATACGTCCAGAAATAAATTGATCTTCCAAAGCTTGCTCAACCTTGGCGTGCTTTTGGCGATCCAAGTATTTCTTCATCACACGATCGCTGCGCTTCTTGTTGAGAACATCGTTCTCATCGTCTTTGCTAGCGTGTTTGGGGTCACGCTTGCGTCCCAAAGGCAGGATGTAATGGGATTCGTACCACTGTCTGAATGGAGTGGCATCGATCACGATGATGGCATTCTTTACCAGCGTACTGGTACGCACCAACTCGTTGTTGGAGGCATTGTACACGACATCGATGATACGGGTCTTGCGGGCAACACCTTCGGAGGCCCACGAGAAATTGCCGGTATCCAAACGGAGAGCACGGTATTTGACATTACCGCCACGGGTGCGGACTTGATGGATACGTGAACCACCGAGCTACAATAAGAGTTTAAAGAATATGGAATTAACAAACTGGAAACATGAATATTCTAGGATTTGAAGGATTAAGTGGTCAATCAGTGGTCCGAACATAATGCTTTTCTATCATCAAAAATGTGTACAGTTGACACGCAGAATCATCAGGAGAATTAATACTATTATTATATTTTAGAGAATACTTGTTTTATGGTAAACTTACTTTAGTGTTTGCTGCTGGACGTCCTAACTCGAACTTCCTCTTCTTGCGGAGGGACTTGCGTTTGCCACCAGTGGCCCTTCGCTTATGAGCGCTATCACGACTTATACCTGAATTAAATCACAAAACGAGACTTTTATTCACATGATCACAATTTAGTATTTCAAACAAAAAATCTATCATTCATCAAGTTGAAGTAGAAAAAAAAAAAACTTTCACTGAGAAATCTTTTGTAACCACAAACCAAGTTTTACTTTTACATTTTTAATATAGAAATTATGAAAAACTTTTAAAAATAATTTCACAAATTAAAAGATATATTAATTTTGTATCATTTTGTTATATATTTGAGTTGAATTTCATTTAATTTTATAACGATGCTGATAGATTTAGTTTGGATGAAATTGAAAAAACAAGCACTCACCCATCTTGGAGTAAAAACAGAGAAGGAAAGGAAGTAAAAATACATGAATTTTCAGCTCGTGTCAAACATGATGATTGTAGTAGAGTTTTTTTTGGAGTAGATTATTTTTTGTTTTTGACAATTTGTGCTGAATAAAAATGGCGGATTTGTATTTGATCTAGGTGTATTTTTTTTTTGTAATAAGAGACAGTTGGGTGGAAAAAAATTTTGCTTGTTTTTTTTTTTATCTACAGATTTTGTTTTTGATAGTTTTTCGAATGAAAAACTAACAAAACTCAGAGTGGACTACACTAACGAAAAAAATTGCCGTGTTTCGTAAAACTTCTAGTTCAGTCAGTAAAAATTTAACAGAGTTCAACAGAAAAAATACTACTCACGTTCCTTTGGAAGTGGTTTTCGATAACTCTCATTTCGAATGTTAAATTATCCCTGTTCCATTGGAGATGGTAGCTTACTCGTGAGTAGAAATCTAGTACAACAACTACACATTCCTATCTCCTCGAGTAGAAGATCGATGTGTTAGTTCTAGTACTAGATCTACTCATGAGTAAACTACCACCTCCAATGGAACGGGGCTATTGTATAGGAAAGTAGAATTTGATTTGAAATTCGAACTGCGAGGCACAACAGAATCTTGCACGAAATTTTATTTCTTTGTTTTTCTTTTAAAACTTATTTTCTGATGTTATTTTTCTTTTAAAGGGCATTATAACAGCCCTGTTCCCATAGAGGAAGGAATACCTAGAGACGCGACTTCGGTTGGTTTTTCTCTTCCACCCTACAAGCTGCAATGAGAGGAAAAACTCCACAGTGCTTATAATGTGGTAGTTTTCCCGTGCATTTTAAATGGCACCAACACATTCAACTGTGGAGTTGAGCTCAAAACAATTAAAAACAATTTAAGTGCTCAGTAGGAAATAAATTCATAAAAAAATAATATAATAAATTCAAAACACGAACCTTTTTTTTTTATTTCTGTACATATTTATTGAAAGGTGGGTGTCTGGAGTGAGCTATTTGAGCTATTCAAGTTCATGTACAAACCAAAATCATGTTTAAATTCAAAATTTGTGAGGACATCTACTGGTGAAAGGAAGGTATTAAACGAATTGTACTTTTCACACGTATTCACAGATAGGAAAACAAGAGAAAAATAAGACAGATTATCTGAAATTAAATTTGCGGGTGTTTTAGGTAAGGGGGGTACGAGTCGGCTCTCTAGGTATTCCTTCCTCTATGCCTGTTCCATTGGAGGTGAAAATTTACTACTAGTAGATGTTTTGGTTAATCTAGTACTATCATCTAATCATGCTCTTCTTCCCGAGTAGATACGATTTGTATTGAATTCGTGGAAAGTGCGTTCCATTGAAAATCGCTAGTAAACTACTAGTAGTACTTTGCCACCTTCCAAAGGAATAGAGGGCTACAACGAGCACTTTTTGCAAAAAGTAAAAAGTGAAAATTTTCAAAATCATTTTGTTACAGTTTTCCGAGCCCAAAAAACAATTTTTTAGTTTTTTTTTTCAAAATCACATGGGTGCTAGGAATAAATTTCCCACTTTTTTACTTTTTAGGTCATAGGGACTCGGCTACACAGTATGTTGTGCCCACCACGTTGCAAATAACATTTTCTAGGAACAAACGTTAAAAAGAGGAAAATCCTCACCCCTCCTTGCCAACAACCGGACTCGTTAGGTGATTGAAAAACCACCGTGTAGCCCGGCACTTGTAGTTAAAGGCTAGTACGCAGCTGAAGCGAAACTAAATTTTCCATACAAAATTTCGTTTAAACGAAATTAAATTTATTTTGTTTTTGCTTTAAAGCCATAACTACAAACGTAAAAAGTGAAAAAGGTTCAATTTAAAATAGCTCAATTTGTTTTTAGACAAAAACACAAAAATTGTTTTTTTAAACCAAAAAATTAGCGTTCTGCAAAATTATTATTAATTTTTTGTGGACGGAACAATTGTCACAAAATGAGTTTGAAAATGTTCACTTTTTGAGTTTTTGCAAAAAGTGGCCGTTGTAGTTAAGCCATAACTACAATGACCTAGGGCCGGTACAAATATTTAATCCGTGGTTCAGCAACTTTTATCTTCTGAAATCGGTGGTAAGGTTCCGGTTTAGCACTGGTGCAAGGTCCACATATATAAAAAATAGCCACATCCATGGTTGAACAGAAGTTGACCCGCAGCTAATCCGCCCAATCGGTGGGTTAAATTCCTGATCCGAGGCTGAACCACGTTTGTACAACTGGCCCCTAAAAATTGAAAAAGTGGGAAATTTACAAAAGAAAAAATTTTTATTTCTTTCTACGGCTATTTTTTTTTTTTTTTTTTGAAAAAACTACAAAAAATGTTTTTGAAACCAAAAAATAAGCATTCTGCATCATTAGCCGTTTTTTATGATCCTACTTAATCCATATAGATCATTATTTAACTCGTATTACAACAACTAAATGAGATCTTAATTTCATCAGGATCACGAATAGTGATCTTGCTTTTCATTAGGTTCACGATTCGTGAAAAGCAAGATCTCATGTAGTTGTTGTAATACGTGTTAATTAATGATCTATATGGATCAAGTGGGATGATAAAAACCGGCTATTATTTTTAATTTTGTAGTCGGAAAAACTGTCACAAAATGAGTTTGAATATTTTCACTTTTTGACTTTTTGCAAAAAGTGGCCGTCCCAACAAACAATATCCCTTCTATAAAGCTTTACAGGAGCTACATTAACACCTGTAAAGCTTTATAGAAGCAAATTTGTTAGTCGGGGTTGTAGTTATACCTAAATCCTAGAGTTCAATTCTTGAACCGAGGCTCACTCACGTTTGTAGAACTGGCCCCAAGAGCTGAATAGAAAATGCGTCGCTCAGCAACTAAAATGACAGCAATCAAAAATGTGAAATTTGTATGGAAGTCGCTAATCGGCAACAGAATGGAGAGTCGCTCGTCGACCAGCAATATTCGCTGTACAGTTGAAATTTTTTCAACTTCGTCGCGCGACAAGTTTGAAGTTTATAGTTTTTTTTTACAATTTGCTTTTTGTTAACTGTTTCTTATTTTATTTATTTTTCTCAAGTGGATCAGTGGAAATATTTTTTTTAAAAAAAGGAATACAATAAAAAAAAAGTGAAAGAAAAATAATTTTTTAAATGCATTTTTGTATATGTTATTTGACAGCCCGTGTCGCGCGACTGAATTCTGCACTCATTCTTCGGCGATTTTGGAAAACGAATTTCTTAACAGCTATCATTTTAGTCGCTGATCGATGAGCGACGCATTATGTTCAGCTCTTTCCCAATTAAACAGAATGCGTGACTCGTCACTCAGCGACTAAAATAATCAAATGGTTCCACAAAACAGTAAACAAAAAAGCCATTTTGTGATCTATTGAAAATCTATTTTTGGCACCACTTACGTAGCAGGAAATTGAATTCAGCACTTTTGTTGGACGCCATTTTTATTTGAAAAAGTCGAATTCTAGTACAATATTATATCATGTACCATGTACCTGAATTTTTTTGTTTGCAATAAATATGTAAATATATTTACTATAGATCAAAATGCTCTTACAAAAGATATAAATGATATCATCTTTTTAAGGCTTGGCCACACCGGAGGGTATGCGGTAGAGGTACGGGTAGCGGTAACGATATTTGTATGAAAAAAATTCCACATCTGAACGTTGATATGTCAGTTTGGAATTTTTTTCATACAAGTACCGTTACCTCTACCCGTACCGCTACCGCATACCCTCCGGTGTGGCCAAGCCTTTATACAAGTTTTTAAACAATTTTAAAAATTATTTTATTTTTAAATCCAACTTTTTCTAAACATTCCCCATTTATCTTTCCTCTCACTTTTAAAACATCATATTTTCTCCCTCCCGCATTATGTCAAAACAAAACGTCAAAAGTCACCTGAAAAAAAAAATATGTCACTTTTTTGCCAAGTCCAAATAAAAATCCAATAAATCGAATTTGTGTGAAAAATTATCTAAAAAATCATAAAAATTCCTCTGGAAAATGTCTGCACGAGCAGATTATTTTTCCTTTCAATCGATGTGCCATAGTCTCGCAAGAGTTTTGGCTAAAATCGATCCAACACCTTGGGAAAAGGTATGCAAAAAAAAACCACCTACTCAATCGTGTGTAATCTTTTTTTTTCATCTATATCTTTTGAAGGTACAATCCCTCTATCGTTATTGTCCACAAGAAAATGCTGTCGGTGTCTTCTGTTTAGATGCCAAGGCCCAAGATGCTGTCCTTGCTTTGGGATTATATTTTCTCGAGAGTAAATGCCAGCATGAAGAACAAATTGTTCCCTATTTACTCAGACTTGCCAAATGCCTGCCCAAGGCCGTTTGGATTGATGACTCAAAGTCGACAAAAATCGATCGTAAGTTCATTACCATGACGTCAATTTTTGAAGAGTTTGTTTTGGGCGAGAGTACGATAAACTAGGCGAAAAGAATTGATAACGGCATTTTGAAGAGGAGTTCAATACTATCATTTTTATAGTATCAGAAAGGGAAGGGGGTCTATCTCCCCCCGTTTAGGCGGGAGGGGAAATTTTCTAAAATATGACGAAAAATGAAAAAAAAAAAATATTAAAAAACAACAGCAACACTTGCAGTTATGTATGAATGATACTTTTTCAAAAGCCACAATTGTACACTTCATTCTAATTTTTAAATCAAATTATTTCAAATAATTGCTCTCCAAATAATCAACTTCAAAGTCAAATCAAATTCCGAAAACCATTATGCTTCTATGTATGCCTTCTGGTTTTTGAGAAAATTGAAAATAAAAAAAAACTACCTTTTTATCAGATTTGTATTAGCTGTTTTCGTGTTTCACTGGTCTGCAAAATGTATCTTTTTTTCTCCTTCAAATAATTTTTTGAAATTATGAAAAATTTGACTTTCCTGAATCCAAATCTAGTTTCAGAAAAATTCTAGCCCGTACTATTTTTTTTTTTAAATGATTTTTGAAAAATATAAGTAGTTTGTAGAAAATAACCCTTTTAGATTCGGTTGACCTAGTACAAAAATTAAACTAATATTCGTATTGAGCTCAAATTTGGAGGACTTATTTCTCATAACATGATCTATCATATGACACCAAATTATTTATTTATTAATTAGAGTTTACACACATTTAAGAAACTAATTGACAAAAACAGCAAAAATATTGAAATTCTGCAGTTTTTAGTAAATCCCACATGAACAAAAACACCTTAATTTAGGAAAATGCAAAATCTCAACGCCCGTTATATATAAAAAGTCAAATATGTAATGAAAACTAATTAAATACATTAAAACAATCTATACGTGTTATATAATCTTATATAATATTTTTCTATTTAGAAATATCTTATCTGTGATAAACCATTCGATACATTGCCTTCTAAATCTTAAAATTTGTCTCTCCTAGAAACAAAAGTATACTTTTGCTATGGTTTTTGATGTGCTGAGTTCGAATGCGAAGTCAAAAAGAATCAAGCACGTCAGGATTTTGAGATATACACGGTAGAGAATCACAAAATCAAGTTTTTGGTTAAAAAATCTCAAAAAAAACTATTATATCTCAAAACCATGAGCTGATCAAATTTTTTTTAATTCGGATTCAAAATCAGCATAATAAAATCTATTAAAAACGTATACTTTTGTTCTTGGGAGAAAGAAATTATGAATTTTTAATGATCAGTTTCTTTATGGTAAGATATGCCAAACCTGATTAACTTTCTTATACTTAAATTAAGATATCTCGAATATGAAAAGAGATATTATTGAGGAGATTGAAACTGAATTTGAAAGAAAATAAAATGCACGACTGATGTCGCACGTACTTGCTTTTGCAGTTTAAAGCACTTTTATGTTAGACTACTTGTAGATTATAAGGGCTGCCTCTATATACATTTTTAAGAAATTTGGTTTATGTAAGGGAAAAGCCGACATGGAGACCGAATTTTTGGCAAATATAATTTTTGTTTTGTTATTTGACTTTTTTGAGAAAAACTGCTTTGAATCAAAAATAATCAAAATCATTAGAGCTGTTTTCGAGAAAAATGCAATAACTTATTAAAGATTTAACAGAAATACCGTTTCTTCAATTATCCGTATTTTTAGAAAAAACGCAGTTTTGTTAAAACTTTGTACAGCATTACGTGTGTTAAATTTAATCAAAATCGTAAGAGCCGTTTTCGAGAAAATTACATAACTTGAAAATTTTGTATAGGAGCTATACGTTCTAAGCGAAATATTAAAAAACAAAAAAAAACCTTGGAAATTACGAAAAAAACACTTATACCAAATTTCAAGAAAATCCGTTAACCCGTTTAGGCTGTAGCTACTTGTACAGATGGACGCACCGACGCGTCCATATTTTTACTTGCTTTATTGAGCAAGTAAAAATAAGTTCTTTTATAAACCTTGACTAGTTTAGTTGAAAAAGTTTACATTACGCCAAAATACTGCTTCGAAAACACCTAAAAAAAATGGGTTTTCGAGATTTTCAAACGGGAATATCCTAAAAACGTGACGTGCTAGGCCAATTTTGACTTCGAATTCAGCACACAAAAATCCTTAAGAAAAGTATAGTTTCATTAAAAGGAGAATTTCCTTGCAGACCAGTGTTTCATAAACATAATGCTTGCAAGCAGTATGCCCCCTTGCAAACCCCCTACATGGGCTCACTATTAAAAGATTTGGGGTGGATGCGAGTTTGGGTGTAGGCAAATTTTGTTCAAAATTTAAAAGTTTTTTTCGAATCCAAAAGAAACTTTGTACCACCCCAAATCCTATAGTGTGTCCAAGCAGGTGGTTGATCCCTTCTCACTTTGATACGCCTTGAACTTCAATCCTTTACCATTTTTGTTTCTTTTTAAGTATTTAAAAAAAAAAAAGATTCTTAGGACCAATCTCAAATGGCATTAGCGAAGCAACGAGGTTGTCCGAGCGTGACAGAGGACCCAAAAAAGGAGTTTAAATCCTGATAACTTGCGAAGCGGGGCAGGAATGATACTTTTAAGCTAAAATGCTGTTAATATTGGCGAATAGCTAAGAAAATGAAAATCTGATAAAATGGTAATTTTCTTATTCACAAACGTATCGGATACTTAGGTATCTTGGATAAGGTATCTGTGCGTACGTGAACGCACCCATTGAGGCAGTTTATTTCATCGATTAATTTCATATTTAAAGTCACAGTCCTGATAAAAATAATATTCAATGTGTTTTTTCAACTTTTTTTTTTACAAATTTTGACTTTGAAATCGATTATTTCAAAAACAATTGATGGAAATAACTTGATTTCGAAATAGGAATTGAGTGTACAGTTCCGGCTTTTTAAAAAGGTATCATTCATAACTGTAAGTGTTGCCGTTGTTTTTTAACAATTTTTTTTCCCCTCCCGCCTAAACAGGGGGAGATAGACCCCCCTCCCATAGCTAAATGACTGTATTGAACTCTTCTACAAAAAACCGTTATTAATTCTTGTCGCCTAAGTTATCGTACTCGTGCTTTTTTTTTGTTTGTATGTCTTGTTGTTGTGATGGAATTAACGTGTTTTCTTTTTTAGGAATTCCATCTGCGGAAAAGTTCAGTTTTTGTTTGAATACACTACTGTCTGATATTGCCTCCAAGTGTCCAGATCTTCGAGATGAAATCATAATCAATCAAGTAGAGACACTGTCTGCATTGACAAACATCATAAAATCAAGCAAAGAAGGTAGCAATGCTCCTCCGCCCATTATTCTTTGCAAGGCAACAGTTCCGTTGCTTTTTGGACTGGCCAGGTCAATGGGCCGTTATGCTGCCTCTGACCCTCCACTTTTGTGTCGAATATTTCCACTCGAAGAGATGCCAGTGGTAAAGAGCAAAGAAACGGCTATATTCAGTTCAAATGAACGACTCGGAAGTTTCAGTCACTTTCGTTCGATCATTCCCCGGTCAATGTCTGGCAGTTTAAGTCAGGATTCTACTGATTCTCGCTTAGCCCGTCATGTGACTTCGCTTTGCCACTCGAGCACAGTTAAGAAACCAACCTTCCAGACGTACTTTTCGGTGCCGTACGACCCGAGGACACATTTCTTCAACAAATGCGGTTCCAGTTTCAATCAATTTCCTAACATGAGAGTTTGTGACTCTCCCACAAAACAGTCAAATGGTAACCACAATCCGATGGTTTTCCCAATTCAACATTTGCAGACAATTTTTGCGATGTCAAAGAAACTTTTGACCAAAGAGAATTTGGAACACCTCGATGAGCAGGCCGCAGATATATTTGCTTTGCATCAGATCAGAGGATACTGTTATAAGAGCTTCTCGGAGACTCTTAACCTGGTGATGGTGACTCTGCTGAGAGAACTCCTTCAGAATCAGAATGATTTGCCGACTCCATTTACAAAAGATGTTCAGGAATTCGTCAAACGCTTGTTTCTCAATGGACAAACTGAACTCCAAAATAAACAACAGGATCATGAGAAAGAAAAGAAGGAAGACAATGGAGGCATTCCGGTGGTGAACAAATACAAAGTAAACGTAATGGCAAATGCAGCTTGTGTTGATTTGCTCGTCTGGGCAATTCGTGATGAAACAGGTTAGTTTGGGTTGACTTAGCTAGTTGTATCTTCTGGAAGCTAAATTTTCTAGATCTTTCACAGTCGACGAAGAGTACAATGTTCCTTCTTTGCAGAATGGTTTAAATTATTTACTCACCAAAGGTTAAAACGGGTTTTCCCCTGTTTTTATATTTTTTGTTCTATTCATTTTGTTACTTTTTGTTCCTTTGCGTTTGACTTTGTTTACATTTTTTGAGATTTTTGTTCTGTATCCTTCCCACCTCTCGTCCCAAATCCTAAGTTTGAGATTTGTTTTTGTTTTATGTTGCAAAACTTTTGATTACCTTTACTGATTTCTGTCTTTTCTTTTTTGATCTAATCACAGAAGCCGATAAGCTTTGTGGCCGACTATCCCAGAAGCTGAATTCGATTTTGAGTCACAAAATCGTTATGGATCACATGCCTCTGCTGATGGTGTGCCTTGAAGGACTTGGAAAGCTTGCTCAGAAATTCCCCAACATAGCTGGAACATCGATATCGTATTTGAGAGATTTCTTAGTTGATCCAAGTCCAATTTTGGCCAAACTTCATGTTTTTTCGACTATTCAGAATGCACATCAACTTCAAAAGAAAGATAACAAAGAAGTTACTCCCTTTAAGATTACTGTTCAGAGTAGCAGTGAATTGAGAGCAATTGATGTATTTGGTAGTGGAGCCAAAGGTGGTCTAACGAAATCTGGACAAGCTGCTTTTGAAGCATTGAGAGATGCAGCAATTGAGAATTTGAGTATCGCTTTGAGATCGGCACATAGTTTGGATCAATATTGTGTGCCGGCTTTGGTGGCGAATGTATCAAATCGACTTTTTACAGCTGAGAAACATGAATCGTAAGTAATTTAGATTTTAATGAGAATTAATTAATAGTTAAAAATATATTTAAAAAGCGAATATTTGCACTCATTTTAAAAAAAAGTAACTTATTCCAGCAATTAACTATGTCCTTAGAATGTTTTAATTGTTAGTGGGCTTTTTAGATTGTACACTTATTTGGAGGCTTGTTGCCAAAATTTTCCTTGCTAAATGAACAATTCAAGTTTTCTGGGTATCAAATGCAACCTTCTTTTTTTTAATTCGGCGGTGTTATTCCTTGATGTCAAGTTAATTATAACTCTCCCACTTATCTGCTTCAAACTAGTCCGCCAGTGGATTTCGCCGGATTTTCGAATACAAGCCTCCTGGTTTTTTATTGTTTCATTTTAAGTTTAGATTTTAGATTAGAATTGATTTTATTCAGAATTGACAAGATTAACATAACATTATAAAATAAAACCAAATTATTACATGACTATCTGCAGTCTGCCGAATTGACTATTATGTAACTTTTACAATATTATTTTTTTTTTATTTTTCTTTAAATTATAGCAATTTTTTTTAACAGTTACCACATAAAAATAAAAATAAGGCGTTTCATCAAAATAGTCATTGGAAGATTCTATTTTGGTATTTCAAAGCAATCGTACAAAAATGTATACCAGTTTAGAAACATTCATGTGATTAAATTGCATGTAATAATAATAATTTTTAACTATATGCCTTTAAGACCTTAGGTCTTTTAAATGCATACTGCACTGCACTAGGAATAGAAAGATAGGAAAGAATTTTTTGTTGGTACAGTGAATTGAGAATAAGATGATTATTTTATCTCATATAATCCCACGGGTTGCTTCCAAGCTGGGGGATAAAGAAAAGAATGCTACCTGAGGTAGGGCTCAAACCCACACCTCCAGGTTAGCAGTCAAGCACTACATCCACTGCACCATTGCCACCATGCAGATGACTGGAAGGTCTGCTCTGTGTGGTACATAGTTCATATCTAGAATTTCACCTCGCAGTATGACCCTCATAGATATGTATTTCTCTGCCACTTAGCTCATCACGAAAGTAGTCCATCTGCTCCAAATTGTGATTTAGCTGGCAGTAGATCGTAAGATATAAATAGTTACAGTTACACCCATGTAGTTCTTCCCTTATACCATTATTCACATATGGATGTGAAGTCTTTGGAGAACTTGACTTAAATGATTTTAGAAAATTGACTGTAGCAACCAACTCAATAATACGTTCTAAGAAGATATGATCATATATCTAATTTCAAAAAATTGTTACTATTCTGTGACCGGAGTCTCTTGTATAAATGTAATAAAGTATTGCACTCCAAATTATCTGTATAATTATCTAACGTTCGCCAGGTCTCGGCGCACATTTAATATCATTTTACCAAAACTTCTCTTTTAACTACCAGTCGTCTCTTCCTCTGTCACACCATTAATGTTTATAAGTCCTTGCCACATCAAATCAAACAATCTATATATACACAACGATAGCTTTAACGTCGTCAAAAGCATATTATTCAAACATTTGTCCGATTCAACTTAGAAGCAACAAACAAAATATTGTAATGTTACATGTACCTAATAAATTTATTTTTATTTAATTATTTAACTAGCTATTGCTCTAATTCATTTTTAATAATATTCCAATCAGCAAGCATTTGTAATTTTAAAGACTTTGTCTTACTGTACTATGTACCCAATTATTTTTGAATAAATTGAAAATTGAACTTATTTCTAGCTGCTTCATCCATCTTAGAAACTAGCTGATATGTCCTTTTTTGATTTTGAAAGGTCTGCAATATTGCAGACCAAATTCCACAATTTTTTCCGAAATCAAGCCATTCGCGGTACAATCCACTCTTTGAATTAATAGTCTTAAGAGCTGTCATTTTTTGTGAACGATAGTCTGCCAAACTTAAGGTTCTAATTATGTTATCCACCTGCAGTTTAAGTGTTTTCATAAAAAGAGGGAAATTTCCGTTTCTAGCATTATTAGATAGTTCGGTGTGTTGGCCGGTAAATAGAACGCTCGTTTAAAGTAGACGCGCTGTAGTTTTTCAATCATCTCATAATATTTGCTTCCTCAGTAGATTCTTCAACTGATTCCAATATTTTGTATTTGCTACTGTGAACCAAGTATTTGTTCGTCAAACATTTTTTCCATGTGAGGTTTATCGCTATTTTCGCTTTGTTGAGTTTCTCACTGAAGTGTTTCTTAAGTTTGAAGAAGTGAAGTGAAGATAACTCCTAAGTATTTAAACTCTTTAACAACTTCAATCAAGTTTCCATTAAATTTCCATTTTTCATTTGAGCAATTTCTATCTTCATATTTTTTTTTTTTGTTCCATTTCTGAGGTCAACTCAATGCTGGTGTTTTTGAATTTTTACGAATAGTTAACTTTCTTTTTAACCATTTCCCTTTAAAAAATATAGTTAAAAATCCTTCATAAAAACTATTTTTCTTTTTCAGAGAATCAAGTCTTGTCAGTTTGAATATCATAGTAATGTTGGGCCATGTCGCTGTTGCACTAAAAGACACCTCTAAGACAACACAAAATATCCTACAATTCTTCATTCAACGATTCTGCAAAGTTCCCTCAGAACAGAATGTTCTCATTGTCGATCAACTTGGCTGTATGATAATCTCTCAATGTGAACCACATGTCTTTGATGAAATAATGAAAATGTTCTCCAGAGTAACAGTTCAAGCCGCCTCATTAGCATACACCTCTAATCCAGATCATCGCAAACAATTCTGCAATGTCTCAGATGCAGTTGTTAATGCTTTGGGAAATATCGCTGCCAATATTCAAGGTGATGCAGAGATGTTGGAGCTTTTAGGAAAACTCCTTGAACTTTTTGTTCAAATTGGTTTGGAAGGTGAACGTTCCTATGACAATACTCCGGGTGCACAGAAAGCCAGTTCAAGTGCTGGTAATCTAGGAATGTTGATACCAGTAATTGCAGTCTTAGTACGGCGACTACCTCCAATTAAGAATCCAAAAATGCGTCTACACAAATTGTTCAAAGACTTTTGGGTTTACTGTGTTGTCATGGGATTTACCAATTCACGACTTTGGCCAGCAGATTGGTATCAAGGAGTGCAACAAATTGCTGCTAAATCGCCTCTTCTCATATCCCAGACAGCACATAAGTCCGATATGAGGGAATTGAATTATACCACAGCGATAAAAAGTGATTCGGTCAGTTTGAATGAATTGAGAAGTCAAATTCTTCTTTTATTGGATCATCCTCCAGCTGAGGTTACAGCATGTATCAACAAGTTGACATTTGCTCAGTGCACATTCTTATTGAGTGTGTATTGGCTGGAGACATTAAGAGTCGAGAATGCAGAAGAACCCAGTTTGGAACCAATTCTGAGTTACATGTGCGATACGGCTTTGCAAAAGGACAAGTCTGGGATTTGGCAATGTGTGAAATGGTAAGATAAATTTGAAAAGTTGTTCAATTTTTTAAGAGTTTGTTTTTTTTTCCTAGCATTGCCGATCAGGTTTTTGAAAAATTCCGCAATGTTCTCTTCACGCATGATGATGTCCGCGAAAAGGTCCTGGAATCCCAGGCTACTCTCCTCCTCGTTTACTTCAACCACATTCATAAACAAATTCAACTCGTAGCCGATCAGTATCTGTCACAGTTGGTTGATAAGTTTCCACATTTGCTTTGGAATCGACGAGTTCTCTGGTGCATGCTAGACATACTTCAACTTTTGGCGTTTTCACTAACTTTAGATCCCAATGAAGAAACTCCAACTCTGAGAGTTGTCTCAACTCCTTACACACTCCATCTTATGGATTCCCTACCAGCACGAGAAGGACGACTCAAAGATTTCGCCGATCGTTGCCAAGGCATTGTAAATGAGGCGATGAAGTGGGCTCCTCGATCGACACGATCACATCTCCAAGAGTATCCCAATCAGATTCCCACTCCTGTCCTCGCTCATCATAGTGGACTGGCTCTGGCATTTGATTCTGTTGTTGCAAGTAGTAAATTATATCCCAATGCCCTTCCGTCCATCAATAAGAGACCACATTGTGTGAACAGTGATACTCCGAGATTCGTTTCGGTTCTATGTCTCAGAGCTAAGTATGCTGGAGAGATTTCGGGAATGCTCTCGGCTATGAATGAGAAGGATAAGGCTGGAATTGCTGATCGTCTTGTAAGAGACGTATGGGATGCTTGTAAGGAGAAAAGTGACGCAAAACATCGAGGAGCCCTCTGGAGAGCCACAGCCTATTTGGTTCTTTGTTCCGGTATTAATCGAAAATTACTGCATGCTGTTTGTAAGTATTTCAGAGTTATAGAAATTTTTTTAGAAATAAATCAATGACTTTTTATTTTCCAGCGACATCTCAGGTGGAACTCTTTACCGAGTCCGCTATGGAGACTGCTGTCGAGTGCTGGCAATGGGTGCTCACCGCCAGACAAGATCTAGAACTCTGCTTCATTCAAGATATGGTGAGTGCATGGCAGATAACATTCGAAAAGAAACTCGGACTGTTTTCCGATGAGGTCCAGATAGTTAATCCACTGGCTGCATATGATGGTTGTAAGTTAGTTTCCAAGCCAATTCAAATAGCTCCTCATCTCATCTGGTTGCAATTGCTATCGGAAATGGTGGACACAGCAAAGTACTGTAATCGAGACAAAGTAGAAATGTTTTGTATGCTCCTTAATCGCTGTTTGCCAATTTCCAAGAACAACAAGCAGAATCGCCAGGTTTCAACAGTTGGGTGTAGATTCAAGCTTCTTCAATGCGGATTGTCCTTACTGCAAGGGAACACCATTGCCAAGTCAATAGCAAGAAATATCCTCCGTGAGAGAATATACAATAATGCTTTAGACTACTTCTGTGGTCCACCAACTTGTCCAAATCAATCAAAAGAACAGTTATTAGATGATATTCAGATACTCTTGAAGTTCTGGCAAACAATGAGGAGCGAAAAGAAACATCTAATCACCACTGAAGTTGGAGATAACGACGTTGCCAGCATAATTGGCACCACTTCTTCCAACCAGATGCTTTCAGTGAAGCAGAATCCTGAAACAGCATCCCTGATCAGTGGAAGTGATGTGGCCAGATCGATGTCAGGAACAGGTGGCTGGTACAATACGATCCCTCATTCGACTTCGACTCTTTCGAAGAGATCAACTCGATCAAAACGACTTCCTTATCAAAAGGATGCATATGACAAGGACTACATGAAAAAGAGAAATTTGATTCTTGAACTTTTAGCTGTTGAACTAGAATTCATGATTATTTGGTATAATCCAAACTGTTTGCCAGATCTGGCAATACCTGGAGAAGAGCAAATAAACGAATGGCGAGCTAGGCCATATAAGATGAATGTCTGGAGGGACTACACCCGTTTGGCGTGGTCCTACAATCCAGCTCTGGCTGTATTCCTTCCTTGTAGGATCAAAAATTCGGATTCTATTGAAGATGAAGTCACTAGATTGGTATGTGCTGATCCAATTGCTGTTGCTCATATACCCGAAGCACTGAAATACCTTGTGACGACAAAAAATCTCCTCCAAGAAAGTCCAGATTTGGTGTACGTACTAGCTTGGTCAGCAGTGAATCCTATTCAAGCTCTTTCCTATTTCTCCCGGCAATATCCATCCCATCCTTTAACAGCTCAATATGCAGTAAAAACTCTGTCCTCTTATCCAGCCGAATCAGTGCTTCCATACATTCCACAATTGGTCCAAGCCCTACGACATGACACAATGGGCTATGTGACTGAATTCATTAAAAACATCTCAAAGAGATCCCAAATTGTGGCACATCAGTTGATTTGGAATAT
Source organism: Episyrphus balteatus (assembly GCF_945859705.1). NCBI lineage: Eukaryota > Metazoa > Arthropoda > Insecta > Diptera > Syrphidae > Episyrphus > Episyrphus balteatus. The sequence goes on from NC_079136.1 coordinate 117,555,627, forward strand.
GCAAACAAATATGTTTATGGATGAGGATCAACTCCACAAAGATCCTAATTTGTATGAGGCATTGGAATTGCTAAGTCAGAATATAATTGCATCATTTTCTGGTTCGGCCAAGAGGTTTTATGAGAGAGAATTTGATTTCTTTGGGAAGATTACAGCAGTGTCGGGAGAGATACGATCGTTTCCCAAAGGAATCGAACGAAAAAATGCCTGTTTGGCTGCTTTAAGTCGAATTAAGGTGCAATCAGGATGCTATTTACCATCGAATCCGGAAGCTATGGTGCTGGATATTGATTACAACAGTGGAACACCTATGCAGAGTGCTGCAAAGGCTCCATATCTGGCAAGATTTAGAGTCTATCGGTGTGGTATCAATGAGCTCGAGACTAGAGCGATGGAGGTTTCCAATAATCCAGTGGGTTTAATGTGGAATATGTTTTTTAGAAAGTAAATAATTTTTTTTTTTTTTTGTAGAATTCTCAAGAAGATGCTCATGCCACACTGGGAGTTGAGTCATGGCAAGCTGCAATTTTCAAAGTTGGAGATGATGTGCGACAGGATATGCTGGCTCTTCAAGTTATTACGATTTTCAAAAATATATTTCAGCAAGTTGGACTGGATTTATTTCTGTTTCCTTACAGAGTTGTGGCCACAGCTCCAGGGGTGAGTTGAAAATCTTCCAAGATAATAGATTTATATAAAATGATCCTTTTCAGTGTGGTGTAATTGAATGTGTTCCAAATGCCAAATCACGTGATCAACTTGGTCGGCAGACAGATTCAGGACTGTACGAGTATTTCCTTCATCAGTATGGCGATGAGAGTTCAAAAGAATTCCAAGCGGCTCGAGCGAACTTTGTCAAATCCATGGCCGCTTATTCTCTAATTGGTTACCTCTTGCAAATTAAAGATCGTCACAACGGTAACATTATGATTGACAAAGATGGACACATCATTCACATCGATTTTGGATTCATGTTTGAATCGTCACCTGGTGGAAATATTGGATTCGAGCCTGACATGAAGCTCACCGACGAAATGGTTATGATAATGGGTGGTAAAATGGAGGCACCCGCCTTTAAATGGTTCTGTGAATTATGTGTACAGGCATTCCTAGCAGTGCGTCCTTATCAGGATGCCATTGTATCATTGGTATCTCTAATGCTCGACACTGGTTTACCTTGCTTCCGTGGTCAAACGATTAATTTACTCAAACAGCGATTTGTTGCAACGAAAAATAATCGAGAAGCCGCTGCTCATATGTTGGCTGTTATAAGAAATTCCTATCAGAACTTTAGGACACGAACCTACGACATGATACAGTACTATCAAAACCAGATTCCATATTAAAAAAACAAAGTGTTTGTTGTTTCTATATACTTTTTTTTCTTCATTCAGCCTATTAATACGTTGTTAATTCTTGTTATTTATTAATCATTTTTAATTTTTTTTTCTTTAACCTAAATAATTTTAGGTAAATCAATTATTGTGAAGAGAATTTATTATGTTATATAATGTGTTTTATGTGTGTTTGTAAAACTATTCTTATTAATTATTAAGTCATAAAGGGATTTTAAATTTTAAAAACTATCTAATTCTACATGTCTACATTGTATTATTTTGTTGATTCCTTAAAAAAAAGAATGTTATTCCTTGTAGGTCCAGTTTGGGATTATAAGCAAAAAAATAAAATAAAAATGCAATATTATTGAAATTTTTCCTTTTTTTTATTTTTTTTTGAGGTACGGAAGACCAGGAAACCAGGGGTGGAATCGGCTATTGTGATTTGTGATCGGTGATAATTACAAAAGAACAATTTGCTCTGAGAAATATGATTTTCGAAGTACAAATTTGGAGCTTGTGACTATCACCGATCACAAATCACAATAGCCGATTCCACTACAGGAATGAAAAAGATATTCGGCCTTATCACGAATTCTGTTCGTATCGGACATTTTCAAACGATTCCCGAAAAAACGATCACGGAATCCGTTCGTAGTGGAAAATTTCATACAAATTGTTTATACGATCGGATTTTGTGATTGTTTTTTCTCAAATCGTAGAAAAATTCATATACAAATGGAATTCGAGATAAGGCCAATTGTAACAGTGAATGGGTTTGAATAGGATTGAGAAAACTTAAGTTATTATTAAATGAAATTTAATGGACGAAAAGTAACTTGCTACGCTACCTTACTGGTTATGATACCTTGACAACATTTCAATAAATTAAATAATTAAAATGGGTACATAACATAATTGTAGAAGAAAGACGAGTCGAGTCTCAGCTTTAACTTTCCTGGTTTTGAGGATTAAACAGCCACACAAAAAATAAAATCGGGTGAGCGATTATGTTAATCATACGTGTTTTGGCGTTGAAACCGAATCCGAAGTCCGTTTTACTCGATCATGTCTGATTTTCTACATAGCCTCAGAAAGTGTGCAAAATAGACTTCGGATTTAGTTACCCAAAAAAACCGAAAAGAAAAAAAACTTGTTGGTTTTTTGTGTGGCTGTGTTATTTTTATAAATTTTGAAATGAAACTTCTTAAAAGAGTTATTTGAAAATTTAACCTATTGTGTTGCAATTGCAATACATTCATTTATCTGAATTTTTTCATTCCTCTGTAACAAAAAATAAATCAATTGGTAGCTTTTTAGTAAGAGCCTTACAGCGTTTGGTCAAAATCTTAGATTTTAGCCCAATGTTTACAAGCAAATAAAACTCGTAAATCATATCTGAATAAGTGTTTATGGATGGGTTTTCGAGATATGATTTTTTAATTTAAATTTTTTTTTAAGTACAGCTGCTACCTACTTAACTTAAAGCGATATGCATAGTCGGGCACTAATGCACAAAAATTTGTTAAGCTCAGGTCTGAGAAGCATTTAATTCAGGATTTCCACAGTTAGTATTCATAAGCTTAACTTAAAGAAACACTTCTGTAGAGAAAGTTGCCAAGCGTAAAAGCAAAATGTTCACTTGAGATAAATCTTGACTTTACTATGAATTCCAATCTTAGTATTCATGCTTCGTGCTATAACTTGAAGCTTAGTACGCAGATCATGCTAAATTTTAGCTCCCATACAAATTATCGAAAAATCGGTAAAATTGTATCGATAATTTGTATGGGAGCTTAAATTTAACTCGATCTGCGTTCTAGGCTTGAATAATAAATGATCAATCTGAGCAGAAAAACCGGCATCTTAAAGGCATAACTACAATGGCCACTTTTTGCAAAACCTCAAAAAGTGAAAATTTTCAAACTCATTGTGTGATAGTTTTCCGACCCCAAAATGAAAAACAATAATGCAGAAAGCTTATTTTTACGTTCGCGCTAGGGAGAAAAAAAAAAGTTTTACTTTTGTAAATTTTCCACTTCTTGCAAAAAAGTTGCCGTTGTAGTTACACCTTAATGTTGAAAAAATAAATAACAAATACTTGAATAACTTTTTTGGGTTACAATAGAAGTGATTCATTTAAAAAAATGTTGTTTTAAGGAAATATTTCGCCAAAAACTTTTTACTCAAACAAAATTTCAAAATCATATCTCAAAAACGTATCCAATTGTAATTACATATTTAAAAATGTCATTTCCGGTGTCAGGAGGTGTAAAGGAATGGCCACACCGGAAAGGTATGCTTTAGCATATATGTATGAAAAAATTCCAAATCATTCCACAAATTCCACATTTTTCGGTTTGGATTTTTTTTTTCATGCGGTATGCAGTAACGAACGGGTAATTTTATGAAAAAATTCCAAAGCGGAACATCAATTTTTGCTTTAAAGGAATGACCACACCGGAAAGGTACGCAAGCGGTATGTATAGGTAATTTTATGACAAAAAATCCACACTAAACATCAGATTCCGATTTGGATTGTTTTTTTTCAAAAAATTATCCATTACGCGCTTCCGTATACATTTCCGGTAGGGTCATTAATTAACAGCCCTGTTCCATTGGAGGTGGTAATTTACTCGTGAGTAGAAATCTAGTACAACAACTACACATTCCTATCTCCTCGAGAAGAAGATCATGTGTTAATTCTAGTACTAGATCTACTCATGAGTAAACCACCACCTCCAATGGAACGAGGCTAACATTGGGAATTTAGGCTGTAAATTAGTGTTGCTAACGGTTTCCTTATAGAACAGTTTTTTTATGCTTCGAACGACTAAATTCGATTTTAAATAAAAGCTTTTATACCCCAGGGATCACTTTCGGCTTAACGATTGCTTTCATTTGAATACAAAAACAAATTGTAACAGAATATTAAAAAGAAAGTTCATTCAAATAAGAATGTACCTAATTTTGTGAAATTAAAAAAAAAAATGAATAATTTCAAAAATTATACCATTAATTGAATTTCACAAAAATTTGTAATTTTTTATCAACCAATTGTACCCTGAATACATTCATTCCCATACAAACTACCTAACCGACTGAACAAATAACAAAAACATCTGTCTTCTTTCCACACACACCACACTGGAAAACAGTAGACAAAAAATTTTTCCACTTCTTTTCTTCAAATATCATCCATTTTTCATAAAGTGATGAAGTGCAAAAATATCAAATATATCTTACGATCTGAAAAAAACACTTATTGTTCATTAAAATTATATATAAACAATTGAAAAATCTTTAGAAATGTCTATAGATTGAATTTATTTCAAATATTCAATTGGAAAATCTAGAAAAAATAGTAAAGAATTGAAACAACGCAGCAGCTATTTGAGAGCAGCTGAATTTCTTTCACATTCACACAATGGAAATCGAGTCTCACGTCGTCGTTGTCGTCGTCTCTTGACTCATTTTTTCATCGAATCGAAAATAAAGGAATAAAAAAGCGAAAGAAACTGAAAAGAATTTGTTTAAAAAACGAAAACGTGTGTGTTTAAACAAACCATAAAGAAATAAAAATTTACAATAAATCGCACGCAACAGAAAAATCTACTAATTTCTCCAAATAGAAACGCAAAAATAAAAAAAAACAATCTGGAACTTATTTTTGCGAAATAAACATTTGGTATTAAAGTATTCCCCTTCTTTTTATTAAAATTGCATTGTTTTATTAAATTGTTTTTTTTTTTTTTTTTTTTTATACTTTAGCATGAACGACAACGAAACTGGACTGTTTCGTGGTTTAGCTGCGATGGAAATTTCTGGTGGCCGTGACCCCAAGGAGACTTATCGGTGAGTTTGTTTTTTCCCTTTTTTTATTATATTTTATAAAATTGCAATTTGGAGTTCTTTTATTTTGATTTATTTTTAGTTAAGTTTTTTTTTATTCTTTGCAAAAAAAAATTAATCAAAATGTGACTTCGAGTTAAAAATAAATTCACAAGATGTATGTGTCCGTATGTGCATTAGGGTGGGTCAAAAAAAATCCAATTCTTTTTTTTTTTTTTTGATTTTGTACTACGAAAAATCGATTGCTAGACATTTCTTGAATATACTCAGCAAATACGAGTTCTTTATATTAATGGGAAGGTCATCCGCTTCGCAATTTTCCATTTTTACATCAAGCTTCTACTAAAAAGAAATTATTTTTTTATAAGGCCCAATTTATTCACACTCCATTAAATTTAAAGTCGCCATTTAAAAAGGGAAATTTTAAAATTTGTATGCGATTCGACAGATTTTTCATATTTAATGGAGAGTGAATAAATTGGTCTTAAATCGAGTTTTTAGCAAATTTCTTAACATATTCTTGTAGGAAATTGAACGCTCTACAAAAAAAGCCCTAGACACTTTTTTCGTTTATCTAACCGTTTAATAGATATTTGAGGTCGAAAAAATCGAGAAAATCTTTAAAAATACGTTTTTTGTTCTTAATTTTGTAACAAATTGAAAAATTATAATAATCAAACGCGGAAGACATATTCTTTTAGGAAATAGATTGCTCCCCAAAAAAGGTCTTAGTAACTTTTTTTTTATTAATCTAACCATTTGAAAGATATTCGAGTTCAAAGTTAAAAAACATTTTTTAACTTTTCAAAATTCACTGAAAATTCATTATTATCAAATTAGCTAGATGTATTCTTATAGGGGCTTAAATGTTCTACAAAGAAGTCCTGTGCATCAAATTGATTGCATTAAGCGTTTAGAAGATATTCGTATTCAAAGCCAATGACCACTGATTTCAATAGTTTTCTTATGACCCGTATGCATTGCCATTAATATATTTATTTTTTATTTTGTTGGTGAGTATATTCTAGAAGTGTTTTTTGGAGTACAAAATCAAAAAATTTGATTTTTTTGACTTTGATTTTTTTTTTGACCCACCCTAATGTGCATGCATCAACCCTTGTCTGATAGTCGCCCACTTCGGTCACTCTCAGTCTCAATGTTTTTTATTTGTTTTTTTTTTCGTTTTCCTTTTTTAATTCTGTTTATTCTGAGAGAGAAGTGCTAGAGCTTCTTTATCGCATAATTATTTTTTTTTAGTTTTCATCCTTTTGTAACCCATCATTTAATAACCAATGGAAAATGACAAAATGTTGTTGGACAAAGTAGTGTTACATGTTAGGTTTATAAGTTTGTAACAATAAAAATTGAGGTAGGTCTACTCTATCCACAACCAAGCAATTTATTGTTTCTATTTCGTCATAATCAGAAAATGTTGACTCGTGTTTAGAATTAATTTCATGACTCATCATAAAAAATTGTCTTTTCTAATAAATTATAATAAGGTGAAAACGTTTGCATTTGTTGTTATTTAACTTCGTCAAGGTGACGTCAATAATTAAGCAATTACTTATTGCAGTAAACAAGAAATTATCTACTTTTTTTTATTGTTTTTTTTTTTTGCAATGCAACAGACGTAAATGATAAAAGCAATGTCTGATAAAGTTAGGAAAGAATGAACTTATACTTATTGAAAAAAGACACATTTGTTTGTTCCGTGTTTTTTTTTTTTTTTTGTTTTTATTATTATTTTAATTGGATAATTTCAAATGTCTGCGATGTTAAGTTTGTATTTATGTTTCTGTGCTAGAAAAAAGTTGAAACTAACTAAAGAATTTTAAATATAAATATTAACTTGTGTTTCTTGGAACTCTCGAAGCTTTTTTTTATTTATTTATTAGAGAAAAATAGTTATCACATTTCAATTGAAATCCCATAATCGAAATTGAATAACAGCGAACAATCCCAACCAAATTGTTTATTTCTTTTTGATGTAAAATTTATGAGTGAAGTTAAAATTCGCTTTATTAGTATTACGTAGGTATGTACCTATTTTTGTTTTCTTAGACATAAACTCATGTCGTTTTCGATTGTTTTCACTCAAGAATTCACTCATTCTGAAACCCAATAAAACAGTTTGAATCGCTTCCACTCAATTCTGTTTTTGTTGCTTGTGTTTGTGAAATTTCAAAAATGTCAAATAAATTTTTTTTTCTTCCAACCAAAAAAATTATGGAAAATTATAAATCTAAAGACGACGATGAAGAAGAAAATGGTTAAAAAAATATTCCATTGCAATAAGGTACCCATTTTAATTTTCTAATTAATTTTAATTTCATTAAATGATAAATTTTTGAATGACAACAAAAAAAGAATGATTGAGTCTTTTTTTGTTGACATTTTTGTGTTCATGTATTAGTGCTTCTGATTTTAAATCGAGAAGAGAATTTCTCTTCTGAGAAGCCTTCTTTCTGTCATTTTTGTGCGAATAAAACACATTCAGAAGGCTTATGAATGGTTCCGGACGCTTCCGGACGGCCAATTGAAAACGACATCACTTGACAAAAGTTTCATTTATCAGTTGGTTTCAAATATGACCGTTTCTGTCTAAACCACGTACTACTTACGTGCTTTACGAGGGGTCAAGTGGAGATATACAGTAATTTTAAGTTAAAAATTGGACTTATCTGCTTCAATTTTGGTTTATTGAACTTGATTACAATTGACTTAAAATTAACCTATTTCTAAAACACATTAGGTCTGTTTAATGAATCTGATCCGCACAGAATGGTTGAGTTAGCGTTTAGACACTGGGTTTCAGCGTAAAAGTTAACTGCTTCTTAGCTTTCCGCATAAATTGTGTCCTCTTCCAGAAAATCCCAAACACAAAGATATTTGGGCTGTCTTGGAGCTGGTACATTATAATCATACCTATCGAACAAATTCATTAATTAATTCGAGACTATGTTAATATGTAATCACTCCCATTACGTAAGGCGTTTGTACTAAAACGATATAAAAACAACTCGCCCGCCAAAATTGAGGCGTGATTAAAGAAATTATCGAGTCATAGGGAAGAAGGACGAAGAGCGGAGGGAACTGCGAAGTTTAATATTTACTTTAACCCAAATTGGCGCTCCTAGAGCTAGTCGTTTTCTTGTCTTAAAAAAATTCTCTCAATATTCATTTAGTATTAAATACGGCCATTCTTGACGTCTGAAGTTCAAGTTGAATGGTATCATAGAAGATAATTTCATTGCGTGCTTATAACTTCTTTTTTAACAATGATGTAAAACTCGAAATCATTTGTTCTTCTGCATATCGTTAAAATGATAGCCTTACTTATCCAAGACATCAAAATCAAATATTCGATCACGTTAAAATTAAAAGGAATCCCACTTCATTTCCTTGCCATTTGTAATTAAAAATTCAAATCGCACACATTTCCGTTCTTGGCTGAGTGCGAGATTGCTTAAAAAAAAATCAGCCATTTAAAAGGATAAGCACTGTTGATCACTAGGAACTTTCGTAAATTTACCAACTTCACCTATTTTTTACGTTTTGCAGATGTGAAAACTTGATGCTTTGCAGGATCGTTTTTTGCAGTTCTTTACCACTATTGGTTAGGTCCTTAATTCAATATTATGATAATGTTTATGATAGTCTTTTCGAAAAAGTGATTTTATTGCCCCATTTGTGCTTATTCACTTTGAAAGGACGTTTGTGAAAAATTAGTCGCGCTTTTTGAATGCACATATCTTTTTCGTCGTTTCTCCCAACATCCAAGACAAAAAAAAAAGTATTATTTATCCAATACTGTTAATTAATAATGCAGACCTAAAAAAATATGTGCTTTTAATTCTTACGCGAAGTGTATTTGTCACATTTTTGATATGAAGCATTTGGCTAATGCGTATGACTCTAAATTGATAAAATTTAACAGTACACCACATTAACCATCGTTCGTGTGAAAGCGCTTATAAGAATTATGTTTCCAACAGCCGGGTTGTCGGTTTACCCGGTTGCCGGCTGTGAACATTCCTATAAACTCTAGAACAACAACTAGTTTAATCTTGAAAATATCACATAAATGTTCATAATTATTTAAACTAAACCAAGGCCAAACAATAATTTTGTATGCGAACATATATGAGTCACATACTCACACAACCTTATATTTGAATTCGAGAATAATCTTAACTCGATACTCGTTAGTATTTCCCATCATGATGATAAATTTGTTTGCGTTATCAAAATATTTTATTGAGAAACATAATAAGAAAAATCGAAAGCTCTATCATGTTGCATCTTCTCAGAATCATCAACTCTTACACTCTTCTTTTTTATAATTATAAATTATAAAATAAATTCTTTCTTCAACAGTCACCGACTAGCTCTCGTGCTGCACGCATCGTTCCAACCGGCGGCTTCCTTTTGTGTACAAATACATACACCACTTTTTTCAATTTCGGTTTTACCGTAATAAAAAAAAAAAAAAAAACACTTATACCTTCCTCTTTCACTCTCCCTTATCTCTTATCCCCGCGAGTGTTAGTTGTTTTTTCCCAACATGGGTACGGCCCCTGGGCCGAGAACTAAGGGGGGTAATAGGTACAGTGCGCTTTCCGAAGTTGTGCTTTCCGAACCCCGACATAAAAAACCCAAACAATCGTATCAACCCCTGAATCCCTACCCCGGACTCCCTAAAATCAATAATCAAAAAAATCCTAGATTCATTGTCATTGCCTCTGCAAATGAAGATAAGCCTCTTTCGTCAGTAAGCATTTTTGGACTAAAGAAAGCTATCGATGCAATAAGCACCGAGTATGAGCAGATTTCACTACTTAGAGACGGCAAAATCTTAATCCTCACAAAAAATCAAGCTGTAGCTGACAGATTTATCGCTACAAAAATTCTTTCTAACCTTTGGCCCGTTACTATAACTCCGCACAAGCAGCTTAATTCGTCGAAAGGTATTGTGTACGCCCCCTGGCTTATCAATGTTCCGGAAAAAGAAATCGTAGAGGAAATGACAGAACAAAAAGTTACTGAAGTGTATAAATTTACAAAACAAGTAGATGGAAACCAACGTCCATCAGGTTTACTACTCTTCACTTTCGACACATATCAAGTTCCAAACACAGTCGAAATTGGCTTTTTTAATGCCAAGGTTACCGAGTACATTCCAAATCCCATGCGGTGCAGGAATTGCCAGTTACTTGGACATACCACCAAAAGATGCAACAATACTCCTATCTGCAATATATGCAATTTCCCACCACATACAGAATCTGAGTGCTCCAGGGTCATGTGCGCAAATTGCCTAGATCCTCATCCGTCATCATCCAAAGACTGTCCCAAATTCCTACAGATGAAAGAGATCATAAAAGTTAAAACCCAGAAAAAGTGTAGTATGGCAGACGCTAAACGCATCTACAACGAACAATTCCCCTCCCAAATCAATACGAACCACGAATCATTTGCTAATCGAGCAAATCGAGCTAACCTCAAACCAACCTCTTCTTCACCTCCAATCGAAAATGAAAAAAATACACAACCGCAAACAACCGTTTCACCCATTCCAACAAATAATTCCTCAATCTCTACAAATAAAACACACTCCGAAAATGAAAAAACAAAACCAAATACAATTACACCTTCCGACCATCTCCCACCTTTTTCATCACCCCCCCAATCTCTTGTCGTCTCTACACAAGCAGCCGCAGCTGCATTAAAAAAAGCAAAAAAAAATAACGCTAATACTATCGAAAATAATTCAAACACCAAACCCACAACAACAACATCCCATATTATAAATCAAACACAAACAAATGAATCAAACACAAGCTCCACTTTGTCTCACTCTAATATCCCTTTTTCTCAACCTATTTCAAACACTGCTAACTCACTATCTCCGTTAGATAGAGCTACTCAAGCTCTCATCGACAACAACAACTACTTTGTTCCCATGGAAGATGATGAAAGCATATAATAACAATAATAACCTCAAAAACAACGGCTCTGCTGAACAGGAATTGAATCGTCCGAGCTCCTCTCGGAGCTCGTTCGGTTCAACATCTGTGCAGCGGAGCCGTATTCCGAACACCACAAATTTATCAAACGTCAATTCTACTTTTAACAATATTTCTACGCCACAATTATTCACAACAAACCAAACTTCTTCTACGCTTCCTTTGGTTTCGTCCAATGGAAGAACGTGGAATTCCAATGAAACAAATATAGTTCTCGTAACTTTGCAATGGAATATGCAAGGCTTTACAAATAATTACGACGAACTTAATATTTTAATTTCCAGACACAATCCATCAATAGTTAATCTGCAAGAAACCCACTGTCCCTTCAATTTTAAACCGATAATCCCAAAAACTTTCGAAGGATACTTTTTAAACTTTCCTGTTAATACGACATGGAAACAAGGTATAGGTATTATGATCAAGAAAAATATACCACATCGACAGGTTCACATTAACTCGAACCTCTTAGTGTTAGCACTGGAAGTTCATCTAAAATTCAAAATTACATACATAAATTTGTATTTTCCACCAGATCAAACTATTACGAGGCATGATTTGGAAAACATTCTTACACAGGTTCAAGGGGCAATAGTAATTGGTGGAGATGTTAATGCCTGGAGCATACTTTGGGGTTCACCTAGCACAAATAAAAGAGGATCCATTCTTGAAAATTTTATAACCAATTCAAATCTCCTTATATTGAACGATGGTTCACCCACGCATTTCTCCACACACAGAACGCTGACACACATAGACATTACTTGTTGTTCCCCTGACTTATACCCTAAAATGAGTTGGAAAACTTTAGATGATCTGCACAACAGCGATCACTTTCCAATTTTAAATGCGCTTACAATAGGAAAAATAGATAACCCTGCTCCTTCACTAAAATTCAAGATTGATAAAGCAAACTGGCCTGCATATGCTAAATCAACTGCCAAAATATCCCTTGATCTTGAAAGCAATACAAATATCAATAAAACAGCAGCCATTTTTCAAAAATCTCTGCGTAAAGCAGCTAACCTTGCAATACCTCAAACCAGTCCCAAACAATCCAAACATGCTGTCCCTTGGTGGAACACGGAGCTTAGCAATTTAAGAGATAATAAAGTGAAAGCCTGGAAAAAATTTAAAAAAAACTCCACAACGGAAAACCTTATTCTATTTAAGAAATCCAATGCTCTCTTCAGAAGAACACTTAAAACCAACAAAATCAAAAGCTTCAACGAATTTACCCAATCCATTAACCCAAACTCTTCTGTAACCAACATCTGGAATAAAATAAATAGACTTAGTGGCTCAGCCATACCGCGCTCTATTAAATGCATTGAAACTGAATCTGGATCTCTTCTTAACTCAACAGAAATAAGTAATTACTTTGCTACTACTTGGTCCGAATATTCCAATGACAACAATTTTCATAATAATTTCAAAACAAAAAAAGAAGAAAGTCTGCGCATCATACCCTACATGCCTACCAATTTCGCAACCAATCATCTTGAGCAACCCATTTCGCTACCCGAATTAGAATCATGCCTCAATAAGCTAAAAGGGAAGACACCTGGTAGGGACAGACTCTCATATCCAATGTTTAAAAATCTGCCAACAGACGCAAAAATCATTCTTATCAAACTCTATAATAAAGTTCTCGATTCAAGTGTTATACCGCAATATTGGAAAACAGCAACGGTTATCCCTATCCCCAAACCAAAAAAGGAAATCAACAAAATTGATGGATACAGACCAATTTCACTATTACCATGTATCTCAAAGATTTTGGAGAAAATAATAGCGAAAAGGCTCCTTTGGTATACTGAGTCCAAAAAATTGATTGCTTCTAATCAAGTTGCATTTAAACCCAAAAGGGGATGTCAAGATGCTTTACTCCATATTGACAGTTATATTTCAAACGCTATCTCTGCAAAAAATCACGTTTCAATACTTTCACTCGATTTCGAGAAAGCATTTGATAGGATAGGAGTTCACTTAGTACTATCAAAATTAAGGGAATGGAGCCTGGGCCCAAAAATGTTTGGCTACATTAAAGCTTTCCTTTCGAACCGGAAAATTTGTGTTAAAGTCAATAACGCATACTCCCCGAACTACCCTCTACATAATGGTATCCCACAAGGATCACCCCTTTCGGTAATGCTATTTTCAATAGCGTTCAACGAAATAAGCAACATCATAAATAAATATAATATTCTTGATCATTGTTTATATGCCGATGATGTTTACGTGCTATGTAAAAACAATGATTTAGAAATTACAAAAACAACTTTTTTAAATGTAATAAAAGATTTTGAAGAATGGTCCACCACTTCTGGTGCGAACCTATCATTACAAAAATGTAAAACATTTCATATATGTAGAAAAAAGTCATGCCAAAACTTTAACCTTACTATAAGCAATATAGAACTAGAGCCAGTAAATAATTTAAGTATTTTAGGATTAACCTTTAACAATAAATATAATTGGAAAAACCACTGTGTTGAATTAAAAAAAACACTCGCTGCAAGGCTTAACATCATTAAATATCTGTCTTCCAAAAAATGTAAAGTTCATATTAATACGCTATGCTATCTAACTAAAATGTTAATATTAAATAAAATAGACTACGGACTTAGTATCTACGGAAGCTGTCCAAAATCTACGTTCAATATAATAAAGCCTACATACCATCAAGCTGCTAGAAAATCTTTAAATGCATTCCCAACAACCCCTATAAAAAACATATTGGCTGAAGCTGGTTTGCCAACACTCAACGAAAGGTATGAAGAAGTAATTCTAAAACTTTCGGGAAAACTTTTGTTTTCGACGAGATCCGTTATAAACAAAGACTCTATTGCTGCCCTTCGTTCGACACGGGAAAAAAGAACTCCATCAGCAATATCGTGTATTTGGAAAAGTGTCTCAAAATTCAAACTGCCAAACAAAATAAATTGCAACCCAACATCAAAGTACCCACCCTGGTTGTGTAGACCCGAATCTTTTGAGCTGTCACTGTCTGAGTACTCAAAGGAACATACACCAACAAACGTCTATCACGGAATCTTCAATACCATCGAAAACGATCTCAAAACCAAAGAATGGAAATTCATATATTGTGACGGTTCTAAAGCAACAAATCATACAAGCTTTGCGGTAACAACAGACAATGGTCAATTACTCAGGCATGGTCTCCTGCCTGAATTCGCATCAGTTTTTTCCGCAGAAGCACTAGCGGTCTATGAAGCCATAAAATATGCCACCAATAGAAGAGGAAACTGGGTAATATGCACCGATAGCCTTTCAGTTATCCAAGCTATCAAGAACCTGAATAATGCCACCCCAGCAATAATTATGCTCAGAGATAGTCTTATTAAATCCCAAACAAAACTCAAAATTATGTGGGTTCCAGCACACATAGGTATAAAGGGCAATGAATATGCTGACAAAGCTGCTCTTTCCGTCAGCAAAACACCTACGTTTTTGTTTTACACATATAGTGAGAAGGATCTGTTAAGATTAATAAAGCTAGAAGTAAAAACAAGCCAAATTAATAGCTGGATGACATATAACCACCACTATTCAAGAATAAACAATAATAAAATACCACCTATTTATCCAGTTCAAGCAGCGAAACCCACAATTACCAGTTTCGTACGTCTTCGCTTAGGCCACACTCTATCAACTCATCAGCATCTTCTTAAAAAAGAAAGACCTTCAACTTGCCCCAGCTGTACGGAAACACTAGATATCAACCACCTCCTAGCCCACATCAACCGCTCCCTACCGAACAATGATGACAACATTTACGAAATTCTCAAAAACATTAACGTCCAAAATTTAGATACTATTCAAAAAACAATAACACGTCTTAATTTTAAATTATAATTTTGTAAAATATATAATTCTTTAATAGCGAGCCGAAAGCCCTTGCAGCCTGTGCTCTCTAAATTAAGTACTAACTTAGCAATTTAAGATTACTATGTTAGTCTGTATAAATAAATAAATAAATAAAATTCTTTCTTAATTTAATTTTATTTTATTTTCAGCTCCTTGTATATGGTCACAAAACAATTGGACGATGAGAAAAAATCCATTGTTTCAATGTCACAACTCTTCGATCATGACATCGAAGATAAACGTTCACAGTTGGTCCAACTGTGCAAGGCCATATTATTTAAAGACTTTCAAGCTGTTGGCAAAAAAGCTCGTGAAATACTCTGGCGCAAAGGTTACTACGAATTTATTGCTTTCGTAAAGAAAAACTGGAATAAAGAACAAAAAGAAGAAACTGCCCAAGAGAATTTCCAAAAACTAGAAAAGTTTTTATTTAGCGGAATTGCCAATTATAAAAGGATTGCTTCAAAAATGGAAGAAATCTACGATTTGGATTTAAAGTTTTTACTTAATTTCAATGTCTTTACTGAAGGAGTTGATGGATGTGATTATAGAAAGATCACTACCACCATTGATGGTGAGGAAATTATCGACGATTTCGTTGTTGATAAGAGTCTTGAGGCGGTCAGTTTCGCCTTGGATACTATACACTCGGCATTGCTTTCGTTGGGTGATTTACATCGTTACTTTCTTGATTTCAAAATTGATTCCAAGCCAAAAATAACAAAGAAAATGGCAGCAAAATTTTATTATGAAGCATTCAAGTTGAATCCAGCTATTGGAATGTCCCAAAATCAATTGGGAACTCTTTTCTATGGTCAGAATTACGATCTAGATTCGATCTATCATTATTTGTATTCACTGGTTTGCATTGTACCCTTTGAATTGAGCGAGAATAATGTCTGCAAACTGTTTCAAGCTCATGCTGATTATCTTGAGAAATTAGACCCCAATAAGGTTGAGTTTAATCTCAAGGATTTCTATGCCCGTTTCTATCTGATTGTGGATATATTCTTCTTCGATAAGGAAGTCCCTGATTTTAACAGTCTATGTCACTGTGTCTTGGTGGATCTAAGAAAGATTCTATGTTCGAAGAGTATCAACATTACCGAAGCAAGTGTCTTCAAAATTGTCAATATACTCTTCTTCTGCTTGTCCAAATTAAAGATGATCAATTCACAGAAAGTGTATTCCTTGAATGCTTTCTTGGTTGCCGTTTGTTCTGATCTCATGGATGCATGCATTGTGAATTTGGAACAAGAAGTTCTATCAAAATCGAAAGAAAACGAAGAATTCCACGAAATGTATGCTAAAAGATTCGAAGAATTCGATATGTCAGTGCGAAAGAGTCGCAATGAATTCAAGAATTGGATGGCAACAATGGGTGAGACAGAGAAGAAAATAAAACCTCCATCAGATACCGATGAACAAGAGGAAATCAATGGCAAGCGAGAGATAAAAACATCCGTAGTTGTGTCGAAAAAAGACAATGATGAAAAGAACCCACAAAACTCGACTCGCAGTAGTGACGAGGCCAAAGAGTCCGATTTAAAGACACCATTGTCAAGTAAGAGCAAGAAAAAAGGCATGAAATTACGTCGTCGTCGCAGGAAAATCGCCCAAAGTGACGATAGCAGTTGCTATGACACAGAATCCGACATGGATACCGATTTCTCTTCCGAGGAAGATGAATACTCTGACTTGAGTTCGAATTTCGAAAGCGATTTCAGTGATATTGAAGATGGAGTAGCAGTACCAAATGATAAAGAAATCAAACAGAAAACAGAAGAATCTGAAGATGATGAGTTGGAAAATAGAAATTATCCAACATTTTCCGATAACGAAGATATTGTTATCGAAGAGGAAAAGATTATTTATCCTGGAGCTGATTTGTCTCAGGAAGTTGACAGTGAGGAACTCCTTAAGGGCTTTGAGATTCTCAATCTGAATAGTGCTTCTTTGGGAGCAATCAATTTCAAATCTGATATTGAAGAAGAGGTCAAAACTGGAGCAGATCCACCAAAAAAATTGGTCTATCGAAATAAATACACCAAAATTGATCCAAATATCATTGTGGATTTTGTTCAAACAGAACCAACAATGCGTGCTCTAAAGATTCTGTTTGATTGGCTTAAAATTAACCAAGAAATACTCTTTGGATGCTATCATTCAAATCCAGAGTTTATACATAAAATCATGAAACTCTTGAATTATTGCAACATTGATATTTTCACTAGAAAGGTCTTTTTCGAAAGAGAATTCTTATTGAGCTCAAATGTCCGTGAGCCTTTGAGTGAGCTGTTTGATGTCCGTTCGGCAGTTCCTCTATCTGAAGATTTTGTTCTAAAGAACTTTGATTTGTTCCAGAGCACACAGATGCAGTTGGATTGGGAGACAACTATTCGTGAGAAAATAACTTCGAACGAGGAGAATATATTAAGAATCTTCAAAATGGTTGATTTTGGATTCTTTATTTGCAAACAAAAGAAATTCAATTATAGATTCTGTGTTAAGTCTAGAAAATTCACAGAGAATGTCAAGAAGAAGAGGGAAGAGAAGAAAGTCTCTTCGTCTCGTCGAAGGGAGCGTAGATCAGCTAAGAATTCGAGAAAACGCGTTGAAGGACGCACTCGTCGTTATAGTGATCGTAAGAATGGTATAGTTAGGAAAAGTTATACCAGCAACGAGGAGAAAGACACTGTCGAAGAGTGCAAACGAATGCCCAGAAAGGGCTACTTGAGAAATCGAAATGCTGGTGAGAAAATTGAGAAACTCCAATCGAGCAGTGGTGCGGATGAGGAACGCAGTGAAGCCCAAAAAAATGAAGTCAATAAGAAATGCGAGATAATGGGAAAATTATGGCTTAAAAATGAAGTTGAGACTTTGGAAGAAGAGGTATGTATTTATTAGCAAAAACACACTTTTTGAGTTGAGTTATTTATCATATTTTTTTTGTTTACTTTACAGCTTCGCAAAAATCCATTAAATATGATTATGACACCGTTTGTTGTTGTCGACGCAAAGGCGCTCACTGAATACACAGGCATTGTAAAGAATTTGGTCAAAAGCAAGAAGTTTATTGTTTTGATTCCAAATGCAGGTAATTTATTTGATAATAGTTTTTTGAAAACGTTGATTTTTAATTTTTTAAATTTTTTTTTTAAAGTTTTTAATGAATTGGACGATTTAAAGAAGCGCAGCGAAAATGCCAGGAATGTTATTCGTTGGCTAGAGCAGGAATTTACTCATGGCAACAGGCATATGCGTGCCCAGAGGGATAATGAGAACATGACTTTCTCGTTGGTTAAAATTCCAAGGAAGCTCGGTAAGTCAAGAGTTGTCCGATCTTTAAAATTTAAGTTGTTAGTTAGGGCGGAGTATTCGAATGTTTACATATTCATATTGAAATCATCATCCATCCGATCTAATTTCTTCGACGACTCTTATCTACTTTGTCGTGGCATTTTTCAATCGGCAATCTATAAATTTTTCGAAGCGACAAATCTGTAGCAAAGTTTTGAGGAAGATCAGGTATATAAAATGATCTTAATGAAGTGGCACTCTGCAATTATTTAAACCCTTATATAAAAAAAAGAGAGAAAAATCGTTAGATGTTTAAAGCGTTATTTATCTGTTTTGGACAACCCTCGCGAAGGCCCTTTCTCAATATATTTCCCGTACCATCCAAAACAGACAAGGATATAATACCCTGCGGTACTCTTAAGTAGAGTCGGCTTACATAGTTTATTGGAAACTGCATATGTTCCACTTTCCTCTTTTATTAACTTTTGCATTTTTTGTTCACAAACAACTAAGGAACAATTAATCTTATTTAAGTCATCTATTACAAACTAGAGAAAGGCTCCGTTTAACAAGGTGAATTAAATACCCTAGGGCATACATAATAAGCTCACAGACGGGTCTAACATTTAAAATGTATTGCTAGGTTACCTCAGTTGGTCAGTGAACAACGGCAGTTTGTGATGCAGATCATGGTAAAGCCATTCACGTACGGCGTCGACATTTAATTCCTTTGTTTCCAAAACTATGTACTTTATACTTCTAGTTTTGAAACTACCCTGAAGTTAGAAACCGCTAACCAAAATAGCCAAATCCTTTAGTGTCCAATGGCGATAAGCCTATCAAACAATTAGTTATAAGTTCTTCACCAACAATGAGGCATTCCATGAAAAATAGTAACTTTTTATAATTAGAAAAAATTAATAGATGGGACTTATTTGCAATGAAAAACTTCTTAGAGGCAGATAACTCTTTGTCAAGAGTTAACAAGTGTTTGCGAACTTAACTCCCAAATTGATATTAAGTAAAAATAAACGCTTAATCTTGGTCTTGGCTTAATCTTGGTCAGTGAACAACGGCAGTTTGTGATACAGATCATGGTAAAGCCATTCACGTACGGCGTCGACATTTAATTCCTTTGTTTCCAAAACTATGTACTTTATACTTCTAGTTTTGAAACTACCCTGAAGTTAGAAACCGCTAACCAAAATAGCCAAATCCTTTAGTGTCCAATGGCGATAAGCCTATCAAACAATTAGTTATAAGTTCTTCACCAACAATGAGGCATTCCATGAAAAATAGTAACTTTTTATAATTAGAAAAAATTAATAGATGGGACTTATTTGCAATGAAAAACCTCTTAGAGGCAGATAACTCTTTGTCAAGAGTTAACAAGTGTTTGCGAACTTAACTCCCAAATTGATATTAAGTAAAAATAAACGCTTAATCTTGGTTGATTTAATGTCGTTTACGTTACGCAACATATGTATCTATTTTATAGTAACTATATTTGTTAAACTGAGACTTGTCTAAATGTACAAATCGATCTAAAAACTGTTACTGGACTTTAAATCTATTTCAAACACCAAAAAACATTCAAAAATTTCATCCACGTTACAATTGAAAGCCCCCAATACTTCCAATTCTGTGGCTTTCTTCCCGCAACAACTTCCCACTGAGATACACATAATCCGAATCTTTTTTGATACTAAAATCTTGATGTTCGCACAAGGAGATTATATTAGTAGTTTGTATGCAGAGATGGATTTTTATAAAAACTTGTCGTCTTAAATAAACATGTATGCCATTTGAACATTCTATGAAATTGCACGCACCCAACCTTCCCCATTTGTTTTCTCTTCTGTTTCTATCACTCTAATCTAATTAGATTTCCCTTCAACTTCTTCCTTCCACTGTTGTTAAGCTGTCTTGGTCCACATAAAGAAAATGCGAATAAAACAAGTTCTATCCCTTTATTTTTCCCAACGTTTATGTAGACCAAAACAGCCTAATTACAGTGGAATATTAACACTAAAAAATTGGTCAAATTCAACAAATAATAAAAACAATTTTGTTAACACAAATTAATTTCATTTTTCTTATTTTTATTTCAGATCGCGAGGCAACAGTCTTCGTACAAATTGCTCAATTCTGCAATCATCTTGTTGCCAATCACACCGATCCCAATTCAACTGAATTCCAATCGAATGTGGTAACATATCTCTCTGGTGATAATCTCCATGAGAAACGTCATACAAATTTCAGTTTCACTGGCATCTTAGACGCCATACCAGTGCGTCATGATCAAATTGCCAATTTCTATGCTAAATTCAAAATGAACAAAAAATGAACAATGCCTACAACGGAGGAACAAGAAATAAAACAACAACGAAATCAATCCATCAATGACGAAGAACATACGAAGAGAGAAGATTTCACCAGAATTTTTAAGGCGAAACGTTTTGAAGAAAAAAATAATACCGAATTGCGCATGCGTGTTCATTTCAAAACAACAACAAATCAAAAAAAAACACCACCACCACCAAAAACAACAACAACTTCAAAAACAACATGCAGAGGGCAAGCGTATATAGTAAATACATGTTACAACAAAAAAACAACCTTAATCAACAAAAACAATTCAGCATACCGACAAACATTTCATGTGTCCATACAATAAACAAATTTTTGTTTTATAAGAAAAAAAAAGATAAAAGAGCAAGAATAGGTAGAGAGTGAAGCAGCTTAAGTGGAATCGTTTGTTGGCGATTGGTGGTGCTGCTCCCCCTCCCACTCACGACTCACGGTTGTAAAACAAAAATTTTTACCATTCAAACAGTCAAAAAATCTTAGGAAAAAAAACAACTCATGCAAATTGTTCTTGTTTACATTACAGCAAAAAAAAAAAAAAAAAAAAATATTATAATTTTCAAAAACATATTCATTAAACAAAAATTCAAAACAAAATAGCAAAATTTCAAAAACACGAGCAGACGAAAAGATTAGAGGAATATACAAAACCCCCCAAAAGAAACATCGCGCAATTCGATGAGGAAAAATGCGAAATTGTTTCCAAAATTTGTTCTTTAAATTGTGGTTTTATCGTGTATTCGCGCGTCTTCCCCGAGCTTGAGTTTGTTCTATTATGCTAACCTATTTGCTTACAAAAAAAAAAAAGAATTTTCGGCGAAAACTGTTTTTATATGAAAAGCAAAATTGGAAAAAAAAATCTAAAAAATAAACAACACAAATAAAAAACCTAAAACTTCATGGGTCTTGATTGATTTCTTTGTAAAGAAAATGGAGTAGATGATGAAAAAGAGGAAGAAGATGAATTAAAACAAACTCTTCTCATGCGGAAACAAAAAACAAAAAAAAAAATCATACAAAAATATTCTTATCTCCTTCTATTAAACAGCTTAGTAGACGTTTTATTGCTTTAAATTTAGTTTGTCCCTAAGTTTTCACTTTAAAAAAGCTTGCATTTTCTTTTAAATTCAATAAATTAAAATAAATTTTCTTTTAATAACAAAAAAAAAAGGCAAACTAACAAAATATATAAAAACAAAAACGGCAGAACTTCAAAGAACTTGTGTATTTCATTTTACTTTCAAAAGTATTTTTTTAACGTAAATTATCAGTAACTTATATTTAATCGCTCTTTAGAATACAATGGGATGTTAATTTTTATTATAAATCACAAGAAGTTTTTGTATTCTTTTCAAAAAATAAAAAATCCGTTTTCCAGTTAATTAATTTTTCTTCATTCTTCCCTACAACCGTTTCTCCCATTTTTTTTTTACAATTAAAATAAATTACTTAATTTGTGTTTAATTTTTTTTTATTTAATTAATATATAATGTATTTCATCGAAAGAAGAAAATTTATTCAATTTCAAAATATGAAAATCCTTATAACAAAAAAACAATAATACATGTCAAATAAAAAAACTGCATTGCAAATAAAATTAAAGCTTTGTTGTTTAAATTTTTGTTCCTTGTATAGATTCTTCTTGAGTTAGGAAATGACACTTATAGTCCAGGTTGGATTTCAACCTCAGACAGTCTTTTTTTTCCTCTGGCATACCAAGTTGGTTAACGTAAGGTAGGTATTTTTATCGAAAACTTTGGCCTGAAGATATCTGCTTCCGAACGAAAGAAGAAAAGAAAATATTTCTAATTCGAATCATTCAACAACCAAATCTTAAAAGAATTCTATGAATAGACCTCAAAGATTTCTTTTGATGTCTTACTCGATGGATTTGGAGGAGATTTTTGAAAATTTATTTTTTCACGCAAGGCATTAACATTGATTTTTTCTCGACAATCAGAAAAAAAAATGATTTTTTCTCGAAAATCAGAAAAAAAAAATTTAAAAATTTTTTACATAAATTGATAGGCCTGTTCATTGTGAACTCGTATCTGTAAACCAAAACTTGTTTCGACACTTTGATTCCGAATGTAAAAAAAAAATCGATTTTTATAGAAAAAAAAAAATATTTTGATTGCAAATAATTCAGCAACCAGACATCAGAGAAACTTTTGGTTTGCAGCTATGAATAGAGTTTAAAAAGACCTTTCTTTTGATGTCTCACTTAATGGATTTGGAGGAAATTTTTGAAAATGTAATTTTTTTAGGAAAGGGGTTAATCTTGATTTTTTCTCGAAAATCAGAAAAAAAAATAAATTTTTAATTTTTTTACATAAATTGATAGGCCTGTTTGGTTTGCAGCTATGAATAGAGTTTAAAAAGACCTTTCTTTTGATCTCTCACTTAATGGATTTGGAGGAAATTTTTGAAAATGTATTTTTTTTAGGCAAGGGTTAACCTCGATTTTTTCTCGAAAATCAGAAAAAAATAAATTTTTAATTTTTTTACATAAATTGATAGGCCTGTTCATTGTGAACTCGTATCTGTAAACCAAAACTTGTTTCGAGACTTTGATCTGAAAATATCTGCTTCCGAATGTAAAAAAAAATCGATTTTTATAGAAAAAAACAATATTTTGATTGCAAATAATTCAGCAACCAGACGTCGAAGAAACTTTTGGATTGCAGCTATGAATAGAGTTTAAAAAGACCTTTCTTTTGATGTCTCACTTAATGGATTTGGAGGAAATTTTTGAAAATGTATTTTTTTTAGGCAAGGGGTTAACCTTGATTTTTTCTCGAAAATCAGAAAAAAATAAATTTTTAATTTTTTTACATAAATTGATAGGCCTGTTCATTGTGAACTCGTATCTGTAAACCAAAACTTGTTTCGACACTTTGATCCGAAAATATCTGCTTCCGAATGTAAAAAAAAAAATCGATTTTTATAGAAAAAAAAAAAAAATATTTTGATTGCAAATAATTCAGCAACCAGACATCAGAGAAACTTTTGGTTTGCAGCTATGAATAGAGTTTAAAAAGACCTTTCTTTTGATGTCTCACTCCATGGATTTGGAGGAAAATTTTGAAAATGTAGTTATCTTAGGCAAGGGGTTAACCTTGATTTTTTCTCCAAAATTAGAAAAAAATAAATTTTTAATTTTTTTACATAAATTGATAGGCCTGTTCATTGTGAACTCGTATCTGTAAACCAAAACTTGTTTCGACACTTTGATCCGAAAATATCTGCTTCCGAATTTAAAAAAAAAATCGATTTTTATAGAAAAAAAAAAAAATATTTTGATTGCAAATAATTCAGCAACTAGAAGTCGAAGAAACTTTTGGATTGCAGCTATGAATAGAGGTTAAAGAGACCTTTCTTTTGATGTCTCACTTAATGGATTTGGAGTAAATTTTTGAAAATGTATTTTTTTTTAGGCAAGGGAAACTTGATTTTTTTTCGAAAATCAGAAAAAAATAAATTTTTAATTTTTTACATAAATTGATAGGCCTGTTCATTGTGAACTCGTATCTGTAAACCAAAACTTGTTTCGAGACTTTGATCCGAAAATATCTGCTTCCGAATGTAAAAAAAAATCGATTTTTATAGAAAAAAAAAAATATTTTGATTGCAAATAATTCAGCAACCAGACATCAGAAAAACTTTTGGTTTGCAGCTATAAATAGAGGTTAAAGAGACCTTTCTTTTGATGTCTCACTTAATGGATTTGGAGGAAATTTTTGTAAATGTAATTTTTTTAGGCGGGGTTAACCTTGATTTTTTCTCGAAAAACCGAAAAAAATAAATTTTAAATTTTTTTACATAAATTGATAGGCCTGTTCATTGTGAACTCGTATCTGTAAACCAAAACTTTTTTCGACACTTTGATCCGAAAATATCTGCTTCCGAATGTAAAAAAAAAATGGATTTTTAAGAAAAAAAAAAATATTTTGATTGCAAATAATTCAGCAACCAGACATCAGAGAAACTTTTGGTTTGCAGCTATGAATAGAGGTTAAAGAGACCTTTCTTTTGATGCCTCACTTAATGGATTTGGAGGAAATTTTTGAAAATGTAATTTTTTTAAGGAAAGGGGTTAACCTTGATTTTTTCTCCAAAATTAGAAAAAAATAAATTTTTAATTTTTTTACATAAATTGATAGGCCTGTTCATTGTGAACTCGTATCTGTAAACCAAAACTTGTTTCGACACTTTGATCCGAAAATATCTGCTTCCGAATGTAAAAAAAAAATCGATTTTTATAGAAAAAAAAAAAAATATTTTGATTGCAAATAATTCAGCAACTATAAGTCGAAGAAACTTTTGGATTGCAGCTATGAATAGAGGTTAAAGAGACCTTTCTTTTGATGTCTCACTCAATGGATTTGGAGGAAATTTTTGAAAGTGTAATTTTTTTAGGCAAGGGGTTAACCTTGATTTTTTTTCGAAAATCAGAAAAAAATAAATTTTTAATTTTTTACATAAATTGATAGGCCTGTTCATTGTGAACTCGTATCTGTAAACCAAAACTTGTTTCGAGACTTTGATCTGAAAATATCTGCTTCCGAATGTAAAAAAAAAAATCGATTTTTATAGAAAAAAAAAAAATATTTTGATTGCAAATAATTCAGCAACCAGAAGTCGAAGAAATTTTGTAAATGTAATTTTTTTATTCAAGGGAACCTTGATTTTTTCTCGAAAATCCGAAAAAAAATATATTTTAATTTTTTTTTTGAACTCGTATCTGTAAACCAAAACTTGTTTCGACACTTTGATCCGAAAATATCTGCTTCCGAATAAAAAAAAAAATATTTCATTTTATAGAAAAAAAAAAAATATTTTGATTGCAAATAATTCAGCAACCGGACGTCGAAGAAACTTTTGGTTTGCAGCTATGAATAGAGTTTAAAAAGACCTTTCTTTTGATGTCTCACTTAATGGATTTGGAGGAAATTTTTGAAAATGTAATTTTTTTAGGAAAGGGGTTAAATCTTGATTTTTTCTCGAAAATCAGAAAAAAATAAATTTTTAATTTTTTTACATAAATTGATAGGCCTGTTCATTGTGAACTCGTATCTGTAAACCAAAACTTGTTTCGACACTTTGATCCGAAAATATCTGCTTCCGAATGTAAAAAAAAAATCGATTTTTATAGAAAAAAAAAAAAAAATATTTTGATTGCAAATAATTCAGCAACAAGAAGTCGAAGAAACTTTTGGATTGCAGCTATGAATAGAGGTTAAAGAGACCTTTCTTTTGATGTCTCACTTAATGGATTTGGAGTAAATTTTTGAAAATGTATTTTTTTTTAGGCAAGGGGTTAACCTTGATTTTTTTTCGAAAATCTGAAAAAAATAAATTTTTAATTTTTTACATAAATTGATAGGCCTGTTCATTGTGAACTCGTATCTGTAAACCAAAACTTGTTTCGACACTTTGATCCGAAAATATCTGCTTCCGAATGAAAAAAAAAAATATTTCATTTAAAAAAAAAAAAAAAAATTATATTTCGATTGCAAATAATTAGCAACCAGACGTCGAAGAAACTTTTGGATTGCAGCTATGAATAGAGGTTAAAGAGACCTTTCTTTTGATGTCTCACTTGATGGATTTGGAGTAAATTTTTGAAAATGTATTTTTTTTTAGGCAACGGGTTAACCTTGATTTTTTTTCGAAAATCAGAAAAAAATAAATTTTTTATTTTTTACATAAATTGATAGGCCTGTTCATTGTGAACTCGTATCTGTAAACCAAAACTTGTTTCGACACTTTGATCCGAAAATATCTGCTTCCGAATGTAAAAAAAAAAATCGATTTTTATAGAAAAAAAAAATATTTTGATTGCAAATAATTCAGCTACCAGACGTCGAAGAAACTTTTGGTTTGCAGCTATGAATAGAGTTTAAAGAGACCTTTCTTTTGATGTCTCACTCCATGGATTTGGAGGAAAATCGGAAAAAAATAAATTTTTAATTTTTTTACATAAATTGATAGGCCTGTTCATTGTGAACTCGTATCTGTAAACCAAAACTTGTTTCGACACTTTGATCCGAAAATATCTGCTTCCGAATGTAAAAAAAAAATCGATTTTTATAGAAAAAAAAAATATTTTGATTGCAAATAATTCAGCAACCAGACATCAGAAAAACTTTTGGTTTGCAGCTATGAATAGAGGTTAAAGAGACCTTTCTTTTGATGTCTCACTTAATGGATTTGGAGGAAATTTTTGTAAATGTAATTTTTTTAGGCGGGGTTAACCTTGATTTTTTCTCGAAAAACCGAAAAAAATAAATTTTAAATTTTTTTACATAAATTGATAGGCCTGTTCATTGTGAACTCGTATCTGTAAACCAAAACTTGTTTCGACACTTTGATCCGAAAATATCTGCTACCGAATGTAAAAAAAAAAATCGATTTTTATAGAAAAAAAAAATATTTTGATTGCAAATAATTCAGCTACCAGACGTCGAAGAAACTTTTGGTTTGCAGCTATGAATAGAGTTTAAAGAGACCTTTCTTTTGATGTCTCACTTAATGGATTTGGAGGAAATTTTTGTAAATGTAATTTTTTTAGGCCGGGTTAACCTTGATTTTTTCTCGAAAATCCGAAAAAAATAAATTTTAAATTTTTTTACATAAATTGATAGGCCTGTTCATTGTGAACTCGTATCTGTAAACCAAAACTTGTTTCGACACTTTGATCCGAAAATATCTGCTTCCGAATGAAAAAAAAAAAATATTTCATTTAAAAAAAAATTATATTTCGATTGCAAATAATTCAGCAACCAGACGTCGAAGAAACTTTTGGATTGCAGCTATGAATAGAGTTTAAAGCGACCTTTCTTTTGATGTCTCACTTAATGGATTTGGAGGAAATTTTTGAAAATGTAATTTTTTTAGGCGGGGTTAACCTTGATTTTTTCTCGAAAATCCGAAAAAAATAAATTTTTAATTTTTTTACATAAAATGATAGGCCTGTTCATTGTGAACTCGTATCTGTAAACCAAAACTTGTTTCGACACTTTGATCTGAAAATATCTGCTTCCAAATGAAAAAAAAAAATATTTCATTTAAAAAAAAAAAAAAAATTATATTTCGATTGCAAATAATTAGCAACCAGACGTCGAAGAAACTTTTGGATTGCAGCTATGAATAGAGTTTAAAGCGACCTTTCTTTTGATGTCTCACTTAATGGATTTGGAGGAAATTTTTGAAAATGTAATTTTTTTTAGGCAAGGGGTTAACCTTGATTTTTTCTCGAAAATCCGAAAAAAATAAATTTTTAATTTTTTTACATAAAATGATAGGCCTGTTCATTGTGAACTCGTATCTGTAAACCAAAACTTGTTTCGACACTTTGATCCGAAAATATCTGCTTCCGAATGAAAAAAAAAAATATTTCATTTAAAAAAAAAAATATATTTCGATTGCAAATAATTCAGCAACCAGACGTCGAAGAAACTTTTGGATTGCAGCTATGAATAGAGTTTAAAGCGACCTTTCTTTTGATGTCTCACTTAATGGATTTGGAGGAAATTTTTGAAAATTTATTTTTTTTAGGCAAGGGGTTAACCTTGATTTTTTCTCGAAAATCCGAAAAAAATAAATTTTTAATTTTTTTACATAAATTGATAGGCCTGTTCATTGTGAACTTGTATCTGTAAACCAAAACTTGTTTCGACACTTTGATCCGAAAATATCTGCTTCCGAATGAAAAAAAAAAATATTTCATTTAAAAAAAAAAAAAATTATATTTCGATTGCAAATAATTCAGCAACCAGAAGTCGAAGAAACTTTTGGATTGCAGCTATGAATAGAGTTTAAAGCGACCTTTCTTTTGATGTCTCACTTAATGGATTTGGAGGAAATTTTTGAATTTTTTTTTTTTTTTAGGCAAGGGGTTAACCTTGATTTTTTCTCAAAAATCCGAAAAAAATAAATTTTTAATTTTTTTTACATAAATTGATAGGCCTGTTCATTGTGAACTCGTATCTGTAAACCAAAACTTGTTTCGAGACTTTGATCCGAAAATATCTGCTTCCGAATGTAAAAAAAAATCGATTTTTATAGAAAAAAAAAAATATTTTGATTGCAAATAATTCAGCAACCAGACATCAGAGAAACTTTTGGTTTGCAGCTATGAATAGAGTTTAAAGCGATCTTTCTTTTGATGTCTCACTTAATGGATTTGGAGGAAATTTTTGTAAATGTAATTTTTTTATTCAAGGGAACCTTGATTTTTTCTCGAAAATCCGAAAAAAAATAAATTTTAATTTTTTTTTTTGAACTCGTATCTGTAAACCAAAACTTGTTTCGACACTTTGATCCGAAAATATCTGCTTCCGAATGAAAAAAAAAAATATTTCATTTAAAAAAAAAATTATATTTCGATTGCAAATAATTCAGCAACCAGACGTCGAAGAAACTTTTGGATTGCAGCTATGAATAGAGTTTAAAGCGACCTTTCTTTTGATGTCTCACTTAACGAATTTGGAGGAAATTTTTGAAAATTTATTTTTTTTAGGAAAGGGGTTAACCTTGATTTTTTCTCGAAAATCCGAAAAAAATAAATTTTTAATTTTTTTACATAAATTGAGAGGCCTGTTCATTGTGAATTCGTATCTGTAAACCAAAACTTGTTTCGAGATTTTGATCCGAAAATACCTGCTTTCGAATGTAAAAAATAAATATTTCGATTTTTAGAAAAAAAAAAAATATTTCGATTGTAAATAATTCAGCAACCAGACGTCAGAGAAACTTTTAATTTTCAGCTATAAATAGAGCTTAAAGAGACCTTTCTTCTGATGTCTCACTTAATGGATTTGAAAATGTAATTTTTTTAGAAAAAAAAAAAAAAATTTCAAGAGCTGACAGAAACTTTTGGTTTTCATTCAATAATAGGCAATAAACAGACTTTTACTGGTGCCAGCTGATGGATTTGGAAGAATTTTTTTAAAATATGTACTTTGAAGCTCTTAAGTTCTTAAATAAAAAGACAAAAGTTTTTTTTTGCATTATTGTGATTTATTTTCATTTGTTTTTTTTTTTTTTTTTGTTTGTATTGATTTAAAACATTTTATGTAAATTTTTTGTGTATATTTTGCAATTTTATTGTTGTTGTGGTATTTATCTATTTTTATTATATAAATGTTCATATTTCATTCAAGATTTAGAAAAAAAAAATAACGCTTGTGGATTCGCAACAATTTATTAATATTATTCTGTGCTTCGAATTGCATTACATTTTTTTGTATATTTGTTTTTATATTTTAATTTAATGAATTTAATTCAGCAAAGTGTAAATGAATGTTTTTTGTATCAGTTTTTTTTTTTTTTAATTTATTCCACTAGAGCGAGCGATTGTATTTTATTTTTGTTAAATTTTGTTTTATACTAATTCGACTTGCGTAGCTAATGCTTTCGATTTTTTTATGTTTTTATTTAATATTTTTAATTTTTTTTTCTAATAACTTAATATCTTAGCATCTAATTTTTTTGTTTTATATTTTGTTAAATTATTTTTTTTTTAATTGTTATTTATATATATTTTATTAATTTACTGTTTTTCTTCTTCTCTCAGGATATTCCTTATGAAATCCTCTGTCAATACATTTATATTTTATTTATTATAATTTATGTTACATTACAAAAATTTTGAACAAAAAAGAGGTGAATCACATTCAATAAAAAATATTTATAAAATAATAATAATAATAAAAAAAAAAAACATTAAACTAAGGAATATAATCGTTTTTTGTTTTCTCTACACATATTTATAAACCTATTTGAATTTTAACCTTCTTCCAAGGATAATATAGAAACAAATTAAATACAATATAATAAAATTGAATAATTATTTATTTAATAATAAAAAAAAATAAAACAATGAGGATATATCGTTGGAAACAAATACAAAGATTTAACAAAGTTTATATAGAGAAGGTAGAATGTTTATGTGTGTGTGTATGTTTTTAGGTCCATCAAGGAGCATCACTGGCCGCAACAAATAGGAATTGAATATACATATATTTTTTAAAAAGGTAAATATTTTAAAAACATAGAAACAAAAGGACTACAATTATACATAAACAAAAAAAGGAAAAAAATAATAAAAATTAAAATCAACGACATCTTAAAACTAGGTTTACATTTACAATATAAAATACATATTTAGCCCCAAAATAAATATATTTACGGTTGATTTATGAGATTTTTGTTTTTCTTTTTTACTTTCGTCATTTTTCTTATTTTTGTTTTGTTGTTAATGTTTAAAACATAGAATTTTATATAATTTTTTTTAAATAACACCAGATACAGCTTTTTCATAAGGTGTCCCTAGAGTATCCCTTCGTCGAGGTAATGTTCCACTGGCAGTTAGTGGTGCCGATTCAGGACATCCCAGACTTGTGAGTAACTCAACTAAGGCGGTTGTTTCTTCGACACTATAATGGGGTGTTGGAATTCCATTACTACCATTCGATATCGCTGCCGATGAGGAATTCGTTGAGGATGTTGAAGATGTAGTGCTGGTATTGCTTGAGTTTGTTTGGGCTGCTTTAAGAGATTTTGCTGTGGCTAAAGATTGAGCAGCACGTGCATAAGCTAAGCAGGTACGTCCTTCATGATCGGTGTGCTTTATATTGGCGTGATTCTGAAAATTAAGTTTAAAAAAATGGATAAGTTAAAATTATTATAAAACTTAAGAAAGAAATATATAAAATAAAATTCGAGTTGGGCGCCATTTTGTTCAAGAAAATTAGTTCTTCAAATCACAAATCTAAGTCAATTTGAGTTAAGAGCTTATGTATGGCATTAAGGTCAGTATTTTAAAAACAGTTTTGTAAAACTCAGGGTAATACTTGAATCAGGTTGTTTAATATAGAAATAGAATCCAGTAAAACTTGTATAAAACAATGGGAAATTATGAGAAAAAGTTTTTTCGAAAACAAACTTGTTTAATTCTTCACACATTCTAGTCTGTACTGAAATGGGAGTTCATGTTGGACAAATACTTTTTAAAGTACTGTGGTTTATACTGAAAAAGGGCTCATGTTAGACGCCATTTTATAATTTTGGAAAAGTGCTTTTCAAAGTACTGTGTTGGGCGCTATATTGGATAAATATTTTTCAAAGTGGTTCACACTAAAACGGGAGCTAATTTTGGGCGCCATTTTATGTTTTGGATAAATACTTTTCAAAGTGCTGTTGTTTATACTGAAAAGGGATTTCGTGTTGGGCGCCATTTTGTCATTTTGGATGCCACTTTGTCATTTTCGATAAGTGATTTTTAAATTACTCTGTTTTATACTGAAAAGGGAGCTCATGTTGGGCGCCATTTTGTTGTTTTGGGGAAAATGCTTTTTAGATAGATAGATTGATAAGTTCTTTATTTTTTCAATTTTTAAAAGTACTGTGGTTTATACTGAAAAAAAAACTAAGGTTGAGCGCAATTTTGTCATTTTGGAAAAATGCATTTAAAAGTATTGTTTTGAGCGCCACTTTGGATAAATACTTTTCAAAGTACTTTCGTTCACACTGAAAAAGGAGCATATGTTGGGCGCCATTTTATAATTATGGATAAAATCTTTTCGAAGTACTGTGTTGCGCGCCACTTTGTCATCTTGGATAAGTGATTTTCAAATTACTGTGGTTGATTGAAAAGGGAGCTCTTGTTGGGCGCCATTTTTTTGATAAATGCATTTTTAAATATCACTGGATTTCTCGACAGTTCTTTTTTTTAAGAAATGGCACCCAACGTCAAGCTTATATTATAATAACCTATTACAAAAAGTATTTTAAGCTTACCCATATCAGTAACTGAGCAATAGCCAAATTTCCAATAGCACAAGCTAACAGCAAAGGCGTTCGTACATCCCTTGGACTAACAGTTGAGTTTGTAACTTCATTGGTTGCATTTGCAAGAATTAAAATTATTGATTTCATATCAGATCTAAAAAGATAAAAGAAAACCATTAAAATCTAGTAAACAAATTATGTAAATATAATCAATTTTTCTTACCTTATCACTGCTTCAATAAGCTGCTGTCCAGCAGTTGCATTCGTATTTTGATTGCACATTGGTAAAAATTCTTTAGCCTCGTATTTATTTCGAATCCATGATTCTTTTTCTTCTCGACTTGCATTTGGTCGTGGTTTGGGCCTGTTTCGTGTGCATGCTTCCCATACTGAATTTGCCAAACTATTGCCAATTGCTAACATCACACTTAAATGACCAGCACTGTACAGAAAAATCAAAAATTAAATTAATGACTGAATTTTGTTGGATGCCCAAAAAAAAAACTTACGGCCAATCATCTAAATCCAAAGATCTAACTTTGGAAATGTGAGATCCGAGATTCCTGTGAATGCCAGAGCATTCTATACACATTAGAATTCCTAAATTAAGACTCGCCCATTCAGGATCTATAAAAACAAAAAAAAAAAAACAAACAAATTAGTACTCTTTATCTTAAAGGAATTTCATCTTTCAAACTTACTTGGAGCATCACAATCCACACAATATCCATTGCCTGGAACTCGCGTCCTTATCGATGTCATGCTAGCCATTTCACTTGACGTCGCTGGCTTCATCTTACTCGATTCGATACCTTGCAAGGATTTAAAGATTTCCTGTTCGATAGCTGCAACCCAATCGTCTCTCTCCTCACTATTGGCTGCCTCAAAG
This sequence comes from Episyrphus balteatus, assembly GCF_945859705.1. Taxonomy (NCBI): domain Eukaryota; kingdom Metazoa; phylum Arthropoda; class Insecta; order Diptera; family Syrphidae; genus Episyrphus; species Episyrphus balteatus. The sequence goes on from NC_079136.1 coordinate 117,589,088, forward strand.
TGCCATTGTTTACTGTCCAAAGAGACAATATAAAACTCATATCCATCAGAATCATCAACTTCCTGATTTTTCACCCCACTACTCTTCATTCTTCGATGACGTTTCTTAACATTTGGGGTCGGAGCATCCAATTTATTGCCACCCATCAGTAATTGTTGATTGCAAGTGTCACTTGCAATGAAAGTCTGTGAATTGCTATTGCTCATGGCGATTCCCTCATCTCCCGATGTTTGTTGAGAGGAATTTGACTTGCCGGGTTCCCACAGAGTATCAAAGGCGGTAAGAAGACCCTTTTCAGAAAGTTTTTTGTTATCCTTGACAATTGACAAACAGCCAATTCCTTCACTGAGGCCATTTTGGTTTGATTTGCCATTCGAAAGCATCGATGATGTTAGAGCACTGTTGGTTATGATTGACTTTGATCCACGTGGTTTTTGGCCAGGGACTTTAACGGTAACATATTGCAGAGGAATTTCTTTTCCATGTACATCATCCATGTAATCATGCAGAGATGGATGATAAGTTAATCGTCCATCATCACAAAGGGTTACATATTTCTTCTTCCATTCTTTGTTCAGCGACTTGCTGGACCGTTTGTACAGGTAACCCTGTTTCAGAGGTATTGACCTTCCGCTACCAAGTTCGCCATTCTTTGATTTATCATCACCTTTCTTCGACGAGGGGATAAAGAGATTCGATCGTCGTCGTGATTTGCGACTTGTTGTTGGTGTAGAAGTGGGAGTTGGTAAATCTTTACCACCACCACCACTGCTATTATCCTTTCCCGAATCCTTACTCTGTGGAACCAACGACAATGGAGCTAAATTTTCCGCCGATGGAGCTGCCGAATGATGGACTGTTACAGCGCCAGGTGTAAATTTTGTTGTCACATTATTATTTTCATTCGTTACAGTAACAAAATGTTGCTGAGAATGTGCCTGATGATGAGATTGCTGTGATGGATGTCCTGAGATAGCTGCCCATTTTTGTTGTTGTTGTTGTTCGTTATGTACAAAATCTGCACTCATTCGCATCGGGATGTGATGACTTGAGGTTGAGAGTACATGATGCCGATGTGGCAATGTTGCACCGGATGATTGGACAACGGATGGTGTTGAGGCAGAAAAGCCATTTGCTGCAACAGCAGCATTGGAATGATGAAAACTGGCTATGCCAAGGCGTGTTCCTTGTGGTGTAGTTGGTCGAGAGTTGACTGGTGGTACACATGTTGTGATGCGTTGTTGCAGGATTTTTTGACAGGCTGTGAAAGGGAGAGAAAAAAAAAGAAAAAAAAATATTTAGAACATGTTTTTTTTAAATGATTGAGGAAAAGAAATATTCATTGTTAAAATACATTCCACAGCTTCAAATATGCAGTTTCAATTGTTTCATTTGACAAATTTATACTTTTCCATGGTTTTCTTATTCGTTCACAGTGTATTTTTAAGTCTTGTCATCCCAATTGTGGAAGAAAACATTTGTGGAACGTATTTAATTTACATTTTTTTAAATTTCCAAAACTACCTAAATAAATTCATGCGTCTACTCTTTATAGACATGTTCATTCTATGAGGAACCCATTGTGTCAAAATTTTTTTTACGGGATTTAAAAAAAACGTTGTGATATTTGCGTTCCACAGTTGTAGATTTCAAGTGTCAGTTTTTGATATGAAATTTTGCATTTTTTTCTTGATACACCAACTTCTTTATATTCAATGCTAGAAATGAAGTGAAAAGATTGTGGAACTTATTCATTTAGCAGGCGGTTAAAAATAAGAGAATTTCACTGTTTGAAGTATTTAAATTACTTATTTATTTATCATTTTCTTAAGCTCTTCCATTCCTCATAAGTGAAATTTGATTAGGTTCCACAAAATTTTTCCCGACTTATAGAAAATTTTCCTTTATGTTTAAAGTGTTGAAATTTTTACATAATTAGGTCGATATCCAAATGTGGAACCTACACAGTTCGAATGAAAATGAAATATTCATAGAAAATAGTTGGGGAGAAATTTGTATCATTACATTCCACAGCATCTAATCTCGGCAAAAGTAGTTTAATATCAATTCTATAATGAAATTTTACGCAGTGTGGAACGCAAAATAGATGAAAAGTATTAATTTTTCATTTTACGAGAGCTGAGTGCTGGTTTTAAATTGAATTTGACTAAGTTCCACAAAGCTTTTGCTTTCAGATTTTGAAACTTGATGGAACTTGAATAAAAGTGGGACAAATTGTTGAAAAGTTTTGACATTTGATTAATTTATAGAATGTAGAACCTATGTCTGCGAGATTTTCGCAGATTATAAACATCAACATTTCCCTAACAGATTTTTTTTTTTTTTTAAATAAAACAAACAAAGTTTAGAAACATACCATCTTGAAACACACGTTCCACATTAAGGCCATAAGTGGCGCAGGTTTCATAATACGAGCACCGTTTTAAATCATTCGCAAGTTTTCTAGCCCTCGAATCGTCTATCACACGGGGATTTCTTTCACTAATAGCATCTAGAAACAAAAACAAAAAATACATCAAATTATCAAAATTTGGAAACAAAATTGTAAAACTTACCTTGTGTTCCAACTAAAATAATTGGAATTTCTTGGCTATTACGAAAATGCGCCATTTTGGTATAATAACTGTATACAGCGTTAAAACTAGCTTCGTTTTCCAAACTAAATACAAAGATAACAGCATCAACCCAAGCAGCAAACTGGAGAGTAGAAAAAAAGAAAAATTATAATTCGAGTTTATAATGATTAAAAGCCCTTGACAGTGAATTCAATTTTTCTTTAATTGTCCTTGGCTTTGAATAAAATGCATATATTACGAAAGTATTAAGCCACCAACTGAGACTCTGAAGAATAATATCATAGCCCTTGAACAAAGTACATGATTTTTTCTTGTTCAAATTAAATACAAAAAAAAAAATCTACCTTTTGATTTTTTTATAAAATGCGTTTTAAATAAGCAAATATGCCAACATTGAACAAAAGAATAATTGTTTTAACCTTTGGAAAAATCAGTGTTTACCTTAAAAAAAATGCACCCCTTTCACTGAATGTACCTTACATACATTCTCATCTGTATGGTTGCTATACGGTAAGGATAATGAACTCACGACTCAAGTCTCTTCTCAAGTCAATGCGCAGGCAGTTTTTTTTTTTTTGTTGTGTTAGCAAAACATCACACTAAAATCCACACATAATCGGCGTCGTTGTCGCGTCAGTTTGGCTGTCCTGTAGCACACACTCAAAGGAGCCCTTGAAATGTTGTGTTTTTTTTAAACTTTTTTCTTTTAAAATTTTAATTTTTTCTGTTTTTGAAAGGAACACACAAAAACTTTGTTTGGTGTTACTAAAAAGTCACTCGAAATTATTCAAAAGGATATGTAACCCTAATCCGTTCATATTCAGATTATATTTGTTATCAACAAAGAGAAAACTGTTTATTGATTTTATTTTTATTATAAAGCAACAACAACAACACAAAACAAAAAAAATATGTATGGAAATTATATGAGGCAGAGAATATAACCACGAATGTCCTTTGCAGGACGAAAACCAACGATGAACTGAATTTTTATGTTTGATAATGCAAAGCCGGGCCCCCGGTTTGGTTGTCATATGGATTTTCAGTGTTGGCTGGCTGGATGATGATGATGATGACGGCTTGCTGCCTGATATGCCTTTGTGCGGCGTCGGAGGTTTTCCTTGTTGTTGTTGTTGTGTGTGTAGCTGGCTGAATTGCATGCACCCTTGTCGATCAAATGACGAATAAGTCCTTTATATTATCCTACCGCCAACCACCCACAGCATTGCTCCTCATTTTGCCTTGCGGCATAGACTCTGTGCAATCAAAAACAGAAGGACATCGCACATAGAAACACACAGCTTGCAGCAGCAGGCAGGAGTTTGTGGTTGATGACAGGGTTTATGTATTTTCTGCCTTTAAAAAAGTGTTACGAGAAATGAAATTTCATTTTTGTGGTTGAAATAATGAAATATTGAAAATCAGTCAAAAATTTTCACATTCATACGAGAATGAAGTTTGTGGAAAATTCGATCGAAATTAATACGTTCCACAATAATTTGACACTGATTGTTTTCATTTTTAAACTCTATGATAATAAGAAATAATGTAATAGGTAAAAAAATTCATAGATTTCGTGTGGAACTATGTGGAACGTATTTATTTTAAAGTTTACAATTGATTTTTGTATGACAATAATTGTAATTTAAGTCTAAGTGGAAAACAGTCCAGAGACTTAAGACTTCATTCAAGCAATGAATGCATATGCTGCGATATGACGAAACAAAATACATATATGTACATACATATGTTCCACATTTTTTTTCACTTCATATTTATGCCATGAACAGTTTTTATTCATTCGGAAATTGGTTTGACGCTTTTATAAACGTTGTGGAACGTATGTATTTTTAATTTCACAAGAGGTTATTACTATAAAGTAATATGTTCCACCCTGTTTTTTGACGTTAATAGCGAAAAAATTAAGTCAAACGACAGCAGATCGAAAAACCCGACATAGTATTAAAATGTAATGGGTATGTTCCACAAGCACTCACCTCTCGTGAAATGAAATGAATACGTTCCACAATGTGTAAAGAATCATATACCTGGTTGCTGAATATGTTATCGGAAGTAAAAAAGTTAATGGAAGTATTGAAAATCTTAAAATTTGCCACGTAATATTCTAAAAGTAATAACAATTACTCAAAAAATATGTTGGCAACCCTAATTTGTTGTTATACACTCTGCTCTTGGAATAAAATTTTGGTCGAAGTATGTTGCGGAAAGCCGCCATATTTGCATACACAACGGGACACTATGATGCCGGTTGAATGCATGCTGGTGGTGTTCTGATGGAGTTGTGTTGGGAGTCTCAAGTACACGTGGTTCTGTTGTATACGGAGAAAGCAAAAAAAATTAAAACACAAACCACCCTCTCTTTTCATATCTGATATCCTTTTCTGGCACAGGTTTAATAGTGGTGTTATTCCATATCGGAATTGAGAAACAACCGCATAGTCCTCATCAGGATGAGTATAGAAAGCTTCATCATCATTAACCATGGCAGACGACACACAGTCAATGTAGGTATGAGCTATGCCTAACTTCACATAGTATTCCTATAGCAGAAATGCCTATTTTCTTTAAATCATATATAATGGAAGGCCGAAGACGAATTGAAAAAAGAGAAACACCCTAACACTCCTTACCGCTCAATCTCTTTGTCAAGAGTCGACACTGACACTGACTGCCATGTCAGTCAGTCAAGCCTTTTTTGAAGTTATACTTCTTATGGGAGGGTGGGTATGAAAATTTACTTTTTGACAAGAATGTCAAAGGGATTATGACGCGATCACCCTGGGTAGCAGGGCTGTCGTTTCACCTTTAGAGTAGGCAGTACTTTAGTATTTAAAAATGCAGTACGCCGCAGTACGGCAAACATAAAACACACAACACGTTGCAAGTAACATGTTTCATGTGGCAAGTTGCATGTGGCAAGTCGTATGTGGCAAGTTGCATGTGGCAAGTTGTATGTGGCAAGCTGCGTGTGGCAAGTTGCATGTGGCAAGTTGCGTGTGGCAAGTTGCATGTGGTAATTTCCATGTGGCAAGTTGCCAGGGTTGCAAAAAGCTCACATTTCAGCTCAGCTCACAGCTCAGCTCAAATTTGAGCTAGGTACCATAGCTTAGCTGAGCTGAAAGTGAGCACCCCAACTTTCAACGCCTATATCTCGGAATTTTGAAAAAAATGAAAAAAAATTTTTTGATGCCAAAAGATAGCGGGGACTCTAACCTACATTTGGGTACAACTCTCATTCCTGTAGGTCTACGCGTTCTCAAACCGGGAGAACTTAAAAGTAAAAAAAAAAATAGGCACGATTCTGAAAAAATAGGCATGATGTGGCGGTTTAACATGGAAGGCGATTTTTTAAAAATCTGATAATGTGCAAAGCGTAGGCCCATGACACAAGCTATCATTTGGCATCACTCCCAAAAATTGCTCTCAAGCGGTTTAATTTCCAGGAGCATTCAAAGATTCGGGGATTTTTCGAAAAAAAAATTTACCCCAACTTTCAAACGCGATTTTCTCGGAATTTTGAAAAAAATCGAAAAACCGGATTATACCACTATCGGCTAGCTGAGAATATAAGCTTTCATATGGCACCACTCCCCTGTCTCTAGATTAAAGCGTTCCAACGACTATATCGCGGAATTTTGAAGAAAATGAAAATAAAATTTTTTGATGCCAAAAGGTAGCGGGGACTTTAACCTACATTTGGGTACAACTCCCATCCCTGAAGGTCCACGCGTTCTCAAACCGGGAGAACTTAAAAGTAAAAAAAAAATAGGCACGATTCTGAAAAAATAGGCATGATGTGGCGGTTTAACATGGAAGGCGATTTTTTAAAAATCTGACAATGTGCAAAGCGTAGGCCCATGACACAAGCTATCATTTGGCATCACTCCCAAAAATTGCTCTCAAGCGGTTTAGCTTCCAGGAGCGTTCAAAGATTCGGGGATTTTTCGAAAAAAGATTTTACCCCAACTTTCAAACGCGATTTTCTCGGAATTTTGAAAAAAATCGAAAAACTGGATTATACCACAATCGGGTAGCTGAGAATATAAGCTTTCATATGGCACCACTCCACTGTCTCTAGATCAAAGCGTTCAGCTCCCAGAAGTTTTTTCGCGCCCCCAACTTCCAACGCCTATATCGTGGAATTTTGAAGAAAATGAATAAAATTTTTGATGCCAAAAGATAGCGGGGACTCTAACCTACATTTGGGTACAACTCCCATTCCTGTAGGTCCACGCGTTCTCAAACCGGGAGAACTTAAAAGTAAAAAAAATAGGCGCGATTCTGAAAAAAAGGCATAATGTGGTGGTTTAACATGGAAGGCGATTTTTTTAAAACCTGATAATGTGCAAAGCGTAGGCCCATGACACAAGCTACCATTTGGCATCACTCCCAAAAATTGCTCTAAAGCGGTTTAGCTTAGGAGCGTTTAAAGATTCGGGGATTTTTCGAAAAAAAAAAATGTACCCCAACTTTCAAAACCGATTTTCTCGGAATTTTGAAAAAAGTCGTTAAGCGTATACCGTACGTTCTGAACCGCACAACATGTGTAAATTTCACAGAATAAATTGAAAACTACATGGACGCAAGGAGGATGAAAGAATTAATTTATTGTTCACTTGATAAAAATGTAAAAAAAATAAGTGGGGATTAATTACTTAATAATAGAAATTAAAAATATCAAATGAAATTCATTTACATAAAACTGAATGAGAAGTATAACTTCAGTCGCGTGTACATGTGTACACACACTCTTTTTTTTTTGTTTTGCACCAAGAAAAATACAAGGGGGTGAATGAAAAAAAATAGTCTATTCCAGGAATACACCAAGTAGTCAGATCAGAAGTGGGATTGAGGTATATAAGCAGCAGCGAGAGGGATCTCCTTAAGAGGATTTTTCTGTGCGCTTGTTGTGCAATAGTTGAAACTAGTACTTCTGATGGGAAAATAGTGTAGACGGTAAAGAAAAGATAATGACTTCTTGTGCTGTTTTTTTTGTTTTTTTTTTTTTTGTTTTTACATAAGATGAAAAAGTAGAAGAAAAATAAAATTGCCGGCAAGGAGATTGTTTTTCTCATTCGCCTTGAATCATCATCTCTTACTGGAGAATATACACTGAATGTTGAACCTTGAAGTGTGACAAATTGTAGGAAATGAGTGGAAAAGCTAAGGATGACGGAAGGAATTGTGTTTTTTTTTGGTTTATAATTTGTTTTCTTAGAAGGATTTCTTCTCGAAATATTTGTAAAAAATAAAAAAAACTGTTCAAAGGGAGGGAAAAAATGCTCTCTTGTGTAAGTGATGGGGGAGGATTTATATATAAAAGCAATATGAATGTATGCTTTTTCTATCTTTAAATATTAATCACGAATGACTGCAACGAACATTTAAAAGCTTTTAAATATTAAAGACAGAACACAAAAAAAAATGGGAGTAATGCTTTATAGTGCCTTAAGGAAATATCTAAGAATATGGAGGGAGACATGAAATCGCCAGTAGAACTTTGAAGAGCAGTGACTGAGTGCATTTTTTTTGTTGCTGCAAGCTTAACATGAGATAATGAACATTACATCTAGACAAGACACCACTTTTCATTTGCTTTAGGGTAACATGTTTTATACAGGACGACAGGACAGACACCTTATGTTAATGCGTCTTTATGCTTTAGGCCATCTTATGGAATCAAATTTGCTGTTTTGTTTTTAGCCAATGGCTAATAAGGGAGCAGGAAAAAAGTATCAAGAGCGTAAAGAAGAAAAAATGGACAACTATGAAATGAAAACAATGAATACGTTCCACAACATTATTTACGAGTGTTTTTTATTTAATTTTATTTAAACAGTTTTGATAAAAATAATATATTATTCAATTAGTTCAATGCGTTACATTTTTTTTTTTCTTGAAATGAATAATGAATGCGTTCCACAATGTGTAACAAACCATATTTCATTTTTAAACCCTTTACCTGACTGTCGTAAAATAAGAAAATACTTACGTTCCACAACATAAAACTTGTAACTAAGGATATGATTCGAAGGCAATTAGACTTAGGCACTATTTAAAAACTTAAAATGTGTCAATCAAAGAACTTTAATTCTAACTACAGGTTGTGGAATGTAAAGGTGTACAAATTTTACAACTTGCATATTCAATAAATATTTTGATTTTCACTCGAACGAATTGCATATTAAACGGAATTTGTGTCATAAATTTGTTTGAAAACCATTTTAATTCTGAAAATTACAGGAAAAATGAAAGTAACTGCACTTTTGCGGTTTCAACTTTATGAGAGTAAAGCACGCGAAAGTGTTGTTATGCATGCAATTTATTTAAATTGCAAATTAATTGGTATACTATGTTTTTTAAAGTTCAATAAGCCAAAGAGGCGTCCTGACCTTTATGACTCACTACAGTTTTTAATTTAATCAAATTCGACGAAACATGAAAACAGGAAAAATTCAATTTCAAAAGGATAACAAAAAAAAATGCAACTACACAACCTATTGTGTAAAATTTTACTCCAGACAACACACTCACTGTATCCACACAAACTTTTCACTATTTAATTTACTATTTTTTTTTTAGAATCACTATCGTGAACTCCTCCATCTAAACAGAGGAAAATGAAAATGCAACACGAAAAAAAAACTTACACTTTCCCATGTCACCAATTAACATGCAATGTCAACAAAAACCTTCACTTGGACAAATTGGACAAAAGGCTTCTATCTTTTTAGCGAGAGTATAGTCGGTATAAAATTCACATACATGTTTATGTGTAGGTATACAGACTATTCAGACTGTGTATAGAACAGAATGTGTACACTGTACAGCCGCATACACATATATAACAATCGACGGAAATAATATAGCAAAAGTTCATTAAGCTCATCACTATTGAGCAAACTGCACCCTCTCTTTAAACACCCTTGCAAACTATTGCACTATTGTTTTTTTAAAACCAGGGAAGGACTAATAAGAGGTTAATTAAGCCTCCAACTATATGAACTTTTATATAAAAAAAAAACAATACTTTCTTTTAAATGAAATTACACATAACTTTAGGGTCGGCAAGGTAGTTCGAATATTAATATAAGAATTATTGCTTAAGTTTTCAATGTCGGTCACTTGTGTGTCACTAATTCTTCTTCTAAAAGGCTCTAACCGAGAAGAAACTCGATGAGGGTAAGGTAGTGTACATTGTAATGGGAATTAACATTGTAATGAGAAAGAACAGGGTAAGGTAGTTCACATTATAACATGAGAAATTTTCCTAAAGTATTCCATTGTAGTCACTTAGAAGCTACTGATTTGACTTTGAAACTACACTGGTCACAACTAAGGCCCTTTTTCAAATTTTAACTAAAGTTCATTGATGGTAAGGCAGTGCATATTTATACAAAGAAAATATCAATAAAGTTTACGATATTGGTCATTAAAAAGAACTTTTCTTGACAGTGAATTAAGCAAATCCTCCCCTGGCTGTGTTCTACAGTTATTTTCCTATGCATTCCCAAACAAAATGGGGATAGGGTTTTCTAAAGAAACGTGCAACAGAAGCATTTTTCCAGGGATTTTCCATGTTAGCATAAAACTTCGCCCAGAGGCTTTAAATGCATTTTGATTGTAGTACAGGGAAGTTGTGTTGTATTTTATAATTTTTTTTTTGTTTTAAATGAACTGTAAAAGTATTTATTAAGAAGACCTATTAAAAGCGGTAATTTAAAAAAATACTGATTGGTATAAACTGATGTGAAAAGATACATATAATTTAATTATAAAATAACTTGCTGATTTGTATATAAAATGTCCTTTATGATAAATTGAATATTATACGAAATGAGAATGGTATAAACAAATCTATTTTCACAAACTGGTATAAAGTAGTTTCACTAGTCAAATGAGGAGGAATCACGTATGAAATTAAAAAGAAGACCAAATGTCTTTGTTTCACTAAATGTTATGAATGCAAAATGTAATCCTAACTGGTATAAAAAATATCCTCAAACGCAATATCAAAAAATTGTTTATATGTTTGCAGCACAAGTGGAACAACATGCTGATTGATAAAATTTAAAATTAAAGTGAATATACAAAATTCGATTGGTCTTAACTGGTCTCATTATCGACTTGTGATCGATCCTCATTCACTGACTGGTATAAAGTAGTTTAAATAGCCAAATATTACGTGTGCAATTAAAAAAATAAAAGTGTTCACACAAAAAGTTTTGAGTGCCATTTGTAATTCTAACTGGTAAAAATAACTTGTTCGACTGGTATAAACTAATAAAAAGTGTACCACTGCCGAAAGGCACCTTCAACTGGTATAAAAAAAAAAAATGCTTCAAAGTAATTTCTTTACAGATCTTAATTATTATTTATTTGAAAACTGGTATAAAATGGTGTAGCTCAGTTTGAAAGTTAAACACTTTCTTAATTTTTGGAGGTTTTCAACAATGAATCTCGAACTATGCATTTTGAGTGATGATGTGTTATGGAGAAAAAACAAATTTGCAAAAAATTTGTGGAGAAAAAAAAAAATTAAACCATGAACAACAAACAACACAGAGTGAAAAGTTTTATGAATTTTCATACAAAACCGCTGCAGGAGATTTTAACGCAAAACCTATATAAATGTTCATATTCATACATCTTGATTCGCACATTGAGGAACCATCATGTTGCAGTCAAATTTTTTTTTATTTTGGCCACCCCTTTTAATTCATATTTGAAAGAAAAAAAAAATTAATGTTTTTTTTTCGGCTATGGCTATGCAGTTCAACACTCTTCTATACCTAATACAAAAAATCAATTGCCTTGTGAGGGCAATATTTTGATTGCCAACGACGACTCAACTGCAATAAATCCTTTGTTGCAAAGATCAATTGACAGGACGTAGGCACAGTGGTAAGTCGTAGCAACTTGTATAGTATAATAACTCATCAGGAATTAAGTACTTAATTTTTTCCTACCATGAATGGAATTTTTATTTCTACACTTTTTCTAACAAATGAATTCTTCATGCAAATATGCATTGTCAGTCATTAGGGTAAAGTCGGGGGATATGGCACCCATTTTCGTTTTTCGTTATTACTTGAGAAATAAAGAAGACATCTATTTCAAACAAAAGCGGATTTATTTTAAAACTATTTTTTAAATACAAAATAGGTAGATAAGTGCAATTCAAAGATAATTTCTTGTTATTTTTTGCAAAAATAAAAAACATTAAAAAAAACATGATTGAAAAAATGGAGGGTGATATGGCACCCTATTTCTTTTTGATATTTTTTTGTGACACTTGTTGCATGTGTTTTAAAAGACGTACATGAATCATGAGACCAAAAGTGACATTATGATTACTCCCTTATTCCGCACTTTTCAGCCAATCTGAAAACTATTTATCAAACTTTTAGGCTCTGGTCATTTAAGAAGCCTTTTCAATGTAGTGAAGTGTGAAGGGAATCGCAAAATGCTTAGGTCCTGCTTTTTTTTTTTGACATTCAGCAGCTCCAACGGCTGCTGTGATCTGTGTTTTAGTCCACTTGGCCTGGTTTGCTGAAGTTTTTTGTAAATACAATTGTCAGTTGAAAAATAAATAGGTTCAAAAGTAGATGCGGGGGAAATGGCACCGGTGCCATATATCCCGATGTTTTTGGGTGCCATATCCCCCATTTGACTACACTTCTGTTTTTTTCCAATGACACGAATAATCACGTTTGCTTAGTTATGGTAATGAGCAAACACAAGAATATAACCGTTACCGTTCTTTTTGTGTTAAAATGAACCCTCTGCGTCAAATACTTTTGGAACCACACGTACAACAATTTTACACAAAAAAACTTTTCGCCCAAATTGAACTCACTTTTTTGTTTGTCCATTTTTTAAATTTTAGTGACAACGGTTACTGCGGATCCGAATGCATCCACTGATAGCTTACATCAGACTGAATTCTTTTCTGCTCTTTTTGCTTTGAAAAGAAGTCACTAAGTGGGAGATATTGAAAGGGTGCCATATCACCCGTGGTGCCATATCACCCGACTTTACCCTATATAAAAAAAAAATTAAAAAGGATAATGAAAATAGTGCACTATGCGTGGCTTCAAATGATGGTGTCATATTTCTATCCTCGATAATAGACAAGACCAAAAAATACTTCCAATTTTAATTTTTTTTTTTTTCATTTTCGATAAAAAGAGGTGGATTCCCTATATTGATTTTTTTTTATTGATATCGCGTGTCAGAAAATATAGGCGTGTGTGGTGTTTTATACTCCTTTCAAAAAAGGAGGGATGATGATGACACCAGACACAATGTTGTGCCGATGACATGACGGGGTGTAAATTATTTATTTGTTTAGTTTTTTTTTGTTTGATGAAGAATTTATGACTTAAAGAGGGAGTTTTTTATAGTCTTTAAAAACAAGAAAGTTATGATTTTTATGTTTAGGTGGGAAAAAGGTGGAGTAATATTTTTTTTTTGAAATCGTTTGTAGATATTATTTATTTGTAGTTTAAAATTACTTAATTTTTATTTTCTTACCACATTTTCTTATTTTATAAAAATATAATAATGTCTAGGATAACCATAACCCAATAGACAAGAAAAAAAATAAGCAGACTTCATAAACACTCTCGTTAAAAATGAAGAAAAATGATTAAACAGTTTCAAGTCGGTAATAAATAAATGTGATGTTTTCACTTATTTAATGAAATTAATAATTTTTAAAAATAAATTTTGTTAATAAAATTAAGATAAAGACAGATAAAGTTACTTTTTTGTTTTAAAAGAATCCCAGAATAACTGAAATCGTGCAATGAACTTTGAAACTTCCTGAAACTACCTTCCCATTTAGCTAATAGACAAAATTAATTTAAAAAATACAAAAAAATTGTGATTTCACGATGCAATTTTGAATAACTTTCCACACTACTTTACCTACAATTTATAAATTCTTTGCAAAAATTGATTGTGATGCAAAAAAAAAAATTAGCTGAACTATAATTACGAGCAATATTTTAAACAACAGAGTTGTACATTTTATACTACATTTGTTTTCCATTAAAAATTAAGAAAAAAATATTTATTGCAAATGAAAAAAATTTGCATTAAAAAAATGTTATTGCAATTAAAAATGAAAAATATTTGCATTGAAAATAAAATATTTAATGCAAATAAAAGTATTTAGCATTAAATATTTTTCATATTCGTCGAATTTCTTACAATTTTAGTTATTGACCAATTATAACATTAAACATTATGTATAGTCAAATATCCAACATTGTGAGAAATTCGACGAATATTAAAATCAAAAATATTTAATGCACATTTTGCATTGAATTTTTTTTCAATGCAGAAAATTTTTTATTTGCATTAAATATATTTTTTAATGTAAAATATTTTTATGTGCAATTAATATTTTTTTTTTAATGGAATTTTTTTTTAGTTGCAATAAATATTTGTTGTTTAATTTCAAATGCATTTTTTTTTTTAATTCATATTTTTACTACACTGTACAACGATGTTTTACCTACAATGCAACAAAGCATTCATACAATAATGAGAATGACCATTGCAGCTGTTATTTGTAACCAAATCACCCTTTGACATCTAATTAATGAGAATGACTATCAAAGTGTATAATCATTGCATTTTGAATACCCTCGCGAATAACTACAAATATAGAAGATACAATACCTGTCAAACAAATTAGCTGACAAGCGATAAATTTAAATTTATCAAATTAGTTTTGCGCTCTAACATCCATATCGATTTCATGGTATAATCGAATATTTGCTTATGAAATATCTACATATTTGCTAATTTAACCCTTTTTTGAAAGATGTAAGGGGGTTTCTTGCAAAACTGTCACTATTGTGTGTTGTTCTAAAAACGTCATTTAGATTCAAATGACACAGGACATAAATTATCACTCTAAACATCTCTGTGTTAAAGTTTTTTTTTTGTTGTTCGATGTCATTTTAAAGTGAAAATGGTGGAACAAAATGTTTTAACCTCGCCTAACTGCATCATTCCAACCCCGTGTGCCCTTTTTTCATTTTTTGCACTAAGACCAATTTCATGTTTCGCCATTGGGGGTGGATATTATGTGCTTTATTTTTTTTTTTTTTTTTTTTGTAGGTATTTACTTTTTTTTATGGCAAAAAGATTGACCTGAATATCGCGCGCAGGATGAAATCATGAAAATTGCTTTCTTTAGTTCTTTTGTATTTTTTGTGTGCTATGCCATTGTACCCGTGTGCCATTGTTTTGTGAGAGAGAACTTAAGAAGTTCATTCAATCGAATTGATTTCTTTCTTTTAACTGAGAAATAAGGCAGGACGTGATTGTTGGTGATGGTGGTAGGTTGTGGGTAGGTATAGCTTTGGGTATTAAATTTTGTATTTAAAGGGTGGATGGATGCGGCATTTTTTGTTTGTTCTTAGACTTGTTTTTTTTTTTTGTTGTTTTAGGTTTTTTTTTTTTTTTGTAGACCGACAAAGAGAACACAATTTTGATTTTTAAAGTAGGAGTGTTTGAGTACTTAATACCAACAATTTTATCTGTATTTTGTGGAAATTGAAATAGCAGAATGGTACTTGTTATGAATATTTGAGAGGATTTTTTTTTTTTTTTTTTTTTGTAGAATTACCTATGTTTCTATTTGTGATTCAATTTTGATTGCAAGGTTATTTGTAGAAATTTTTATCATTTTTGCATAAGGTTAAGGAGCAATTTATTTATAGAAATCGCAATGAAAATCTACATTCAAATAGCGAGAATTTTTCATCAGGCACTGCGTACAAAAAACCTATCAAGCTTACAAAAAAAAATCTGTGAATTATAAATTCCTTTCACAAAACTGAACTGTTGTGGAATGTAAGTTTGTTAAGATTTTATATTTTGTGAAATGAACTTCAAAGACAATGTGGAACGTATTCAATCATTTTACCAGAAGTGAGTACAATTTTATAGTTTAAAAATGCATTTGGTTTGTACTACTGTGGAATGTATGTTTGTTGAGTGTTTATTAAGTGAAATTGAATTTAAAAAAATGTGGAACGTATTCAATGGTTTCATAAGAAAAAAAGTACTGTTCCATAATTTAAATGTTTATTTGGTTTGTATTACTGTGGAATGTAAAACTGGGAAATTTTCAAATCGTGAAATGAAGGAAGAGTACGTTCCACAATCTTCTCAAAGTCATGTTATCTGATTTCACACAATACATTTTTAATTCGCATCAAATTTTAAGAGCTTTAACGCTTTTAACCCGACTGAAATTTACATTTCCCGGGATATTGGTCACATTTTTCCATTAATTAACTTTAATGAAAAAAAGGTGTCAATTGTTTCACAATTCAACCGATGAAAATAGTTCAAAATAAGACTATGGACAACTTTTCGTCACAATACGGAAAAAGTGAAATGGAAATTTTTCATGTAGACCATAGAATAAGGCGTTTATTGTAGTCAAATTGTTCCGAAGAAATTATTGTAGGAATCTTAAAATTTTTCGACTAAAAAAGTATAGTGAAAACCGAATGGTGGCAACCCTTATGTGAAAAAAAAAATCAATAATTCATTATAAAAATATAATTTAAAAATAAATTATTATTGAAGTCTCAAATACCTACCTACTTTTTTTTTATTTTGGCAAAATGGGACAAGTTGTCCCAAAATATAGAAAAAGTTGGGACAACCTGAATTTAGTCAAAATTCGTCAATAAAAAAATGATTAGGTACATTCCATTCAAAAATATTACATATAAACGACGTAATAAATCTTCACCCAATGGGCAACTTGATGTCGTCACACAATTTAGTCTTAACCCGTGTTTATACTTTATCCATCAAACTACCACATATCACGCACATAAACACGTAAGGAACTATTCATTAGTTATGCATTTCCCCTCAACCTATTTATTTACCTAATAAAATGAAAATATTTCACCCAAATATTCTCATTCCTTTCAAATTATATCATTTAACCTTGAAAAAAAAAAACAAACAAACAAAAATAAAAATCATAAAAAACTTATTTTGTGACGAAATAAATTTAATTTGAATAGTTGGAAAAAGCTTATATAATAAATAATAAAAATATAGGGTAATTTTGTTCGTTTGTAATCAAACACAAACGAAAAAGGATATTTTTTTAACAATTTTTTTTTATTCCATAAATGCACGTGAAAAAAGGACGAAATGAAATGACGCTGACGACACGACGCACGACACCCACTAACATATTAAGTGGCTGGTGTAATAAATAAGGATAAGGATTTCCATGTTATAGTTTGGCGCCACAATGACCTACTCTCTGGAGCGAGGGAAAATAAATGGTTTTTGCATACAAAATGTGACTCGTTCGTTAATATTTCTTTTTTAAAAATAAATTTAAGTTAATTTTCATTCGACATCATCTACGTGTAATTTTGTAAAATTTTACTTTTATTAAATTTCAACAAAAAAAAAGTACATAAATTTAATTTTTTTTTGTTGTCAAAACTTTCCCTCACCCAAAAAGTGGGCAAATAAAATTGGGTATGGGAAATTGAAATCCGAATGAAAAAATTAAACAGAAAAACTTCAAAGTGAAAATAATATAATAACAGAAAAAAAAGAAAAGAAAAAAAATTAAAAACTTTGGTATCACGCTCGGATAAAACTTTTGTCATGAAAAAAAAATAAATAAATAAACAGAACGTAATTATATCAAAAAGAGGAAAAAGTTCACTGGTGGTTTTATTTTTTTCTTATTTTTATTTTTTAAATTCTTTTTGTCATCTCATGCGCTCACTTGTTCTCATATGCTTTGATTATTATATAGGGAAAAAAAGCAAGTTAGGATGAGTGCTCGCAGAAAGGAAACATATTTCCGGCTTTTCTTTTATAGTTGTTGTTGGCAAAATATAGACTTCTTTTCGGGAGACTTGACAAAAAAAGAATTCTTTGAAGTGTGAGGACTAAGAGGTGGAATATAAAAAAGAAAGCACTTTTACCACTTTTTGAAAAACAAAAAACGTGTCTAGGTGCTATGAAAGAAAGTATCATTATTGGAGATGGCTTGAGAATGCGAAAAATTAATACAGGGTGTTTCAGTTAATAGACACTTGCAGTAATTGGGAAATATTGCACTATTTCATGGTGTTCTTGAAGGATTTGATGGTGTTCTAAATTTCGGATCTATTCTGGTTAAAATCGACAAAAAATCGATCACGCGGAAAAAAATTATTTGAATGTTCTTTCTTGATAACCTTTTGCACATTGTTTAAAATGGGTGAATTCAAAATGGCGGTTTTGTAAAAGTCGTAAAGATATTCTTGATAGGATAGGCTCTTTTAACAATTGCAATCATTCAATTATGCCACAATTTTAAAAGCAAAAAAGGACTATTGTACAAAAAAGTTTTTTTTTTTTACTGTTTGTGTAAGTTTGTAGCCCACAATTTGTATCTGATTTTAATAAAACTTACTGACTACATACGTTTCAATTCTGAAATGAACATAGGCTACTTTAATCCAAAATTTTGGATCGTATGAAAAAGTTTCTAAGGCATGAACAAAACGAACTTGTTCTTCATTCTATAGAATTGTTATAGAAACTTTATTGGAGAAATTTATATTTTTTTTCACTTCTATAATAAATTTATGATTTTTTCCTTCAGTTGGTGACTTCAAAAAAAAAAAAAAAAAAAAAACTCACCTGCATCTCTGGTGCACCACCCTCATCTCGTATTAACAGCAAATAACTTTGATTATCGACAAATATTTCTTTTTTAAATCGCCCGCCTTCAGGTGATTCTTCTTGCATATAGGAACCAGTTAAATAACGATGCACCAAGGCCGATTTGCCAGAGCTCAATGAACCAACAATGCCTAGCCGAAGATCCGGAACAGATCGTGATATTGTCCATTCTTGACTGTTGACAAAAGAATCTGGAAAAAAGAACAAAAAAAAAATCCATTGATTAGAATCAAACCCTTTTTAAAAATAAATAAGTTATTAAAATTTTATCACGTTTAAAATTTTTTTTTATTGACATCCATCATAATTCGAAATAAGCTTCCTTTTCCACCGAAATACAACACAAAAAAAAAAATAAAGAAAAAAAAAAAATCTTCTAATAAAGTATTCATAAAAGTGGTTAGAACGAATCAATGATAAGAATGTAAAATAAGTAAAAGACAAAGGTTTTTTCATTTGATTTACACCTTGTTTTCTCTGAGAGACATTGATATGTTCTTTGGGTTTCTTGTCTCTATTAATATAAATGGTCACTTATAAATGATGGCCATCAAGAAATAAGTACTTTTGACAGTACCTATTTTTTTTTTTTTTTTTTTTTTAGTTTTTACTAACAAACCAGATCGAATATTTAAGAAAAGAAGAAATCATAACCCTATTTATGACCCTCTTCAAAAAAATATAAAAGTCATAATTTTTTTTACAGGATAATAACCGTCAGAATATTGTCAAAAAAAAAACTTTTAGATAAAACTGATTGACAGGACATGTTATAGACATTATATACAAAAGTTACAATGTTGCATAAAAACTACAAAAAAAAAAAATCTCAAGTACTCAAGTCGATCATAAGGATTTCTCATAAAGGAATCTCTAGAAAAGAAACTTGTTTTTGTTGATTAGCATTATTATCATCATCCATTTTCATTTGGCATGAAATTGTTACCAATGAACTGGACTAACCAAATGTCGTCATCTTCATTGTCACCTATTCTCTTTGGTATCTTTAAGAGGAAAAGAAAATACTGTTAGACATTCAAAGATGGACATTTTGATTGACAGGATAATAGTGTGAAAGGACATCGACTTGAAAAAAAGGGTGACTTAGATTATTTTTATGATTTTAAATATGCGTTACGATGTGGAACATGTGTTTTTTGTTTTTTTTTTTCCTCTTTTTTTTATGTAAAATTCAATGGGAGCGAAGACAAGTTTATGAGTTAAAATAGGGAATACATTTATGACGGAAAATATTGATGAGGTTGAAAGTGTTGAATTTTTGAGTTATGTTATAAGGTATCCCAAGTAACTAGGGACATCTATTAATTTTATTTTTATTTAATTATGATTTAGAAGTGTTGAAAAATTAAAGTTTTATACTTTTAAACGCTAGAAAATGTATAAATAAGTGTGTCCCAAAATTTAGAACAATGGTTAAATTAGCTCAGAAGTTTTATATTTGGTTGAAATTCATTAAAAATTAGAAAAAAATGATAAGTGATGATGATTAAAATGAACCGTTACATCAAAATAACAGATGCCATAAGATTTGGGACAGTTAGAAAAAGTCAAAATTTAGTTTTATGTAAAATACCTACAACATAAATTCAATGACATTATTTAAAAAAATAGTTTTTCATGTTTCAAAAGTTATACCTAAATACATCTGTCCCAAAATTTGGGACACTTTTTGAATTGGTAAATAAGTAATGTAAGACCTTAAAAAAAATTAGAAAATAAAAAAAAAAACTAAAATAATGAGTTTCCTTATTTTTGGGACAGGAAAAATCAGCATTCACTTTTAAGCATAAAAATAGTACCAAAACATTTTACTAGTTATAAAAATAAAGTTTTATACTTAAAAAAGTTCAAAAATGCACCAATAATTATTGTGTCCCAAAATCTGGGACAGAAGCTAAACTAGTACAGATGTTATAAGATTGGTTGAACCTATTTTCAGTAAGAAGAAAAAGATCATTATTTTTATATTTTGCATAGATAAATCTTTGAAATTAAAATAACAGGTGTCATAAATTTTGGGACAGCTAAAAACTAGTCGAAATTTTGTTTTTTTTTGTATTAGATACAGAAAACACCTATCATAAATTCGTTAATACTCTTGTCTCAAATTTTGGGACACTCATTAAATTGGTTCAGATGAAATATATTCTCTCAAAACATTGTAAAATAAAAAAAAATAAAAGATCTATTCCTGCTTGAAATTTGTCGAAATGAATGTCCCAAATTTCAGGATAGATGTCCTAGATCATCATTTAACGTTATTTGTGAGTTGAAAAAGTCTTAACTTGTGTCCTAATATTTTTTTTACATTCAAGACACCTAAAATGCAAAAATTCATATCATTGAATTTGGGACGCATTAAGACTTCGATGTTAACTCTGTATGTCACTTTTTTTGTCCTAAATTAAATCTTATAACATTTCTTAATTCTCCCTCACAATCTTAGTTCTCCACTTCTTTCGATTTTCTTCGCTTCCGGAACACAAATCATTGCCAATATTGCACCTTCCTATCACTATTGGTCTCTATCTTTCAAGCATTTACAAACAATACTTTCTTAATTGTCACTAAATTCATTTTCTTACAATTGAGTTTGTTGTGCTCTAATTTATGAGGTTGATCCTTTTGGGCACATACAATATATATAGTCAACTCAAAAATGAAAAAAAAAAAACTACTCATAATCAAAAACAATATTCCGTTGGCAATAAATTGTACATAAATATAATAAGGCACATGTCATCTAGAAGATTCCTATTCTATTGTGAAGAGAACAATAGTCAAGGCGGAGATGCAATCAAAAAAGAAACCAAATAAGAAGAAGATCCTGATTTTGATGGGGTGTATAATGTACCTTCAAGGGAAATGCAATTTTAGTCCACCCTCAGTATGTGAGTGTATATTCTTGTAGGTACACTAAATAAGGAAAAGAAATCAAAAGTAGATCTGTTTCTTTTACAAAAAAGAAGAAAAAAAATATTGTAGATCAACAAAAAGGCGCGCGCAGATGTTCAGTTTTTTTTTGTCCTTTTTGCTAGGATATCTTCAGTAAATAT
This sequence comes from Episyrphus balteatus, assembly GCF_945859705.1. Taxonomy (NCBI): domain Eukaryota; kingdom Metazoa; phylum Arthropoda; class Insecta; order Diptera; family Syrphidae; genus Episyrphus; species Episyrphus balteatus. The sequence continues at coordinate 117,610,527 of NC_079136.1, forward strand.
AGGATTCGACAAGATCCGTGAAATGAGTAACAATTGAAATGATTTTTGATAGGCGAAACAGAGCTACTGTCTGATGACAGTGGTCTGATAGCGTTGGAATGTACATTGAGAACTTCGAGTCTCGAAGTGCTTAATCGATTAACAATGCCATTAAAATTAGCAAACACAAGAAATAAAAAAATACTACGCTGTTGCTTCATTATTCACATACTTATACCAGTGTTTGAAGGTATTCTTGACCAAAAGGAAGGATTTTTTTTACTTTTGAAAAGGAACGCAAAATAAACAAGAAACTAAAAAAACCAGTACGTGATTCTTTTTTTTTTAAACAATATAATGCATATCAACAAGCTCAATACAAAAGGAAATTTCCGATCTATAAGTAAGTACGACACAATTGACCCTTTTCATGTCCTTACATGCCCATACATTTATATTTTACGATACGTTAAAGGACTATTCACATTATCACATGAAGAGAAAACCGTGTGTGGTGGTCAACCCCTTTTATTTTCTTATTAACAAGACACACAAAGAATTTATCCTTGGAAGTTTTTTTTTTCATCCTTTTTTACTGTATGATGTTGTATATTTTTCTCCCAACCCAATTCACTCCCATTTTTAAAAACTCCTTCATTTCGAAAAGGAAAAAAAAACAGAAAAAACTAAGGTGAAAATGATCCGTGCTACTTAACAACGACGGCACAAGGTCCTTATAATAAAAATTCACTTTATTACCGTTTTATTATATCCTTTTCTTTTTGTGTTTTATACTTGAAGATTCAAGAATGACCATTGGTCAAGGAGATGTAAACGAGACTATATCATACTCGGGGATATAATGTAAGATAAAAATCCTACCAACAAGGATAACAAAAAAAAAAGGACATTAAATTGGACATTTTTATGTTTATATTTTTATGTTTGGGCGGTTGACATTGTTCTTTTATTTTTATGAGCTGTTGATATGGGAGACTTTGATATGTAAGTCTTCGAAGAGTTTTGTTTTCTTTCTTTATATATTCGTAAAGGTATCAGTTATGTCGTAAAAATTAATTTTATTATGCATAACAGTATTTAGTGAGTATTGGTAGTTGTTGTTACGGTTACCCAAAATATAGTTCACCTTTAGAGGTTTTTTGTTTTTAATTTTCTTTATTTTCGGAAGTTGATGTGACCTTTATTATTTGATCGTAAAAATTTTATTGCGTTTTTTTTGGAGATTACTTTTTTTTATTTGGTTTAGGTAATTGAATATTAAATAAAGTTAATAAATGAAACATGAGTTTCTAAGAAATGGAAACTATAAGGTCATTTAAAGACTTCACTGGTATTAAGAATTTCAGGAACTGGGGAATTATTTCTCCTCAATATAATTCTAGTGTATTTTTAAAAAGAAATCAAATTCAAAAGAATTGGAGACTTAAGTCTTGAAGATGGAGAAGAGCAACATCTAAACCAATTTTTTTTTTCAAAAAGCTTTGAGTTTGGTAAAATAATTTCTTACAATTTGGAGACCTTGGCTTATGCAAATTTAGATTCTCCACTTAAATACTTTACAAATGGAGACTCTACGAAAAAATATAGAGACAATTGTTAATATATTTCTAGCAATGAACAATTAAAGTGCATGATTAAAAGCATTTGAGACAATTCAGAAAGTCAAACAATTCCTTTAATTAAAATGTGGAGACTTAATTTTAAGACTATACAAAACCTTTTGAGGCATTCTTAAACAATACAAAACAGTTCTAGTGACGATAAAAACTAATTTCGAAACAAGTACCGAACAAAAAGAATTGAAGAATATAAATTTAAACTTTTGGAGACTTTTTAAGAATATGATTTTGGTTAAATATTCAGAAGTCGGATGATTGTTAAAAATCAACCGCAAGTCTGCAAAGATGTTTCAATATTTTAATTGTTTTGCTTAATTTTTTTTTTTTACATAAGTCTCCAGTTAATTTTTCGATGAAATCATATTATTTGTTTGGATACTAAAATTTGGAGACTTTGGAAAACAAGAATTCCTACTTTTCTAACAATGAAAATAATAAAAAGAAGAAGATTGAGTTACATTTCAGCACACATAATTCTCTCCATAGGTTAAATGTTGGAGAAAATTTTGCATATGTGAAAAATTAAATTAAGACAGAATTCTTTTTGTATACAAATCAAGAAAATATAAGTAATATCATTTGAATTCATTCAGAAGTTTGAATAAATAAAATGATTTCTCGAAAAAATTTGGAGACATTAACTAAACATGAGAAAGTTTTTACTTACATTTAAAAAAATTGGAGAGTTTTTTTAAGACAACAATTATTTTTAAATTTCAGGAGAAAGCATTATAAAAATGACTAAAGATTAAGTAAGATGATTTTGATGTAACTAATATTTGGAGACTTTTTGCAAGTATCAGCAGAAATATTGTTAAATTTGGAGAAAACTCAAATTAGTAGATATAAAAACAACCGTGGTTTTAATAAGAAAATACTAATTTTCAAATACTGTCACTTAGGAGAGTGACTGTCAATTTTCTTAAAAAAAAACTGGAGGAAGTTTCGTAAGCGTAAAAAATTACCGAAGAATGGATTAAATTGCAAACAAAACCAACACTTTCCAAGGAAATAAATCAATTTTGGACAAATTCAAGAATCAAAACAAGAGCACTTTCACGTTGAAAATGAAATATGTTTTGCGAATTGTACAGCCAGACTTTCTCCTAAAACGAACAATACAAACTGTCACCTCAAGCAAAGCAATTACACATTTGATTCTGTATGTCTTCAAGACAAAAAACATAACCAAAAAAAAAAAAACAGAAAGCAATCTGTATTCCTGTCAACTTCCAAAGTCTTGTGTCAAATGTGACAACACAAAATGTATCCCTGTAAGGTTTATCCTTTCTACAAATTGCCGCAACAAATTTGTAAACAAGCCACCATACATTCACACAATATACATATAAAATATTCTATATCAGAAACATTTTGACGAATGGCAAGATAAACAATTCTTATGCATTTCTTATATTGATGTCCATGTAAAAGGATTATACTATAACCTACACTCTTCTTCTCTCTCAAATCCTAGGACCTTTGTTCTTTTCTTATGTTGTTGCTATGCCCACAGAATTAGATCACCTCGAGGTTTATTTTTTTTTTTCATTTGACACAATCCGGGTTTCGGATGATGCACAATTTTCGTTTTGTTGTCTTTGACATTTGATGAATTACATTTCAAGAAAAAAAAAAAAATATATATACGAGTATGTAACGAAGGAAAGAAAAGGGAAATATTTATGTAAATGATCAACTATTTAGCCAAAGGATTAAATGACTCAAGAGTAATCATCATCCTGTGGTATCCTTTCGGTGTTTGTTTTTCAACGTTATAATACTTGCTACATATATGTAAAGGGTTAGTTACGGGTCAAGGATTGTTTGTCACTTCTCAGGACTTTTTCCACAAAAACCAGTTTACCTTATGAAAAAATTTACATATCCCTTTTTTCTACTCTGGTTATAAGTGTGTGAAAGTTCAACACACAAACTGTCATCAGATTATTGTTTTATCATGATGATAGATTGATATATTTAGTGTCAGATTTATGCTTAGATGCATCATTAGCAACACTATCTTCTACCTATGATGAGATGTCTTAAGTCTCAATTTTAACGCCAATGAACTGAATAATAATTAATTAGTAGGTAACGTAGTTGGGTTGTATTTGAAAATATAACTCTTTGAGACAGCTTAAGTGTAGTGTACCCAGACACGACCGACAATCGACCAGAAACGGAGGTTGTATGACTTATAATGAAAATAGATAGACGTCTTCCCTTTTATGGAAAGGAAACTTATAATAGTGTTGCCATCATATATAATTTTATTTATTTGAAACAGAATTTCTATGAAAATGTCTTTGGCTGTCTGTTTGTGACAAATAAACTTTGAAACCATCACCATGAAAGTTAGCACATACGTGCATTTCTTCATGGAAAAGGTTATGGTGATATCTACATTTTCAAAAAAAAATCGCAAGATGGCGCTACGGTAGACTGGATAAAGTCGATCAATGTTTTTGTTTATTTAAAACTAGTAACTTGTTTCTAGTGAAATTTATAATACAAACGAGTATTATTTAGTGAAAAAATAAAAAATTTTATTAGAAATAGAATTTGTGGAACGTAAAACTTAAAATTTCAAAACAACTAGTTTCTATAAAATTGGCATTTCCTCTCCAACTGAGACTACACAAGGTTTTTGATAAAGATTTGGTAAACATATCGATCCTATTGTAAAAAAAAATTGAAGATATTCCTGCATGAAAGTTTGTGGAACGTATTTTTAATTTTTTCACAGCACGAATGTGCATAACCAGGAAACCATTTGGTTAGGATAATATTAGACTAAACTATTAATTTGAGGTTATTTATACTCTTAGGATATTGTGGACACATTGATTTTTCACTTCACGAGTATAGAATACTAGATATTGTGGAACGCATTCAGTAATTCACTCCAGAATATTAAAAACTGGAGAGCATATTTTGGTTAGTTTTCAAGATGAATTGGCAAGAAGATGAAAGGAAATTGAAATAAAAATTCTAAAATTTCTATTTACGTTCCACAATATTTATAACAAGTTACAACTTGAATATTGATGTGAATAAATGAAATTTATATTTTTCTAATTTTTTTCAAAGACAAACAAATGAAAAATAATTTTTTTTTACAAACTGCCTATTTCAGCTTTGAAATGTAAAATCTACAACTTCACACTTGGGCGCCATTTATCATACAAAATCGATTATTTATGTATATTTTAATTGCTGTAAACAAACTTCTATTGGTAACACTTTTCATTTCTAAGCTTTTTTTATCCATGCAATTCATCGCTAAGCCATAATGATTCATCCACAGTGTCATTAGCTGTTATATTCAATCGTTAAACAAAATCAAAGGCATGAAGTGTGGATCAGCTAACAACTTTAGTCACAGCAACAAAACTACTTATACTTTATGTCTATATAAATTTTATTTTTAATTCTCTCCTTGGAGTTGTCGTGGGCTGAAAATTGGTCGTTTACACGATTCCTTATATGGTAAAGTTAAGTTTCAGTTTTCGATTGCAAGAAAAAAAGAGAAAAAAAAAAAAAGAAATACAAAATCTTCCAAAAAAGAAGATTGGTGTGTTTTTTTTTAAACAATTTTTCTGTTTTAATTAACTTTTAGTTGAAATAAAGTGTAAATAAATAAATGAATTTTATGTGTGTAAATAAATGGATGGATGACCTTCTTATATGTTCTGGTGTTGTTTACGCGCCAAGTTTAAAAAAAAAGTTTAATAAAAATTAAACATTAAATAAGCTCCGACACTTGAATTCTGTTTATGGGAAGACATGATTTTTTACAGGTTATTTTTTTGTAATTTAAGAATTCTTAAGTAGTGCGGGCTTCAAGGTGATTTGTTGGTTACAAGTTGTAAATTTTTTTAGTTTTGAGAAAATAAAAAAAAAAAACAATGAATCCAATGTTTAGAGAAAAAAATAAGCTAGTTCATGGAGGATGATTGATGACTTTTGTAAGCTTGGATTTTAATTTCTCTTATATTACCTAATTCTTTTGAAAAAAAGTGCACGTATGTTTAAAGACAACTGAATTTATAACGAGCCATAGTTACTTTGATTTTCGAAATAAGTACGCAATTTTTGAATTGACTGGCGCCCAACGTGGAATTTTTACTATTTTTGTGATTAAGAATTGTTTTATTCGTTTTTTATTAATAAAATAATACCCAAAAGCACTTCTTTATCCAGAAAAAAAAAGATAATTTCATTTACATATCAAAGTAAAAATAATAAAACTTATAACTGGCGCCCAACGCGGAAAATTTTCTTGTTGTTTTTGAGTTAATGAATACAATTATTGTTTTTTTTTTTGCAGATATTTTATTTAGTTGAAAAGGACCTTAATGCATATTTAGCTGGCGCCCAACGCACAAAAGTTTTATACATAAAATTATGTTAGTTTCTCAATTATAATTTTCTTGAATTGTTCCTAATGGGGCTCATAACATCATTATCATGGTTTCTTATTATTAAAATTCATCTAAATTTAAAAACTAAATAAAAACAAGGAAAATTATATCACAAATAAAAAATAACGACCAAAACAACAGAAAAAAAAAAACCGCTCATGTGGAAATAAAGTATTTTATGGTATCGTCACACGCAGTCTTTTAATGTTTTGTTTTTTCTATCTTACGCACCTTATTGTCTTCGATTTTAAGTCTGTTTCACATAAAACTAATTGGCAACAACAATCGAACAAAGAAATTATAATAGCTTATATTGATTTTTAAGTAATTAGACCCTTATGACATAACATGCGATTTTCTATTGTTATTAATGACGAATCGATGACTTTTCAACTTAAAAAAAAAAAAAATAAACGTTACGCATAATTAAATTCACTAAATTATGCTCTCTCTGTTATAGAATATTGAATATGAAATCATTAATCATTCATTTTCATAATCATTGTCTTCACTCAACCAAACACTCAGTCAGTACCTACACCGGAACTTTTAATAGAGATAAAGAATGTAGTTATATTTGAAATTGTTAACTTGGCAAAATGTTGACGGAAGTTGATAAAAAATAAAAATAAATAAGTTGCAACAATTCATAGTTTTTTTTTTTTTTTTTTTTAATTTCTAATCGATATGATTGTTCGTATCGAAGAGAAGGGGGAAACCCTTAAGAGAAAAAAAAAAATTAAAAATATCATACGTAATTACTTTTGATTGGCAGACATTTTATTTCAAATTGGATTTAAAGCTAAATGAAAAAAAAAAAAAATTCTTGTCTCTCTTGGTGCAACATCAGACGACCTTCAATATTATTCCAGACAGAAAAGTGTTTCCTGTAGCACGCAACTCTCTCATGGTCAAGCATGTTTTGTATTGTTAATTTTTATTTAATTGCAATAAAAAATAGGTTTCTTTTTTTCTTTGTTTTATTTTAAATCTAGGTTATTATCACAAATTAAAAAAAAAAAAAACAATTTCCTGGAGCAATAAAAGTTTTAAGTACCCGCAATGCTGTTGGCTGAAATTTTATGTAACCATCTCGTTTGAGAATAATTTATGGTGTTTCTTTTTTTTAACGGACACTTCGTCACTACCGAAACCATAAATCAGAGATGTAATTTAAAAAAAGAATACAAAATAGAAAGTAAAAGTGGGTTTTTGAAGGGTTTAATTGGTGCTGGAAATTAACTCTTACTAAAAATTAATCAAAAATTAATTGCTAATATGTATAAAACAACGATCGTGAACGATTTCATAAAGAAAGAAATTTAAAAACGATTAATACACATTTTTTAAACTCATGTTTTTTTAAAAAGATTTTTCAAATAAAAATGGCGCCCAACGTGAAGTTTTTAGTTTTTTTTTTTTTTAGTTTTACGATTTGTTTGCTTGTTGCTATACTCTGTTTAGTGTAAAAATATCATTCAAATTATTAAACAAACCAGACGCACGTTGCACACTAAACTGGCGCCTAGCGTAGTTTTTTTATTTCGGAACACACCACGTTTGTTTTTTTGTGTTTTTTTTTTAAGAAAATGTATAGCCAGAAATATAACTACATCACTTGCATATAGAGAAAAGGGAAATGAGGGAAATACACTTTTAACTGGCGCCCAACGTGGTCCTCTTTTCTTTGTTTTCATTTTAACTTTATTAACTATCATGAAGTAAGAAAATTCTATAGCCCTAAAAGCAAAAATAAGGACAAAAAAAAATTAAAATTCGGAAATTCGTCCGAAGAACGATCGCAAAATTGCAAAAATGGCGCCCAACGTGAATTTGGGTTGTTTTTTTTTTAGAGTTAGAGACATTTATGATAAAATTATAAAATTATTCATTCATAAAATACTATTCCTGAGCAAAAATATGGTCGAACAAAATTAATATTCGCAAACCGATGTCCGAAGAACGATTGAAAATTTACAAAAATGGCGCCCAACGTGACTTATTTCAACTTTTTTTTTGATATTAAGAGAGATTTCTGATTCAAATATCAAATAATTTTCAAAATAGTTTCGTTAGTATAAATCAATTCAAAAAAGATCGAACGGGTAAGAAGTTCTTTTCATTAACCTATGAAATGGCGCCCAACGAAGAAAAAGGACACATATTTTTCCTGTCGGGCTTCTTCTCTAAGCAAATAAAAAACGTTTTCTAGGAATGAAACAGAAAAAATCATAAAATGTCAGGGAAATCCTTGAAATGTCAAAAACCTTAAATCTAAGAAAACGAGATCAAAAATTTGGTCCAAAATGTGTATGTTAGCAAAAATGCCTACTTTTAAATTAAAAAGAAATAAAAATGTACAACGCAACGGTGGGTAAAGGAAAAATAAAACCTCCAACTGTTAAACCAATCCAACCAAAACAAACAATTATTCCCTAATCATCTACCCATTCATATCCTATCTATTCCAAGATTTATGTCCTGGAAACAAAAACAAGAAAACAAAAGAACCAAAAAAATACCCTTTCTTGAAAAAAAAAAAAAAAAAAAAAATTACCACTCATAAGAAAAAGGGCAACTTACATAATTGTAAGCTAATGAGGCAAAGGAAAACTCACAAATATACCCCAAAAAAGAGAGGTACTAAAAATACAACGTCATGTAGGCACACATAACTAGCATGACAGTTTTTGCCCATAAATTCTCAAAAATAAGAGAGGATCCTTGCGGATGCAAATATTATCGACGAAGTAATTCAAATTCAATTAAGGTATGTAACGGAAGTCTATATACGGGAATAGGGGTCATTTGATGTAGACCAAAAGACGCCGGACGTTTGTGACGCGTCCATAAATCGAACTGTCACGCTTGAACAATTTGAAAAACGATAAAAGGACTCCTCTTCACGGTTTTATTGACATGGTATATTTCTGTTTTTTCTTGTTGAATAGTTTTTTTTTATGTTTTATTGATATTTAAGTCTAATTAGCAAAACACCGTAAAAAATTAGAATACACACAAAAAAAGGACGAAGCAAAAAAAGATCCTGCTGAACAGATGCAAATATTTATGATTTACTTAAAAAAAAAAATCTGAAACGATTTCTATCATCACTCCCAGAGACTTACCTAAATCTACCGCAAAAACGAATAGCAAATGTATATCCTCTTGTGTAATATTCTAATGTCCTAAAGAGAGTCACTCAAGTGTGACTGATTTTTCTGCCCGGTTTTTCTGCCTAAATTTGTTGCCTATTATCACAAAAAAAAAAAAAAATATTCATAAATCCCCCCGAAAAAAACTAAATCAAGAACAAAACAAAAAAAAAGGACATTCAGACAGACAAACAAACAAGGATAATAAATAAAATTCAAATTTGCCCAAAAAATATTTAGAACATATTATATCCTTTGACCAGCAGAATTGCGCGAAATTTTTGTTATTTTTTATGTTCCTGTTATCCTTCACATCCATATCCTTAGATCCGTGAAATATTGCGAAATTTTTAATGTCTGGCGCGTTTCAATTTTTTTTCTACTCTTTTTTGGCAGAGAAAAAAGCACGACAGCGAAGTTTTTGAATATAAGAATCCTTTGAAGGATATACAATAAATCTGATTTTATAGACGAGTCCTTCTCATGTACAATTTCACAACTATTAAATGATAATAAAAAGAGGAGATGGTTTTCTTATAGACAACAAGAAAAAAATAAAATATTCTGGTTACCCTCTTGGTTCATATGTCCTTGGTTATCCTTTAACGACTTTTTTGAGGTATTTTTGTAGAGGTATGTGTATATTTACAAAAGGTATGATATTATTTGTTTCTTTGAAGTTATATCTTCTCTAACGTGCACTTGAAAAATGATTTCTAGATTGTGTTTTCCCTGCAAGGAACATCCTGGCTTATTAACAAATAATAAGCAATAATTCATTCGCTAATAAAAGGATATAAATTTTATTTTATGTGTGAGTATAGTGAAGATACTTTGAATTTATTTTTTTTTTTTCAACAAACTCACGTAGAGATATCCTTTTTTTGTTGGTGTTTTGTTGTGTGTTCATTGTTTGTTCGTTCTTGTTTTCGTAATTAGATCACTCTTTTGGCTTTTCTGTTGATTATGCTCAAGGATATATGCTGCGCTATGCACTTGAGAGCGATAGAGGACGAGGAGTGGTTGTGGATGAGGATGAGGAGAAGATCCTTGCGCTATATGTGTACATGATTGAAATGATTTATGTGTGTAGCGCAGCTCAGAAGTAGAAGAAGAAGATTTTTTATTTCTAGGTGAAGTTAACCCTTCGTTTTTTTTTTTTCTTCAGTTATGAAAAATTTTATACTACGTTGTTGCTAATGTTGCTGTGTGCTCCTAATTTGCAGGAGTGTGTACCTATTTAGTTAGCTAGTTTTTTTTTTTTTTAAATTTTTTTCAAGTTGCTTGGTTTCCGGTTTTTTAGGTAGGTAAGATAGCGTATGAAGTCAAACGATGGAGAAAACACGCCCATTTTGCTTGGATGAACTTTAAAAGTAAAAAATGTTTTTTTATTGGCTGCAATTTTCAAAACTAAAATGGGTGGAGGTTTCTTTGAAGCAAAAAAAGCTATTGCACTTAAACTAGGTACCTGACATTATAAGAGAGATGGTATAAAATGTGAAAACAAAAATAACCTCATTACGTGAAGATTGCACGTGTCCCAAATTTGGGACAAGTTGAAGTTGAATGAATTTTTAAAAGTTTTTAAGGTTGTCGTATTGTTGAGGTTTAGGAGAACTTAATTTAAGGGGTTTTAACTATTGGGACAGAAGAAAGTGTGGAAGTTTTATGCTGGTTTTGGAAAAAAAAAAAATTAATTTTGTTGTTTTAAATTTGACATTATTTTAAATATAATATAGAAACAAATATTTTTCAAATAAAAGGGAACAAAGTAAAAAAAAAGTTATTTGAGCAAGTATTTCAACCTGTCCCAAAAACGAAAAAATAGCACTTGTTGCAAACGTGAAAAAATCTTAGGGTAAACCATTTTTTTTTCTCATTTCTTATGGTTGTTTAGTATTTTGAAGTGTTGGGACAAAACAATTTTTAGACATTTTTCCGTTTTTCAACAGTCGCAAATTTGAAATTGAGCGAATTTTAAAAGGTTTTTGATGATTTCTTAAGATTTGGAAAAGTCGCATTCAAGTATTTTTAAGTATTGGGACCGAAGAAAGTATAGACAATTTTTGCTGATTTCTTTTCAAAAAATGAAGAGTTTGGTTTTTACAAGAAGATAAATAACTTTTTAACGTGAAGAATAGAACTTTTTCCTTAATTGGGACAGTTTTGGGACGCATCTATTATGCATGCAATCACAAGAATCTTAGCTTTTTGCATTGTTTAACTTAAAAAAAACCTTAAATAAAATATTTTCAAGTGAAGGGTTATTAATTCTATTAAACTTTCACGGTACCAAAAAATTTTAGGACACTTTAGAGAATATGAAAACTGTGATATCAGTTATTGTTTATAGTTGATAAATCTCATTTAAAAATTCAAAATTGTCCTAAAATTTTAGACACTGGTTAATAAAGACGATAGTTTAGGCTAAGCATACTTGAAAAAGGAGACTTCCTTACCAAAATAGTTGTATGATAAAATAAAGAAGTAAAATTGAAGATATACAATATCTTTAGTGAAAGAGCTAAACAAAATTAAGATACAACAATTTGGGACAACATTTATTGGGATATACTTGCACAGCACATACTTAAAAAAGTCTTTCCTATCGATAGATACATTATTCGAGGATATAAGATGACAAGCCAAGCATTTCGAATTTTGGGACAGGAGAAAATATATTTCTCTTTAACGATATAAACTAATCATTACATTTGGGACATGAAAACTCTTCGAAAAGTTTTAAATGACAGTTAAAACGTGTCAAGATAAAAAAAACCGAGCTTGCTGCAACTCACTTCACAAAAATGTCCCAAGATTTGGGACACTTTTCAGTAAGTTGTAAGAATAAAGTATGGTTTACAGTATCTCAGAGCTTAGGAAAGAAGAAGAACAAAGAACACAAAAACTTAAGGTAGGTTTTTTTAATGTGTCCCAAAGTTTGGGGCACATTTGTTCACATTTTTTAATTCAATACATGTAAATTTATATATATTATACCTTATTTTCTCATGGAATTTCTTCTTCAAAATAACCTTTTAAGTCAAAATTTACAATTGGTTTTGATATGTTTTGATTATTTTTTGAAGGGATATATCACTTAACCACACTTACAAATCAATCATCACCTCTAATTACACGAAAATTTGATTGACCTCTGTCTGATGTCTAACCACATCAAATCGCACCTTCATATGTGTTTACATTGAGATTTCACGGTCTCATGAAATTACAAAAAGAAACAAAAAAAAAAAAAACAAAATTTTACAGCTTCATTTATAATTTGACCTTTGAGATGAGAATCTAAAATTAAAAATAAAAATCAATTATGTTGGTCTTTTGTTGCGGTTGAGTAGGTTACACACAGACTATAATCAATATTTCCCACAGACTTCGACGGACAACTGACATGATTGCATAACCTTGTCGGGGACTACTGAACCAACCCTCCCCCCCCCTTTCTATTTAAAAGATTCAATTACATACTTGAACGTTGTAAAAAAAGAACTAAAGGAATTTCACTAAACTATGCACTTCGAAACAAAATTACATGCAAAAAAACCATTGGAATGAGGGGTGATGGGTCTATTGAAATGGCAGTCAATATAAGAAGCCAGAGGGTAATATAAACTTATTCTCAATCCAATTACACAACTATGTTACTTACATCCTGTTGAAGCTTTCTTCGTTGTAATTTTTTTTTTTTTTTTGCTATTTTTAGTAAGATTTTTCTACGTCTTCTTTTATGTTGATTTTTTTTTTCAAATCGACTTAAAAATATATACAAATCGTAGAAGAAAAAGAAGAAATTCTTGAAAGTAAATTCAGAGAATCTGTTTATTTGGTTTTTGTTGTGCATTTTTTTTTTTCGTATACTTAATTGATTTGCTTATAGCCTTGAACTTTTAAACTTTTGATAAAAGAATTTCTTTCGGGAGAATTTTGTTTTCGTACAAACAAAATCTATCCTCTCAATCGCAAGCAGAAAAGAGATCACATGTCGAAAAGTCTTTAAAAATTTTGATATTCAACCTGTGACGTCAAAGAATTTCAAGAGGCTTGTCATTGAATAGACTTTCATTGATTGGATTTATTTCGTTTTTTTTTATTTTTGTTTATTTAAATTTTCTGTTCTTGAATTGGAATTATTTGTGATGCCTAAGAATGAAACTAAAAAAAAAAACAGTCTGAAATAATGGAATTTTAAATTAGCTGTTAAAAGGAAATTATATGTTTTTATTTGAAGAGCAAATGTAAACTAGAGAGTTCAAGGATAGTATTTTTTAAAAATTCAAGAATTAAAATAGAACCAAAAAAGGATACACCAATTGGGAATTTATGAAGTCCGAAAATTTGAAGAGTGGATTTGAATATTTAAAGGGTTTTAATAAATTGAAAGAATCTTATTAATTTTAAACAAATAAATAATTTACATAGATTTAAATTCGATTTATATTAAAAAGGTTCAACGAATGATGAATTAAAATTGACTCATTTATAAATAATACATTATGGTTCTAATTAATTCCATTTTTAGTCACGCAAAAAAAAAGATATGAACTTGACATACAAAATAACTCACCTACTGGTAATATTCATTTGTAATTAACTTTAAAATTTATAGCAAAAATTAGAGGTAGGCGAATCAAAATTGAAAAAAAAAAACTGAAAAAGTTACAAAAGCTATGTGCTATTATGAGTGGGAATTTTTTATTACAAAACGTGTTTAAATTTCAACAAAAAATAAATTGGTAATTGATAAAATCATTTATAGGGAGCAAAGCCCTCAGATAGAATCACGTCTTGGCCATAAATTAAGGCGTCAAGTTCAAGTAGAATTTATCGATTGAACCCATATACATAATTTATTTTAAAGCTTGTCAAATCAATCGAAGGAGAATAAAAAATAGAATAGCCATCAATCATTTTCATGATTTTGGTTTTCAAGAGCTAAATTCTTGAAGAGCTGATTTCGTTTGACTTCCATAAATCAACTTTTTCGGACAAAGATATAAACAAAAATCAAAATAAAGTAAGCAGCATTTAGCAACACATTAAAGGTTGCCAATTTATTTATTCTTTCTGGTTTTAAGTTTTATAGTTAAAAATGTATTTTATAAAGTTCTAATTATAAACTAGAACTACAATAAAATATAGAATTGAATTAGACCTTTAAATAAATATTTAATAAGATAATACAAATTTACTCTTAGACTCGCGTAATGTTTCGCGTTTTTGCGAACATTTTTCAATATAAAATAAATTATGAAAAATAGCCTATGTTCATCCTCTAATTGATATCAAGACCTCTGTCAAATTTTATTAAAATCAAATGAGTATTGTAAGCTCCATGCTGACACAAACAGACAATTTTTTTCCTATTCTATATTAAATTTTACATATTTTTTATATGATTTTTTTTCTTCAGTATGAATATTTTCAAATTTGTACAGACTTCTCGAATAAATATTATTATTCGTTTAAAAATCCCACATATTTATTTAATTTCTACTAAATTGGCAACCATTAAAACCACAGCATGTTAACAACATTCTACTGTCACACTTCAATCTCAAACCTGTTGTATTAAAAACAGATACTTTTATGAAATGATACGTCATTATACACTATAGCTATCTACATTTTTTTTTAGTGATGTTTTGAGAAATGACTTTGTCAACCTTGAACTTCAAGTGTTTGTTTAAATTATCTCACAGTGAATGGCATGGAAATGTATGTAATCATAAAATTTATGACAAATAAAGTTGTCACAAAATATAATGAAAAAAATAATATCAACTAGGTAGTATAGAAATATATAAAACTGTCAAATTAAGTTACTAAATCCACATTTTTTAATAGTTTCTTTCACACCGGTTACAAAAAAAAAAAAATATTAATGAATATTGTGAAAATTATACAAATGACTTTTAAATGGGGAAAAGTTATGAAATACCTAAGCTCATCAAATCTTTATAATTTTAGTCACAAAAATTTTTTAACTTTCATTAATGACAATTCGACACGGTTGCAAGTTAATGATTTATTAAGTGTTTTCTGAAAAGTGAGTCTTTTTAGAAAGTTACTTTAAAATTAAATAAAAACACAAAAACAAAAGATAATGACGATGACTGTCCCAAGTTTTGAAAATTAATTGATTTTAAAGTAGAAGATAAGTGTGAACATTTCAATTGATTTTTCTGAAATTTAATTTGAACATTCCTCAAAAACGATTTTCTAGTGAATTTAATGAGAATACAATATATTCTCATTAAATTAAATTATTTACTAAAGATAACCAAAGTAAACCATCCACAATTGGGACATTATTTATTTTCTTTTAAAATAAAGAAAAAAAAACAATATTTAGAACAATAAGTTAGACAAATTGTTGTCCCAAATTTTGTAACAAACGAAAAACCCCAGTTTTTTAATTGAAGCGAACCCAAAATTCATTTTCCTTAAAAGTAAAAAAAATCTGAACAGTAAGATCAATAAAAATTTTGCTGTCACAAAATTTGTGACATACAAAAAACGACTGATTTTGTATAATCTTGGAAAAAGAAGCGGCCAAACATTTTGGGACATTATTATTTTCCTTAAAAATAAAAATGGAACAGTAAAAACAGTCTTAAAATTGCTGTCCCAAATTTTGTGACACATGAAAAAAAAAAACTTACGTTATTAAAAGCAAAATTGAAGCGATTCAAAATTTTGAGACATAATATTTATTTCTTCTAAACAACATGAACGATAAAAAATATTGATGATAAAAATTTCATTTTGGGAAACACGAAAAAATACTGGTTTTTTAATAAAAAAAAAATTGAAACGACACAAAATTTAGTGAAAAATTTTTGTTCCTTAAAAAATAACAAATATGTATTCATGAGATTAGCTGTCCCATATTCTGTGACACACGAAAAACTACTTTTCATAAGTTAAGTAAATTAAAGTTGTCCAAAATTTCGTGACATATGAAAGCTAAGAATCTTGTGAATAGTAAAAACTATACAAAAATTGATTTCTAGAAAAAAAAATCGAATTAAAAAACGTGTCTCAGCTTAATTAGAGCAAAATGTATTCACCCAAATATTGTGACATTTATCCAGAAGAATTTATCAACATTACATAATTAACGTCTATTTGTAGTTTTTAAAACTTAAAATACCCGGAAATTATAAACAAAAACTTTATGTCCTTAAAAATGTAAAATATTTCGTGTCCCAAAATTTCAGATATTTATTTTCACTAAAAAAAGTTGTTTTGACAAAAAAATAATGCAATTTACGGTTTAAATATTATCGAGGTAGGTTCAATTACTCTGGTTTTGCATTTAATTCTTATATATATAAACTGTTCCAAATTTTGGGACACTTTTTTGCAGGGAAAATATTTAAAATTTTTAAAAATAAGTCTAACTTTGACAAATAGCTAAGACGATTATATTTTTGTGACCCAATTTTTGTTTCACAAGGTAAAATAAAATCGAAAAAAAAAAATAAGAGAAATGTATAATAAATCTCTCGTTTTATTATTCAAAACAATGCAGATCATTAGTCTTCACAAAGAAAACCTCTTTAATAAACACATTGCATTATAATAAAAAAAAAAAGATTATTATAACCAAATTCTTCGAGGTCAAAAACCAAACAATTTTCCACATCATCTTATTCAAATTCTCTCTCCAAAAAATAAAAAGCCCAATTGTAGGTCATCATCTCATGGTTTTGTTTGGACCAAAAGAAAGCCTTTTTTAAATGTTTGCAATCATTCTTGTGATCAATTTATTTTCTTTTTGTTGTTGTTATTGTACCTAAGTACTCTACTGATCGTCCAAGCCGACCGACCGACCAACGACTTAAAAAGAATGCGCAACAGAGGATGGATGGCTAGTTATTTGATTAAACAACTCAAATGCTCGGATGGAACCCCTTTTCACCTACTCAAATAGAACTTAACACAAAAATGCCCCCAGGGAGTAAGAAGGAAAAAGATCATTTCTGTTGGGGGGGAACAATATGAAATGATCATTTGAAATTGTTTGCCATACCTATAGACCAGTGTGAACGTTCCATCAGAACATTTTTTCCGGTTTAGATATATTTATTACTTCGCTTCTCCCTTCGCTGTTTATATCCAAATTCGGTAGACAAGCCATAAAAAATTTGTGGTGCGCGGTTTTTATTCTCTTTCCTTTGCCAATGAATTGATAGATGTGTGAATAGATAACTAACTCTTCTACAGGAAAGCCCGATTAACTATAAAGCCCTATGGTACAACAACACGTGTGTGGTTGTTTTTTCGATATTCAAATGTGTGGTGCCCATTGACCGTGATGGTTGCAAGCCACATATAGTGGGCAGTTAAATTGTATATAAACAAATATTGTCAGATTGTGAAGGTTCTCTTTTTGCTGGCCACCCAAATTTGGGACACTTCGTGCATGACCATGAATAGGTACTATTTATTATTTTTTCGATCTCACAATTTTGAACAGGATCTGTCAAAAAACTTTCATCACTTTTCTCTCCCGCGATAAAAAATTATTTTTCATCAACTTTTTCAGAAAAAAAGAAGACAACAAATTGGAGAAATGTGCCTTTCAAAATTACCGCGACGACACTAACTGATAAAGTCTGATTTGATTTGGAATTAAAAATTCATCATGTACAAGTTAAACACGAAAAAGGAACCAAACCTGTTCAATTACTTGTTGCAAGCAAGACACATAGCAAAGCAATAAGTAAAAAATAAATTTATTAATTGCTCCGACAGACGGACGCCAGGCAAAGTCAGAAATTTTGTTTTCTGTTTTTTTTTTTTTTTCTTATGAAAGTCTTGTTTTCGCACCTTTTTTTTTGTGTCCATTAGGCTTCTTTATTTTATTTAAACTTAATTAACTTCTATGTGTCGTATGAGACTTTTTTAAGGACATTTTTTGAGGCTTTGCAATTTTTCTTTGATTCCATAACTTGCCCTTAAAAAAAAATTGATGATTCAGAAAGTTGATTTGAAAAGAAGCCCACCACACAGCTGCTGCACCCACAATGCAAATATGAACTCAAGACATCTTCCATTCAAGTCGATAGAAGTTCTTGTCGTCTTTAAAAATAATATACAAACAAACAACAAAAAATTTTGTCATCACCAACCAAGTCCCCAGACGCGACAGCTGTTGGCGCATATAATCTTTAATGCAGTTTACTTCTTTTTAAGACTTTGGATGCGATGATGATGATGATGGTAATGTATTTTGCAAATTTGAATTTACAAGAAGTCTCTTTGTGTGTGTTGTGGAGTCGTCAAAAGTTACAAAGAAATCAGCAAAACAAACACAAAACTAAACAAAAAAAAAAAAAAAATAATTTACAAAGTATCAGTGGCGACATTGGGTGAAATGATATTTTATGCAGAAAAGTCGTGCGACAGGTTCTGTTTTTTTTTTTTTTTTTTTTTTTTTAATCGTGGGACACAGAGAAGTATAATTCTATGCGTGTGACAGTAGAAATTATGATGACAGCAAAACATTTTAAATGTTGAATTTATAACAAGTATAATAAACGATAGAGGGAGTATGAGGATTAAATTATATATTTAATGAGATTGGTAGTAGGTTAATAAAAAAAAAATATCAAGATATAACTGATATGACCTTCACTATAGAAGATAATAAGTTTGAAAAAAAAAACTTTGAAATAAAAGATTTTTAAGCAAAATAAGTGTGTCCTAAATTTTGGGACAGACAATTTTGATGTGGCAGATAGCAGTTAACAAGTTTATAAGGCTCGCATTGAAAAAAGCCCTCGATACGGAAGATTATTCAATAAAATAAATGTGTCCCAAATTTTGGGACACGTTTAAATGCTACGCAAACGATGAAAATGAATCGCTTTTAAGCTTAAAAATAAGGTCACATGCAACGCAAACGATAAAATTTAATCTTATGCAAAAATGCCGTATAGTACCTTAAAAACAGTTGTCCCAAATACTGGGCCAGGTTTCAGTATTTAGTTAACGGGGTAAATTAATCATTTTTAAAGAAAGCTTGTAGACAAAATATAGTTATAGTTAAAAAAAATTTCTTTAAGAACATCCAAATAAATTATCATCAGGTTAATTCAGACCGACCCAAATTTTGGGAAAGGCTAGATTAAATTGAATCGTTTACTGAATAATGCAATTTAATCACTTTTAAACTTAAAAATAAGATTTTGTAACCATAAAATAAATGGGATAGTTTGAAAAAATCAATTTCGCCAGGAATTAAGCTTGTCAACATTTTTTGGGACAATCTCAAACATTAAGTTACCGATGCACATTACATGTTCATCCCTTTTAAGCTTGAAAATATATCAATAAATAATAACTTTAAGTAACTCAAATAAAAAATTGGGACAGAAATTTGGGACAGTGAATTTTCTTCGAATATAGAGAAAAAATAAGTAACAAATAAGTTCCAAATGGGCTTTAAATAGGGTTCAGTTGAACAAAAATTTCAAAATTAAATATAATAATATTCATAAAGTGTGTCCCAAAATTTTGGGATAGTCAAAAATATTCTCTAAGGGAAGTATATGTAGTTCAAGAAAATTAAATTTGTTGAAAAATTTAAATAATTTTCTTCACCACCGCTGAATTGTAAAATAACTCAATAAAAATTCGCGCGTAAATTCGAAAATCTTTACAATTCAATTGCCATTCAAAATCGTTTAAAATGTTGTACACGGATTCAGAGAGAGAGAACAAAATAATAATAATCTCCTTCGACAGCTGATCAAATTTTTGATGGCCGAAAAAAAAAAGAAATAATATTGTCACAGTCAATAAAATCATTTCTCTTGTAAAACACACACACAAACACAACAAAATTGAAAGGATGTCATAAATTTGCTTTCTGTTTTTTTTCCTTTTCATTTCACTCGATTTTCAATAATTTTTTCGTTTTTTTTGCTCGCATTTATGTGTGTGCCTTGAAGAGTGTTCTGCTCCTGTCCGTGACCGTGATATCGCCTGTCAGTCTAGTCACTTAATATCTTGTCTATCAAAACATATTTTTATAGCCTGGTATTGAATTGTATTTAATTATTGATTTACTTTAATACATACATCGTCTTTTGTTCGTTTTTAGTAGAGTCCTGTGGTTCTGTGTCCTTGAAGATAGAGAATCAAAATCTATATCACGTGTGTGAAATTGTATTCTATCCTAAATTTAGAACTTTCCTTAGTTATGATTTTTTTTTTCTTTTAGAATGGTATAAGAAATAAAATTGGTATGTGATTGGCATTTAATTCCTTGCAATCAATTTGATTTCTATTTATAAATATAAGTCGTCATTGACAAGAGTGAACGGAGAGAGATAAACTTGCTTCAAAATGAAAGAAATACAAACAAAAAAAAACAAGCGAAAAATGTAAATTGTATATATTTATTCTGCTAACCCACTCAGGTAAAAAATATGTATGTCTCATGTTGTTTGTGTTTTAAATAAACAACAATCATATATAAACTTACATAGTTTGGTGCAATGAATTTTTATTTATTTTTTTTTTTTTTTTTGCATTTGCAAATATTGTGACAAGCACGAACTTCTGCATTTAGAGTTAAGGTGGTTAGTGCACAGTTGCATTTTATCATTTCAAAAAATGACGTAATTAGAAGAATCGATGAACAAATTTTATTTGAATAAAATTATATAAATGACTTAGTCATAACACAAATAATATTGAACAAAGCAAATAAGTTTAGATATTCGACTGTAAAGTCACCATTTTCTATGAAATTGTGATGAATTTAGGTGGATTCTACAAATTTGGGACAGTTTGATTAAGTTTTATATTATTTTTATAAAATTTGGGAAAATATAATTTTTGTATTCTATCATTCCTTTTATAATACAGCAAAACAAAAGCAAATTTTTTAATAAAATATTCAAAACACGAACTGTCATAAATTTTGGGACACTAGATTTCATTCTTAATCTTTTTGGTAATCCCTTAATCATTTTTTTTTTTACTTTTTTTTTTAACAAATGATAATTTATGTTGTCTTACCTCTAATAAAATACACTGTCCCAAAATTTTTTGAAACCTAGAAATCTCGTAGTTTTGCGTTTGAGTACTGAACTGGGTTTAAAACATTTTAAAAATGCATATAATACTCTAACTTGAGAGCGTGTGCCAAAGATTGTGACAGATTTTTTTCAAAAATTTCTGTGTCCCAAAATGTCATACATTTTCCCAAAACACCATTAAATAGTTGCTGTTAGTTATAATTTCACAACAAACTCTGATTTTTTTTAACGAAAAAGGATTTAAGCTGATGATTAAGACACTCTTATTATCTGTCCCAATTTTGGGACATTGGAAGAAAACAAATTTTTTAAAAGATATTTTTACTTAAGAATTTAACCAAAAAATATACATGATTCAATTAAAATAAATAAATGAAAATATTATTTTCTGACTTGGCAACGTGTGTCTCAAAGATTAGGACATAAAATTTTTCATCTTTTACGATGCCACCACCCAACGTTTTATTTTCATCATTTTATTTATTTGTTATTTGCACAATTGTTTTTGTATAAACATTTCATTTATATAAAACAAACCAAACAAAAAAGGGGGTAAACAATATTGTCGCCAGATAACATCTCAGTTGCTGTCACAAAATAAAAAACAAAAAAAAAAATAAAATAAAAGAAAAAAATACTTAATGCAATTGCAATACAAGACTATATGTACTTTTTATATCTCTCTTACCTAATCAAAAACTTGAAAGAAAGGACAGAAAAAAAAAATGCATGAAAATTAAGAGCAAACAGACAACAAACAATACCAAGTCCAACACCAAAAAATAAAAAAAAAAAAAAAATCGTGAGTGGTTGAATGGGGACTTTATCCTTCCTACACTCTCTTATCCTGTTCTCTAGACTGGAGTTTGATACAAAAAACTACACTCGTAATGTTACACTGTCTCGTGTAGTATAGTTGTCTTTGGGTTTATTAAGTGGGCTGGTCTGGTACCCAAAACAATAAAAAAAAATGAAGAAGTAAAAAAAAGATACTACCAACTCTAAACAAAACCTTTGGATTGGCTTTAACTGTACCAAGGATATTACGATTGGATACGAATTTCTTTTTCTAGTTAAAACCCTATCACTGGCATAGATCGGAATTCTATTTGACTTATGATTTCCTATGTTTTTTTTCTGCAGAAAAAAAGGCATAGAACTCGAGGTTCATTGGATTTTTGCATTTTCTATCCACACAAGATGAACTTGAATCGAAAAAGATACATCGAACAAAATAGAAAAAAAAAAAAAAAACAACAAAACAAAAGAGGTTACTTCTCTCTCTATACTCCATGTTCATCGTCGCCAGCCTCGTCGACCACAACTTCCGCTTTGAATACACAAACAGTTTGCGGGCGGTCGAATGAATTCTGTCTGTCCGACGACAATGAAGGTATTTGCACAGAAGTACCACAGGGTTGCACATTTGGTTGGTGTTTTTCTTTTTTTTTTTTCTTTTACTACGAGTATTACAATTATTTTCTTTTTCATTTCCTTTCTCCATTTTAATAGTATTTTTTTTTGTCTTTACCTTCATTCTACTGAGCTGGCTGCTACTACTCCTGTGTGTTATTGTTTTCAACATTTCTTTTTTCATTTTTAAATTATGATGATCTCTCTTTGACAAAAATCATTCAACATGGTTCCCTTTTTATTTAAGTAGATATTTTATGTGACATTTTTATGATGACCCGATCTGGTCAGTAGTTCTAATTCGTTTGCCATTTTAATGCAATAAATTGGAAGAGATAGTAGTTATTGAATGAAAGTAAAAATATGATGAAGAAGAAATTCGATTTGCTTCGGTCTGTCTGTGTGTATGGTTGTTATGAAAGTGATTTTTTTTTTTCATTTCTTTTGGCATAAGTCAGATGTCAATTCAATTCTATGATTATTAAAAGGTATAATATGATGTCCAGCTGCCATGTAAAGTGTCACATAAACTAGGTTGTGATTTTGTGTCATATCTATGAAAGGTTCATTCATGTAGGAAAAATGTTATTTAGTCATTGTTTGATTAGAGACGGTTATCGACTTTAGTATTTTTTTTTTTTATAAAATTTACAAGTAAAGTTATTTTTTAAGAGATTTTTTTTATAATTTTAAAGGACAGATGTGATAGGGCCCATTCATTATGTCAATTTCAATAGAGTTATGGTTTTTTACGAATTGAAGTGTCACAAAATTGGGACAAGTTATTTTTTTTTAAGGTACCTAGAATTCTAGGTATCATGAATTATTATAGACATATTTAAATATATTCGTTTTAAAATCTTTAAAGTCCAAGTTTATACCGCATTTAAGAACCTAAATGTTACAGGTTTGTCCCAAAATCTGTATTTTTTTTTTAATTAAGCAAAAAATGATAGCAGATATTTTTGACAATTTATTGAAAAAAAAAGATAGAAATAAAATTTTGAATAGTCAGAACTGTTCCAAATTTTGGCATGGAAATTTAATTTTGGAACAAGCTTAAATGTCCTTAAATTAAGAATTGTTTTTTTAATTTAGCAAAATGTTACAGAATTGCTTAGAAAAAATCCAAATAAAACAAGTTTATGATCATCCCAGCTGTTCCAAATTTTAGGGTATTGATAAAAAAAACTTAGTAAAAATAGATGTATTTTTTAATTTGGGATAATAAATGTCAAAGTTATTGAAAATGATGCAAATGAGATAAATTCTTATGGTTGAGAACTGATCTAAAGGATATGGACACAAAATTTTTGATCACGCTGAAATATTCCAAAATTAAGACTTTCCTTATAGAAATGGAGTGCGTCTGTAATTTTTTTTTTAAATTAAATGTGGCAATGTCATGAAAAAGATCCAAATATAATAAAAATTCCTTATCATTCAGGACTGTTCTAAATTTTATGGTATGCTTAAGGGCCGAAAACTAATAAAAATAGTACCTACATTATAGTTTTTTTTTTTAATTTTTGAAAAAGATTCTTATTTTTCACAACTGTTCCAATTTTTCAAAACATAAATCCTGTTTTCGAAGGAATTTACATGCCCTTAAATAAAAATTAGGCCAAAATAGCTAGGCAGAACTACAAAATTTTGGATAAGTTATCCTTCCCTAAACTATTTTTGTACCAAACTTTATTTTCAATGTAAAATTTTCAGATTTTATTTTCATTTTTTTTTTTTTTTAATAAAAAAATGTTTTGTGATAAATTGGGACAGCGAGTTAAAGCTTTTAACACAATTGATAGATTTAGGACCACTTTTTGTGAGCTTTTTCATTTTTCGAAATTTAAAATATACCTATTTAAAGTGTATACCTACATTTTTTTGGGACAAAAGTAATCAGCAAAAAAAAAAAAATATTAGGACACATTGGGACAGCAATTTTAAGCCTATTTAAAAAGATTTTACCTAAAATTTTTACTTTGTTGCATATAAAAAAAATTAATAGTAAAGCAAAGATTATGGGTTACATTGAAACAGCGGGTTGATGGACAATTTAAAACTTTAGGACAAGCTTTTCTTTTTTGAAATTCCAGATACATAAAAAATAATATTTTGAGAAAAAAGTCGTCAATTTAAAAAAAAAAAAAAAAAATGGGACACATTGGGACAGCAATTTCAAGCACATTGTTGCATAGAACAAAAAGTACTTCAACTCCTAGTTAGAACATATCCTTGCCCATTCCCTATAGAAAACACGAACACGACCCTACCTTCCCACACATTTTTTTTTTTTACTTTTTTAAATAATTGAAACATTACAAAACGTTGACAGTTTATTTCTCTAGTGGCCGCATCCAAATGAATTTCTCACAAAAGGGCATAGTAAAGAAAACTACTCATTCGTATCTAAACAATACACGTTACACCCGCAACCATCATGATTAATGATTTTCCACCTTCTAAAGAGATATACACAAATGAAGTTCATAGGTAAAAGATATCTCTACTCTTGAAAAAAAAATTTTAAAAATAATTAATCATCACATCATATACCACCACCACACAATATTCTATTCAGTGAATTTTTTGTTGATGTTGTTGTTATTTTCTATTCCTTCGTTCTATAACTTTCTAAAAACCAACAACAAACGTAATGATAACGGTGATGGTTGCTTATTTGTATATGGTAATAATAATAATAATAATAATTGTGATTGCCCTTTCTTTTATTTTTGTAGATAGATTTGTATCTTTTTTGATTGGAGACCTACTATAAGCAAGTAAAAGATACTACTTAGAATACCAACGACCCTGAACGCGCTATGAAATAAAAATTGTTTTTTTTTTTGTAAGTTCGTTGTGTTCGGTGCGAATGCGGAAGTGAACTTGATTTTTATATTCTGTTTATATAGCGAAATTCTCTCCAACTCCAGACAAGAGATACAATTTTTTTTTTTTTTTTCATTTGAATAAAAAAAGATAAAGATATACTCAGATATACTCAGAGAGTAGGTATTTATCTTGTGTATATTTTTGTGTTAAGCCGTTAATGGAAATTCCATGATCTCATTAAAATGTGTTGAGATAAATTATCATTTTTTTTTTTTTTGGTTTGAGCAAAAAAAAAAGTATTTACTCATCCAGATGTTTAATTTTTTGGTGCGCAAATAAATTTGCTACAATTAATGTGCGCAATTTATCGACTACGATTGTACATGATGTCATAAGCATTAACAAAAAAAAAAATTCTAAAAAATTCTTTTGTACTTAATATATCATAAAAACCAACAAAAACATTTTTATTGTTTTTGAACTAGCACACGTCCTTCAAAAAAAATTCTATTCATCAGCTTTTTTCACTTGTATCCTTAATTTTATTTTTTTTTTCTATTTAATATAAAATGATATATATACAATAATATAAATATTATCATATACAAGCTTGTGTTAAAATAAGTTTAAACTAACCCTGTAGGGGCTATGATATTATAATACTCATATAAGAGTTTTAACGTCCTTTTCAATACAACCTACAGCTGTGTACTTTCTAAGAAATAAGAAAATCCTTGAATGGAAATTGCTTATTAAAAATTTATTTACGTTCTAGTTCTTTTGCATTCAATGTGGAGAGTTAGGTTTTTGTGCATTTTTGGTATTCAAGGAAATATAAAAAAAAAAGAACTTTTATGTGATATCTTTTTATACAGGTGACTGTAAGTGATTTATCTATTTGGGTTAACAGCTCGGCATTTTAGTTTCGTTTTGGGCAAATATTTGCTGAGTGAAAATATTCAAGAAATTGGGACAGTTTTTTTTTTTTTCGTTAAAGAAACTTACTTTGAAAGTTAGAATGAATCATGGATAATTTTTGATGATACATACCTGAAATGAAAAAAAGAAAAAAAAAATGTTTGAAAAAAGTGAATTTAATGGAGAAATATTATGTCCCAAATATTTGGGACAGACAAGAGGTAGCAAAAATAGAAAAAAAAACTAATTATGGTTTTATATAATTTTATATGGGGTGGTGTACTAAAAATGTATAAAATTAATATAAATTTTGACTGTCACAAAATTTTGGGACAGTATAAAAATTATTGCAAAATGTTTATATAAATTTTACTTATCTTATAACTTATAAACTATATTTTGAAGAGTAGTAAATGTCCCACAATTTGGTAGAGGAAGAAGTTAGTAGAAAAATCATATACAAGGTTGTATAACATTTTGTGGGTGTGATCTGACAAAAAGGTAGGTATTTAAATGTATCTAATGAAAAATTATTCGACTGTCCTAAATTTTGGGACAGTATACAAATTATTAAAAATTTAGCGTAAATAGCGATTTTTAATTTTTTTTTTTTATTTTTACACAACGTATATTTTGAGAAGTACTACAAAATGTAGGACAATTTGATATAGGAAGATTGTAGTTCAAATAAAAAAAAACACGCTATGGGTCGGTAAATGCTTATGGAACATACTTCTCTTTTTGAGAATTTCATATATTTACTTAAAGTGAAAACTTAATGACAAGGATGAATTTATTATCTCTTCGACTCTTTAATATTTTTTTTTATAATTCTCCTTAAACTACACTTGATCACAAACCTTCCTGTTTTTTCACAAAAAAAAAAAAAAAAAAACATAATCCTACGACATTATTGAATTAAAACTCATAAAAGTACCATTTTTAAGCCAATTATAGATGTAAAAATTCTTAACCAGCATAATGCTCACACACTAACCCTCTGATTAGACCTAACACATTGTTTTCAATAATTTTATGACTTTTCGATTTTATCTCGCTGAAAAGAATGTCTTTCTCATGATATCAGAAGAAAAAAAAAATCAAACTTAATTAAAAAAAATTTGTTTAATATCGTAAACTCTGTTCTAAATTTTAGAAAGACAAACTTAGTATTTATGTGGTTATAAATATATTAATTTAATTTGTTTGAACAATGCAGAGTTCCAAAAAAGGGCTCCAAGTTGGCTTACATTTTTTTTTTTTTTTTAATTTTAATTTAAGATTTTCTTTGTTTACCTAGAGCAAAGCGCAAAACTATTTGTAAATTAGTTTTATTTTTAATTTACAACATTTCTCCCAAATAAAAAAAGAACTCAAATAAAGAACAATAATTTAAACTGAAAAATATGGAAGTGTCCTAATATTGGGACAACTGTTCTGATTCTGAAAATTTTTGAATTAAAATTTTTTCCCAAATTACAGATGTGTACTTTTATTCTATTCTCTTTTAATAAATATTTGACGAAAAAAGAACTAATAAAAGCAATAAGTTGAACAAAATTTAATTAAGTTCCTCATAGTTAACTTTTTTTGTATTTATTTATTCAAGGTCGCTTCCATGTTAGATAAAAAAAAATAATAGAAAGAATAACAAAATTTGTATTGCGTAGTTCAGTGACGTGCAAATTTCGTTAAAATTAATATAACAAAATCAAATATCTTCAAACCAAAAAAATGAGGGGTTCCAAATGATAAAACGCAAACAACAACAAAAAAATAATATTATCATATAAGATAAGACTACGAGTACTTCAGCTTATCAGTAGGTATCAATAAAACGTGAACTGAACGATATTCAATTTATGGCATTTATTACAATGTCAATATCATGAATGTTGAAAATTGTTCGTTTTTTTTTGTTGTTGTTTATTTCTTCAATGTCGTTGTAATTTTGTTTTTCATAATGAAATAATGATTTGGATAGAAATGTTTTTTTTTTCACACCTGAATGAATTTAAATAATTTGTTTTTGTTAATTCTTTAGCTCCTGAATGTTGTTTACTTTAATTTCAATTGGACGAAAAAATATACAGTGGGAAGTGATTAATGCAAAAATTAAACTTTTTTTTAGCATTTATTTCAGAAATTTGATTTACGTTGGCATAATTTTGAAAAAAAAAAAAAAAAAATTAGCAAGTGGGAACTGTCCTAAAAATTAGAATTTTTTTGTAAAACCCTCCAATTTTTTCTTAAAATGTTAAAATTAAAATTGTACGTCTAAATGTCATAAAACATACATCCTATTTTAAGTGAATGTCCCAATTTTATGAACAAACATCATGTGTCCCAAATTTTGGGACGCCTTAAAAGACTGAACTAAGGATTTTATTGATTGATGTTATAGAAACGCTTGCAAAGTTAATATATTTTTTTTTGGAAAAAAATCAACATAAAATTCCTACCTATCCCAAATTTAGAATAATATTTGCAAGCTTTCCAATGTGTCCTAAGGTTTTAAAACTGTTAGTAAATCAAATTTCAATCTTTGAAAATATTTAATTCATATTTTGCTTTTTCCAAAAGTGTCCCAAAATTTAACCAAATTGCCCTATAAATCCACTGTTAATTGTTTTACTTTCTTACAAATTTACGTCATTAAATTAAAGTACGTAAGTGATTCTAAATACATATTTCCTTAAAAAACAACTTTTACTTATTGTTCAGTATACGTAATTACTTTTCAACTAAAATTATTATAATCAAGCATCATAATCATTATCTGTGATGCTAAAAATATCGAAGTCATTGTCTTCAACGTCAAACGTCAAACTAATTGTAAACTCAGATAAGTTTAGTTGCTGAGAACAAATTATTGCGAAAAGTATCTATATACAGCAATGTGATGGATTTTTTCTATTTTTATAACAATAAATTGATAAAAATTCAGACAGACACAGGTCTTTAGCATTTGTGCACATACTCTTGATGAGTTCAAAAACAAAAAAAATTTTTGCACAATCTATAAGTGGTTATCCACTAATGAGCATCATTAAATAGTTTTTTTGTTTTGCAAAGTTATTAGAGAAGGGAGAGAAGACAAAGTTTTAAAGGTTGTCCCAAGGGGAGATAAATTCACAAACTTTGTCGAGTATAACTACGCAGATTGGGTATCTCCATCCTGCAACAAGTTATACATCTCCCCCACATCTGGTACACTTTCTAAAAGACCTTAATTCTCTCAAACCCGATAAATCGTTACCTAAATTCTATTGATTTATAGAGATTTTTATCTTCATACTTTTCCCTTGATTATTTCGTTTGGCAGATATAAAAATGTTTCCCAGAGATTGATTGATGAAAATTGAATTGCACACGCACTGAGAGTGAAACAAGTTTATTTTGTTCTGTAGCTAGTAAGTAAGTAGCTCTGGTACGAAAAGGAAACGTGTCACATGAAGTGACGTTCTGCATATCCAATGAGATACAAAAAGCTTATAAGTGAGCTGAGTTAGCACTGAACTGATACTAGTGTGTACCTACTGTGTTTATATCAGTTTATCTCTGCAAACTTGATAATGGGACAAAGATACTCAGATACATTATTTATCATTTTATAAACAAGTATGTGAGCTGCTGGTATTGTGTGTTGGGTGGCAATTTAGCGTTTATACGAGTAAGCTACACGATGTAATTTTAATATTTTTATCATGATTTCTTTTTTTTTTTTTTTTTTTTTTTTTTTTTTTTTGGTGTTTCGGATGGAAGCACCGAAAAAATATTTGGAACAAATTGCAGGCGGTGTTTATATTGTTGATTTGTATTTTTTTTTGGGGGTTTTCAGGAAGTAATGTAGTTGCTTCTGAAGCGGTTCCAAATTTAGGAGAATTTATTAGTTTTATTAAATTTACAGGTGTAAGTTTATTCACGTCACAAATTGAAAAAAATACAACATCTTGACACAATTTTCACTTTTTTTGTATCCACTTGAATGTGTTCTAAATTTCATGATATCAACAAATTGGAATCATATTCCATCACAAAAGTATGCAAGCCTTGAAAGTATTTTTTTTTTAAGTTGTCTTTCCCCAAACAATTTTTCTTTAATTCTTTGTTCTTTTTTTTGCGTTTGGTAAGATTTTCTTAATGTTTCCATCTACAAACATTTGTTTCAATTTTTTAAAAGACCTAAGGTCCGAAATCTTGAGACAGACAATTAATTCTTATTGGACATTTTGTAGGCAAAGTTTTGTTTATTTTCATATCCACCATAAATAGTAGAATAGAAGTAGTAAAAAGATTTAATAATATCAAACAAATTTTTTGAGGTCATAATGGATTGTTCAAATTTAACATTTGTTTAACATTAAAGGGGCTTAAATATGTGCAACTTTATTAAACAACACCCACTTTCGACTTTCAAATGAAATAATAGGAATTAAATTTACATTTGAGGTCTTAACATAACTACTTTCATAAAATCTAATTAATATAAATAGTCATCACGTATCAAAAAATAGATTCTCTCGAAATTTGTTTGATCTTCTTGTGAAAAATATAAATTAAGGTCTTGACTTAACAATTGCTGAATCGAAACTTAAGCATTTAAGTTCTTCATAAATCCTTATGTGACAGTTTATGCAGAGGAACAAGCAGGGAATAAGAGTTTATGTTCAACATAAATTATTTAAGTTTCGATTCAGCAAATGACCCTAAATAACATATAGTTTTGTCTTATTGTTTAAAGCCTGAAGGTAACAGTGCAACAACAGGTCTAGAATAACTTGTCATATTTGCTTAAAAACGGAATTTCATAAGCTATTCAAATTTGAGGTCTTAGATAAAAGTTATAAGGTACGATTTGCAGTTGGTCTCTTAGGTATCAATTCATCTCTTTTAATATATTTTCGCATTTCCGTGGGTTATTCAAGCAGAATATGCTTATTTCAACTAAGGTCCTAACTTTGAATTCTAACATTGATACTAACTTAGATTGGATATGACCTTGCACTAGATCATACACACATTAATTTTATTTCGAAAAATCCTAAAACTGCATTAAAATCAGTACAAGAGGTCTTAAACTTGGAATTCTAATTAATTCTCAAAAAATGAAAAATGTTTCTTATGCATCTTGCATCCACTTAAAGTTATAATGAAAAATACAAGTAACAGTCACTTATTCTAAATCTAATAAAATTATAGCTAAGGTCCCAATTTATACACTTAACCGATAATTATATTGCAGAAAAAATTAAAATTAGGTACATGCATTGCAATGCATTCACTTGTAACAAATTTAATAGCTGAGGTCTCTGATTTAGAAAAATAAACAATAAACATTTTGTGCAATTAAAAACTTGAGGTCCTTGAATTCTAACTATGTTCAAGAGAATTTTCGTTCATAAGATTTTATTTATGTTGCAAGTTCAACACTTGAGAAATAATAGAGACAACCTTAATTCCTATAACAACACTTTTTAAGGTCTCAAATAAGTTATTGAGGTGAATTTTGTATGTTAAAATTAATATTTGAGGTCCCAGTATTCCAACAGGTTATTTTTCCAGCTATAATTCCCAAACTGATTTTATCAAAACTTTTTAAGGGTCCAAAATAAGGATTTTCTCACTTTGATTGAAAACTTATTCAGAAAAAAGTATATAGTCTTTGTCGCAACACTCTACCTCACCTGATTTCCTTTTTTCCCGATCGGGAACAACTAAACTTTTAGCCCTTTTCACACGCAACGATCTACGACGTATCGAGCGTAGAAAAGCTTCTGGCATCCTTGAAAATCTTTGTGGTGTATCCGGTGCTTTCCTCTCGGGGAGGAAGAAATTTTTAACTGCCAACATAATGATGCTCCTTGATGTTTTTTTTTTTAAATTTTTTATATAATCCTTATAATATTGTGTTATAGAGATAATCCTTGTTTTATAGGTTAAATATATATTTCCACACACACTCAAAATATAAATAATTCAAACACACACACACACAACAAGTTTAATCTATATAAACTTATTTATGTTATCTCGTAGAATGAGCAAAAATTATTATTTATTTAATATTTATCCAAGGGGTAGGGAATTTGTATCTTTCACAGAATTCATATTCACTAAAGTAAACATTTTTATCAAATCAACATATGGTTTGGATTTTTTTTTGTTGTATTTTATTAAACTAATTCAATTAATAAATGTATAACCGTTGCGATCCATATTAAAACTGTTAGCACTAAATCAGATCTTAATCGTGACATTAAATAAATAAAATTGCAAGAAAAGATGAAATCCAACAGTATGAAAAGATTCAAAAGTGATAAGCTAACATTGTATTTGTTTTTCTTTCGGATAAAGTATCTGTGAGATAAATTTCCCGATGAATCTCTTATAAATTTCTACAGACGTGCCGACGACGACGTTAATAAACCTACAGTCAGATATCAACTGAAGTTGTTCGGTGCAAAACCGGCTGGGTATAGAGAGGTTGTAGATAGACAAAAAAAAAAGTATCTGTTGGATACGAACTTATTAACAGCACATTCAACAGAGGCTGTTAGGTAGAAGAATTGCGATAACAGAATTTTCCCTTCTTTTTGGATTGTCTTTCTGTTTATTTTGATTTTTTTTTCTTGTTCTATTTTCTTATACCTTTTTTTACAACTTGTGTGACGCAATAGATAGTTTTGCATCTGTTGGGTGGATTTTTATGGATTTTTTTGTAGTTCATTTTTTTGCCAAGTTTTTTTTTTTTTTTTGTAGATACACGTGTTTTTTTCTGGATATGGATTTTTGATGGTTTCTTTTTTTGTTATCAGAGAATAGGAGTGTGCGAGTGGGAACAAATGTAGGTATTTGTTTGTTTGTTTTGTATTTTTTTTTTTTTGCTGTTGGTGTTGCAAGTAGATAGATATTTTTTGTGTGATTGTGGAAATTTTGTTATATAGGAAATCATTGACCTTTTTATATGGGTGGGATGGAATATTTGAAGGCTGAAAGGGTTTCGAAGCACATAATCTACCTTTATTGTGTAAAAAAATAAAATGCACGACTGGGTCGCACGTACTTGCTCTTGTAGTTCACAGTATCTTTATCTTAAATATCTATTGGAAATTTAAGATTTTGTAGAAAAAAAATCAAAAAAAAAAAAAATTAAAAGTTTAAAAATTAAATAAAAATTTTTTTTTTTTCAAAAATGTTTTTAAAAATATTTTTTTTTTTAACATTTTATACTTAATGATCTCTGTAAATTTTAAATAAAATAACTAATGCTTTGATGAAATATATGAACTTAAAAAATATGTCAATTATTAAAAAACGGCAACGCCATATTTCCGTTCTCCGCATTTTTTGAGAAAAACTAAAAACGCAGTTTTGTTAGAATCAATAAGAGTATTCCGCACACCAAATTTGATCGAAATCGTTAGAGCCGTTTTCGAGAAATTTGCAATACCTCGAAAACGTTATATTGGAGGTATGCGTTAAAATGGAGATATTAAAAAAATAAAAAAAAACGGGTCTAGGGAATTACGTAAAAATCATCTGTACCAAGTTTCAAACAAATCCATCCATCCGTTTAGGCCCTAGCTCGATGTACAGATGGACGCACAGACGCACAGACCGACGGACGGCATGACGAAAACCACTTTTTTGATCTTCTCCATCATCGTAATGTTGGTTTTGATTAAAACCTCGATTTTTTTTTTTTACACGAAACCAATACTTGCCCTATAGAGCAAGTAAAAATATGATGAAAAGATTTAAAATTAATATGGATCAACATATCAATTTGATTATATTTTATGAGAAAGGTAGGTAGGTTTTCAAGGAATTTTTTTTAAGAATTTAAGGAATTTCTTTGGATACAAAAATTTTTATTTTTCTTTAGAAGTTTCCTCTTGACAGTAAACAAGATTAAGAAGTATCTACACAGTATATTAAAGAAATTCTCGCCCTTCTTTTCCACTATTTCTACTTTCATTAAGAGACAGTACTGTAAAGTTAGTTTTGCTTTGAAACATAGAAAAAGAGGAAAAATTAAAATTTTAAAAGCTTTTAAGTGCTGCATTTTAATTGGCAAAAACAAAATAATAAAATCAATTAAAATAAGAAAGAGTGGTCGTTTGTTGAAGGTACAAATACGAACGACAAAATGGAAAAGTTTTGTATAAAGACTTGTAATGTGTAGTGTGTACGGGAACAAAATAAAAAAATAGGTTAAGTTCAACTTAGTTCAATGTTGAAGGTTATATTCAATTAACAATTTTATAAGAAATGGTAACGGAGTTACGAATAACAGAGTTACGCGCGACAGAGTTACGGCCGTCAAAGTTACGCGAAACCGAAGTTACGAAAAATTAGAGTTACGAATTCTAAAGTTATGTTAAGCTATGACATGTGAATTTTGGGTTGGCAACAATTGCGAGGAACGATATGGAATTATGGAAACATAAATAAGAGAATATCGATACGTACCTAGGTACAATATTAGTTGGACAAATAAGAAGTTAATTTCAATTATGTCCCCCAAACTTACATAAGTATACTTATGTTTTTTTTCTATTTCAACGTTTTTGCGATCTTCTCACAAAAACAAAACCATATATGTATAATATACATATATGGTTTTGTTTTTACATTGTATATCTATACCTATCCAATCAAAATTTTACAAGATTAAATATCACCCATTTTCGCTTTACTCATTTAGTTCTGACCAATGAGAAAAATGTTAATCTTTTGTTTGTATTTACATAATTCCATATCGTTCCTCGCAATTTTTGCCAACCCAAAAATCAGTTTTTCGTAACTTCGGTTTCGCGTAACTTTGACGCTCGTAACTCTGTCGCCCGTAACTCTGGTATTCGTAACTTCGTCGGTTTCCCATTTTATAATTGTGATAGCGATCTATGTTCAAATATGCTATTTTAGTACCAAATTTGTAGTTACAGCGTTTTAAACTTGTTTAACTTTAATTTGGAAGAGAATTCGAGAAAAAGAAGAAACATTTTTTAGAACAAACGAAGAGGTTTACCTACCTATTAGATTTTTAAATTTTGGTGAAATGGTTAAGAAGATAGATATTATTATTTCAATATTAATTTTTTGCATTCCTATAGCTCAAAAGAGTTGGTGTCAAAATTGTGCCAGAATAATTTTTTTCAAAATTCTGCTTTAAAATGTCTGATTTTCATAAAAAGAGCGTGATTTTTAATATTTTCCAAACTTTTTTTTATTTTTTTGCAGAATTTTGTTAAATCATCTTCTCGCAAAATTTGCTGCTTATTTGATTACTAACTTATGTACTTTCTCAATTTTTGTAATGCTTTTTTAATGAATCATTAAATTTAAAATTATTTAAAAAAAAGTTCTAATTTAACATTTTCCAAAAATAAAATTATAATAATTAAAAAATAGATAATTTTTTTATTTAACATTTTTCAAAAAAAAGTTATAAATTATCACATAAAACAGAATATTTAAAGTTGAGTAAGAAAAGGAATATTTTGTATGACACAAAATTCATTTCTATTTAACTGTCAACGCGTATATATTGAATATATAAAAATGATTTATAATAACGTCAGTTTATGCATTTTGAAAAATATTTGGAATAGTTCGAAAAAACCTAAAGTGGAATTACATACATTAATCAGTAGCAAAAAAAAAAATAGAATTAGCAGAATTTCTTTGTTAAAATTTATGCTGGCAGAATTTGAAGTCAGAATTTTGACCCGCTCCTTCTCAGCTCATAAACAATCATAGAAAGTCTAATTTTTCCTGAAAAAATCTAATTTTCTTTTTTATGCTCACCTTATAGTTTTTTATACTACCTATTTAACACTTTTTAACTGAAAAGTGGTCAGTTTCAAAATATTGCAAATTTGAAAATAAACGATTGAAAATATAGGTTTTTTTCGCATAAAACTCTTCAAACTTTAAATTTGATGGTGAAGATTTTTACAAAATTTGTACACCTATTACACTGGTTAACAAAATTAAACTTTTTTTTTGTTGCCGAAACAAAAATATACTTTTCTGAAGGTTTTCGGTGTGCTGAACTAGAATCCGAAGTCAAAAAAAAATTAATCAGCTCCCGTTTTTGAAATATTACCGTTAGAGTATACAGTACTTCGGACCTCATTCTTTTATATACCTAAGGAAAATTGTTTGAGCATATTTAGTAACGGTTTTTATAAGAACTATTTATCACCTTTTTAAAACTGTTTAAATCTTTCCGATATCTATTTTATTGCCCGAGATATCCTCAGTTGTTTGGTATTTTTAAAAATTTTATAACGTCATTATCTCCTTTATGATATATGAAGAAAAACCCACTTACTTAATTTTAAGATATCTCGGGCAATACAAAAGATATCGGAAAGATTTAAACAGGTATCGAAAGATGGAAAACAGTTCTTATAGAAACCGTTACTAAATATGCTCAAACAATTTTCCTTATACAAAAGATTAATATCCGAAGAACTCAAAAAAACGTTTTTTTGCATTTTCTAACGGTAATATCTCAATTTTTTTTTTCTTCAATAGCTTAAACTTTAAAAATATCATTTGACAAAAGGGAAAAATGTGTGTTGTAAATACGTCATGAAATAAAAATTACACATAAGAAGTTTTTCGATGTTTTTTCTTTTCTGAACAGCATATAAGCAAACTAAAAGTCATTTTCTTCAAATATTTTATATTTAAACCATAGCCATTAACAGCTCTGCCAAAATTCAGAACTACCAGGGCTATATTTCATAAACCTACATATTTTTAATAACAAGTACTTTTCACAATATTTGTGAAAAAATAGATGTTTCACTAGTTTCTTTTGATCACAAAATTGTACTTTTAATTAACAATTTTAAATTTGTGAAAAGATCCATTTTCTGTTTCAATGAAACTTGTATTTAATAAGTAACAAATTTGTGAGCTTTCAAGTTTCTTGTGGATTTCTGCTTCTCCAAACAAAAAACGTTACAAATTTCTATTTATTTGTGAAA
The DNA here is from genome assembly GCF_945859705.1 of Episyrphus balteatus. Classification (NCBI taxonomy): domain Eukaryota; kingdom Metazoa; phylum Arthropoda; class Insecta; order Diptera; family Syrphidae; genus Episyrphus; species Episyrphus balteatus. The sequence goes on from NC_079136.1 coordinate 117,647,977, forward strand.
ATTTTCTACAAGAGTAGTGATACCTAGACTTGGACAGATTTGAATTGTGCTTGAAACAGTTTGTTTAAAATCGATCATCCTTTCACATTCATCTTTTTCGAAATTGTCCTGGTCTGTCGGAATTTTTTAAAGATCATAGATGAGTCTACAATCGATAATCTATTATACTCTATTGGAAACGTACTTTCAATCAATTGCACATTCGTTCAAATCGATATCAAGTTTAAATGAAAAATCTTTGCTAGCTAGCTTCAAAGAAGTAGGTACTTATCAGACAAATGATGTAGTTGATATTGTATTGTCATTTTTCTTTAAGCTAAACATAAAAAATTCAATGTGTCTAAGAGCTTGTTGTACAAATATTCAAGCCGTTGAAAATCCTAAAAAAAACTTTTGAAAAAAAGAAATTAAAAACTTAGAAAATAAGTTTAAAATCGATTGTGTACAAACCTTTTCCAACAGAGAAAAAACAAGTAGACATTACAATTTACGAAGATGAAAGGAACCTAATTTAAAAACGTTTAATATCAAGGATACCAAAATACACAACTCTACCCTACTCTATCAAGTGGCTTAAATTAAATAACAGCTCAAAATCTGCTATTTAATGAGATTAACCCAAATAAACACTCAAAAACAGAAATGAAGTAGGTACACTAGAAACCCTCACTTTATTTCATCCTTCTACTTGATAAAACGAATTTGCAATTTGCTATCTCATATCTGAATTTCAAAACCAACAAAAAAAAACACAATCTCCTCTATCTCTCAAAGTACAACCACAAATCTTACCTACCTTTACTGGTCTCCCAAAATCCTTCCCCAAAGCAATTAACTCAGACAAAAATCCTTTCATTTGCTTGCATACAGCTGTCTACTGACTTAGTTCAAAAAGAAGGAACAAAAAGACCAAGGAAAAAATGAAAAAAAAAAAAAAAAAAATTGCGCAACACCTGCACCCGCTCACTATAAAACCAATCCATGCCACCAGCAGCAGCCGCCTCCAACTCCAAACTCAATTAGAATTGTTGCTGGCTGCTGCTACCTTTCCTTTATATTATCTTTATCATTCTACTACCAATCCCTTGTTGCACAAAACTTGAGTGCAAAAACAATAGATAGACCTAAAAAAAGTCCCGGAAAACTGTTTCAGCACAAAAAAAAAAACAGGTTTCTATAACTTTATATAGTTCACACCTACTACAAACAACAGCAATTTCCAAGGCAGGCCAGGAATATGCAACAACAGCGTTTTTATAGGTCAAATCCGAGGCGCAACTATCATTGCAACAATTCTACCCCACTTTCCATTGATTTGCAATATGGATGATGATGGTGCGACCACACAACAGAGGAACGGTCGGTCGGTGGCACAGGTATTGTGTGATGCAACAACCAAAATGAAGTAAGTACCTATATCTCGCGATATTATTTTCACCGGTACATGCAAATGAGCCAAGTGATTAGCGGCAGACAAAAGTTACACAAAAAACCCCTCCACACAATACTCACTTCAGTCGAAGTAGGTTACTTTACTGTTATACTCCCTGTGTAGATAAAAAAATCTACTCCTACATAAAACATGACAAACACACTTGTTATAGGAGCGATAGGATGAAAAAAAAAAAAAAAGAATTTATTCCCAGGATATGATTTTGTTCTTACCCAGATTGTCCCCAAAATGCGAGAATCCTCTTTTTCCAGTTCAGGAGAAGCGAACAAAACAAAACACAGAGAACAGACAAGAGAAAAAAAAATGTAGTCTATTACAACTCCCGGGAGTAAAACGTAATATTTTACTAGGACGTATCTACGTAACTTTACTAGGAATTTTCTATTAGAAAAAAGGAAGAAACAAAAAAAAACGTTTCCTGACACACTTCACGATGATGGCGGAGCCTTTTTTTCCGAAGCGTTTTTTGTGAAATACCAACGTGACACAACTGTGTGAATAGCTTCGAACAAAAGATGGAACAACCCTTGGAAAATAGGAAAATATTTATCCATTCTAGAATATATATGGAATTGTGATGCAACAGTAGCTAGTTGCACTGCACCAAGCACCACCTCCACCAACAAATAACATTAAATGCATAACCATATTTTTCTGGTGTGCTTCTGCAATGGAATGTATGCAGTGGAAGAATTTGTCGATAATGTAGTTCTGCTAGACCACTGTTAATAACAGAAGTTGTAGATTACTAAGTAAGGGTGTTTCAAACATGTTTGAAGTTTGATGTTGAAAGAAACAGTATAAAAAAGTTAATTTTGTATGTTCTGTTATCTGGCAGTTTGAATCTGCAAAGTGACGTAGGGAATTGTAACTGGAGGAGAATACAGAGAGGTAGTAAAACGGTGTGTGTCTGTGCAAGTTACCTTCTCTCTGTTTGAAGAAATAAAACGACTATCAGTCTGCCAGGCGTTGCAGTAGTTCAGTGGATTCTGTTTTTTTTTTGTTTTGTTTTTTTTGTTTTTTTTTTTCTTTGGTATTTTGTTTGAGTTGTTGTGTTGTTGGGTCATTGCAGGATATGTGCGAATGTTTGGTGTTGCCACTGTGAGAGAAAATTGTTATATATGAAAATAAGATCATAGAAAAAACCAAGTTATTCTAATTCATAGTTTTTTTTTTTTTTATCTTTTAATCTTGAGCAAAATTAAGTGTTTTAAAATAACGATTTGAAAGCTTGTATGAAAATTGAGGGAATGAACATAATTGGATCCTCAATTTATGGGGTTAAAGAAATAATTGGGTGCTGAATCAGGAACAGGATAGTGACACAGGTTGGTAGAAAACGATATGAAAATGTTTAACTATTAAGTACGATAAGCAATAACACGGTGCGACACTGAAAATACACCCGACGAATTACATAGTGTAGGCTGTTCGTATGGTCGAATAATGCATAAAAATATTTTTGTTATATTTTTGGAACCCTCCATTTTTGTTTTTATTTACAAAAAACCATTTTTACAGACCTTACGATGTAATCTATCAATATCTCAGTCATTTTTCTAACAACTCTCAATATGTTATATGTTTTTGAAAAGAGGATTTCCAGACCTTTTGAATGATGTGTATAAGTCTATTGTTTAAACAAATTAAGTGTAGGTTTTTATCCCATAAATCTTGAAAGAGTGATTTTTTTCTCAATTTTTTCAACTTTACCTAATTTTTTTTGCAAAATAAAACAAACAAAATATAGATACTACGCTTATTTGTGAATAAAAATGTATGTTTTTTAATTTTCTGGCATTAAACGTGTAAAAAGCGATTTTTGAAAAGTCTGAAAAAAATGATTTTTTTACATCATTCAAAAGGTCTGGAAATCCTCTTCCAAAAACATATAAAATATTGAGAGTTGTTAGAAAAATGACTGAGATATTGATAGGTTACATCGTAAGGTCTGTAAAAATGGTTTTTTGTAAATAAAAACAAAATGGAGGGTTCCAAAAATATAACAAAAATATTTTTATGCATGTTTCGACTATACGAACAGCCTCCACTATGTAATTTCTCGGGTGTATTTTTTTTTTTTATTTTGTAGCACAGTGTAATGAGTGGATTATTATGACAGTTGAATCACTGGTCATTATTTATTTTTCAGTTGATAAATTGAACAGCGTTTATTAAAATTTGGAAAAAAGCGTTGAGTGCAGGTTCACTTTGCAACTAAAAATACTTATTTTCTAAACTATTACATACGTTAAAGTTTGAGCGTAAGTAGACTGGACCACACCGGACAAGTTGGACCATACAAATTTCTCAGAAATTGAAGTTCTATAAGATCATCTGGGTTTGTATATAGTGTCCCGTGTTTTGTAATTTGCCCAGTTATTGTCCCGTATTTGCAAATTCTCTGAAGAACCTAGCTACATTTCAAGATTTTTAAGGACATGTTAAAAATTTAATGAAAATTTAAGGTTTCAATCATTTTAAAATCATTTAAAATAAAATGAAAATGTAAAAAAAACAGTTCATACGACTTTGATAATGATTTTTGTGTGTAACAAATAAAACACAACTTTTGAAATTTAAAAAAAAAAAATATTTTTTGAACTGTTATCAACGGTACCTGCCATAGAACAGTTTTTTTGGTTTCTGAATATCCCGAACACAACTAACCCGATTTCAACGATAATTTATATAAGAAAGTGTTTAAGTAACCATAATTTAAAAATTTTATATAAATTTAAAACATTTTTGGATTAAAAAAAATAAATTTCAATTTTTTATTTTGAAAAATTAATTTTTTTTTAAAACTGGTTAATAAGTTATTTTTAAATTTGGTTTTTAAGTGTTAATTAATTTTTTTTTTTTTTAATTTTAGAAAATTTTTATAATAATAAATTATTTAAAAAAAAACGACTCTAACGACTCTTCTTCGAAGAAAATCTGGCATTTTATTTTTTGATGGCGGTGTTTGTACTAGAATGTGGGGTTTGTTGGCCCAGGTGGTCCAAGCATGTAACTTACTCTGAAAGTTTTCCGGATCAGGAGAGGATTCAATGTCGTACTTTCCGAAAGTTGGCACATACAAAATGCTAAATGTCCGAACAAGGACTCTTATTCGTTTGTATCAATTTTAACAGTGATTACGATTTTTAAATTATTTTATTCTCTTCTAGACGCAGAGTTAAAAAGAAAAAAAAAAAAATAATGAATTTGAAATAAAAAAAAATATTGCAAATATCTGCAAACATTTTGCATTGAAAAAAAAAAAAAAACGTTGAGAAATATTTTATTTTATCTGTACAAGGTTTCAATTCGATACGATAATTGAAAGTGGGTGAACATTACAGACAATGCATCAAAAGCGGGAATTCCAAATTCAATTTTTGAAAAAAAAAAAAACTCTTTGCAAAATTAATTATTTCACGAATGTCTGAAAAAGACCTGTTATTAAAAAATTTGCATATTTTCACATTTTTTAATCAAGTTTAAGGTTTAATAAAAAATATTAGTAATGACTGCGATTTTTAAAGTTTCGATCTGCCTAAATAAGAAATACGGACTTGTACCATTTTGATGCAAAGGTTCTGAATTGACTTCTAAGATTTTATTATAAATCATTAATTTAATTTTAACACTGACCTTTTGTCATATTAAAATATTTATTTATTTGCAAATTTATATGCAAAAAACTCGTATTTTCAATATTTTGAAATTTTTGACGAGTCATTAATATGGTGACTCTAAGAAAAAAAAAATGATTAAACCAGCATTTAATAGATTTGAGCGAGTTCCAAACTTGTTATAAGTTTCAGTTCTAAATATTTTACCTTTATTTTGACTGGATAACAACTTCAAACTCCAATTAGTGGGTCTTATTAGGGTACACTAATAACTTTTTTAGAACTCCTTTACTATTTTTACATTCTACTTTGGAACGTTCATTATGTGTTTTTTTTTTTAAGTCGTTCATAATTATATTATATAATTATTATTACTGAATTATCAAAACTAATTTTAAAACTTATTGAATTTCAGAAATTCAGAAATTAGTAGGTTTTAGAGTTTTTAGTTTTCCAATTATAATACAAAATATAACAACTTACGGAAAAACTATTTAACAAATTATAAAAAATGATACTAAATAAGCTAATTTTCCTTCATGAAAAATATGATAATATGCCAATTTTTTTTTGTTTACTTTCCCAAACTTCCTCATTTCATCTAAAATAAAATTGGTTATCTAATTGAAGACATAAAACAAAACAAATAACAAAAAAACAAAAAAGAACCACCACCATTCACCACATACGAAATAATTACTTAATAATCTTAAAATGCATAATCTTCGTAGGTATATATACCTACTTAACCGCACATCGGAAGAGTTTTCTTTCCGTTTTTCTCTCAATCCTCGAACTTCATCATCATCATCAACAAATAATAATAATAGACACTCACTTTCACTTAAACAAATTTACTAACAAGTTTAGATACTTGTACATGCTTGTACATATTTTAAGACTTCTTTTTACCTACAAAGCTTGTTATAGACTCAATTCATATTTAAGATAATAACCAATATAGTTTCACTGTCAGTTAAGGTAGGTAAATCACAAATAAGTATATAGTTTTAGGTTGAGTTGATTTTTGTGTCTCCTTACTTCCTTCTTTTTCCATCTCAAGAAAATTCAATATAGAAATAATGATAGACATAATGGATAGCAACAGGGTCGTAGAGCGTAGAGCCTAGAATAAAATGAATTAAATATGTAAATTCTTCTTTAAGCAGGTTATAGCTTCTATAAGGCTTCTATAAATCATTTCACAGAAATAATTTTGCTATTGGTTAAATGCAGTGAATTTCAGCAAGAATTCGGTAAGTGAACTTATAGAAGCTAGCGGAAGCAGGAACTTCGAAAAGACTTCTTTAAGTTCCACTTTACTGAAATCTCACAAGTTTTAGTTTTTATAAGGCTTCTGTAAATTATTTCTCAGAAGCAATTTCGCTATAACTATAAGTAAAGTTGTTTAATATTGTATAGTTAACTTCAGTAAAACTTCGGTAAGTGAGCTTATAGAAGTTAGGACTTCGAAAAGAACACTTTAACAGATTTTTAGCAATTTTAAGGCAGGTACTACCTGGTTATTATGTTGGACTATTAAAAAATTTAAAATTATAAAAAAAACCAATAAAAAATTGCAAAAACTCTGGAGGATCTGCGACCCCAATGATAACCTTCCCAATCTACGGGCTTCCATAAGACAACCTTCATAAATAGATAGATTTCGATTTTTATGATGGTTGAAAAAGTATATGAAGATCGAAAAATTGATTTTTATCGCGGAAATTAATTTCACGGATATAATTGTCGATTACAATTATGCCAAGACAAAGAAAAGTCAAAGTCAAAGAGTATATCTGAAAGTTAATTTACGACTTTTGCTAACAATATAAATGGACAAGATGCCAAATCATGAGTGACAAGATGAACTCTTCGGGACATGTTTGGATCTTTTGTGAATGATTTTGCGTGTCTTCTCTTGAATGCGGAGAGGTACTTTATGGGTTTGAGTTCGATGCGGTCATTGGCTCATATCATTCATTGGTCTGGTTTTGTCGGTTTGTATCTTTGTATCTTTTAGGATGAAATTCTTTGGATTTTTTTTTTTTCTCAATTTCTTGTTAATAACCGTGATGGCTTTTTTGCCCTTTTTTTGTGTCACGTGTTTGTCTTTAAATACACACAGACAAATTCGGTGCTGATTGATTTTGTCAACATCGTTATGTTAATTGGTCAAAATGTTTCGAGAGTTTATTTTTAAATTTTGTTGCTTTATTTTTTTTTTTTTTATTAAGGAAGTGTCATAAAAATAAGTGTGGTTTTTTATTTTCTTAATTGAATTCTTGGCACTAAAAAAAAAAACAAAAAAAAAAAACTTATCTTACTTTACTTACTGAGGCAGTTAATGGATCGGTTGTCATTTAATTTGCGTAAAAGCGTTCACATTTAGCCCATCATCAACATAATCATCATCGTGAGTTGTAAGGCTCTCTGTTATAGACAAGCATCAACCACAATTTTACACTCGAATGAGTTTGTTAACCGGAATTAAAGACTCGGTTTTTTTTTCTTCCATAAAAAAAAAAAAAATAAAAAGGAAAGAAACAAAAGAAAATCACACCAGGAAATTATTATGAACATGAAAAATTATTAAAATATGAAAAAGACTCTCGGTTTTGTTGTCGTCATTTTTAATATTCACTCACTTTAATTTCACACCTTATCACTTATTTTTATTTTGATACCTCATAACAATTATGAGAAAACAAAGGGATTTCTTCTTGTAGATGGATTAAGCTTTTAAATTAAAAGTGAAAAAAAAAAAAAAAATAGAAAGGGCTATGTATAGAGATATTTGGAACAAAAGAAGGACTTTTGATTTTGAAAATAAAGAGGGACTACTTACTTAAAAGACTTTCATTTTTTTAAATATTCGAAACCAAATAAAAAGAGCAGTAGGTTTTCTATCTTAAATAATTAAACTCTATGTATTGGTTTTTTTCTTATGGAATGTGTCACAATACTCAAGAAAATTTTTTAGTTTAAAACTCAGGAACTAATGTTTATATGTTTTATGTGTTTTTAAATTAGTATGACTGATTAGGACCACGGATAATCTTACGGAAATATCACAGATTTTTGTGATAAGTACGACAAATCACTCCGTTATATATCACGGATTGCTTTGGAGAGTTCTTTGGTAAATATCACGAATTGCTTCGATTTGTAACAGGGTTTGGTGGCTATGTATCACAGATTACGCTAATATCATGGGACGTTTCGAAAGGTATTGTTGGATTTCTCTCGTAGTTATCATGAATTTCTTCGAACAATATCACATTTTTTTTGTGATAAGTATTACTGATCTTTCCCTTAAGTACTTTGGATTTTTTTTGTAAATGAAATATCACAGATTTTTTGTGACAATTATGACTTTTATCACTAAGGGTTTTTGGGAAAGTATTACAGAATTTTCCTGTAGGTATCACCGTTTGCATTGGTAAGTATCACGGATTTCTTTGGCAAATATTTCGGTCTGATTAATAGCATAGATTGTGCAGTATCACAGACAACTTCGACAACTATCACAAATTTTCTGGCAAATTTAATGGATTTTCAGAAAAGTGCCACTTTATTGTGCAATGCTTTGGAAGATATTTTTAGATTTTTTCGTAAGTATCATGGATTTCTTCGGAAAATATCACAGATTTTTTGTCATAAGTACGACTGATCTTTCCGTTAAAAACTAAGGACTTATTTTCTAGGTATTATTGAATATTTTTTTTTTTTTGGCATCACGGATTTCATCGGTAAATATCACCGAGTTTTTAAGTTAATATGTATCATGGTCCAATCAATTTTACAGATTTGAAGGTATGTATCACAACTTTAATTGGTAAATATCTTTGATTTTTTCGGTTAGTATAAAGATTTGGTCGCAAAGTATCACAGATTACTTCGGTAGATATCATGGATTTATTGGTATTTTGCAGATTTTGAATTAGTGTCGCTAAATTTTTTGAAATGAGTCAGAAAATATGGCTCAAGTAAGTTTCATGGCTTTTTTTTCGAAAAGTATCACAGATTTTTGTAATTATTCTGATTGATCATTCCGTGAAGAAGGTATCACGGATTCTTTTGGTTAGTATAATGAAATGTTTTGATTTCACCGATTTGACTTCGATAACTATCACGGATTTATCTGATTTGTATCACAGATTGTCTGTTCGGTAACATGGATTGGCTGTTTAGTTTTACGGATTCTCAGTCAAATAGTACTGAATTGTTGGGTGAGTAGCATGGAATTCTGCAGAAAGTACAGTGGATTGCTCTAGTAAGTATAATATCACAGGCTTGCGTGATCATTCTGAAAAGTATCAGAGGTTGTTCCTGTATACATATATCATGGTAAATTATCACAAGTATGAATTTTTAATTGCGATTAATTGCTAAATATCTAAATGCAACGGCTTTCCTCATATCTAAGTCTTACGGATTTTGTGGAAATTATCATAGAATTGTTAGGTTAGTATCATAAAAGTATCGATAATTGCGAAATATCACAATTTCATTGCTAAGCATCGGCAGATTTGTTCGTTAAATATCTGGAATCGGCTTTTTTAGTTAGTAAGTGTAACGATAATTTTCATGGGTTTCTCGGTAATTATCACGGATTTCAATGATTCTTTGATTGGTCGCTAAGTATCGCAGATTTTTGTGATAAATATGATAGACCATAATATATCATAGTTTTCTCTGGAAAGTATCATACAATGTTCTATTTACTATCACCAAATACATATCACATTTCTTCGGCAAGGAAGACTGTACAAATAAAATTTTCTATAAATTTATCTTTGTTGCACGCAGTTTTAAAAATAAATCATACCCTACAATTCTAACAACACAAAAAGCAGACGTTACAATTTTTACTAACAATAAGAAACCCACAGCCCTAACCATAATCATACTGTTGCTGCCACTTTGGTTAATAAGTGGGTGTCTGGATGAGCGCATATAGCCATTTATGTACATATATGCAATCCCCTAACCCCTAACAAGTTTAAGTGTTGAATTTGACTTTAAAATCTCATTGTTGAAGGACATAATAAACTTTTTCAACTTTGTGCAACACCAAATCAACACACAAAAAAAAAAGAACCGCAAAGTAAAAAAAAGGAGATTTTCTCTTTTCAAAGTTAAAATATATATGAACAATAACCACGAGGACTATAGACAGAGCAAGAGAGAGGGTGGATTATCCGTCACGTAATTTAGAGAGACACAATTTGGTGATTTTTTTTTTTTTGTAAAATTATTCTTTATACCAACAAGACTGATGCACATTTTAATTGAATGAATTAATATGCGCACATCACCCTCGTTCCTCTTTCTTTATCAGTTTTTTTTTTGTTTGTCTGCTCCTTGTTTTCACATCCATCGGCATTGCCTGGGTGCAAAGTTATTACAAATATCACACGTCAAGGGTTGATAAATATAACAGCTCTGCTTGACAGGTCCTTTATTTCTTCCTTGTTCATATAAACTGATATAATATCCTGTAACATCTTTGTGCGACTTAATTATGTCACTTGCGAAGAGAGGGAGTGAAAAAAATATACTTATGTTAGGGGGTGGCCTGGAAAATCCGTGTAGTGTGATGAAGGAAGAATTCCTAATTTATTCGACACACCCCCTTCGAATGAGGACTTTTTACAATTTTTTTTTTCAATGCAACTATCTAGGAAAACAAAATTCGTGGGTAGAAATTTTTTTTCCTGAGGGGGTGGTACCTAACTCACCCACCTTTTTTGAAATAGATTTTAATCATTACACTTTTCTGTCATTTTACTGAATTAAATACTACAAAAGGGATGCAATTTTTTTTCAGAATTTTAATCGCTAAGGGTGCGTTTTTGTGGGTGATAAGCATAACTTATGCGCTTACAGTCTGAGGGGTGGTTATGAGTTTTTAGGTACAGTTTTCTATCAAATTAGTTGGTTGATGGATTGGATAGGTTTGTTTTTTTTTTTTTTTTTGTTCTATTTATCTATTGATGGACAAAAATTTAAGAAATGACAAGTACAGTCATGGGGGTGTGCCTTAGGGGGACGACGAGAAGTGGAAATTTAGTTAGAACAGACTTATTTATCTTTGGGATTATGATGTGATTTAGTTTAGTTGAGGGCGTGTGATAGAAGTGTGGCAAATAAATTGGATATTAACAATAAAAATACTGACAGAGGTTTTAAGAAAGCTTTCATCTATCCATTTTTAATGAACATAGAAAGACTTCGGGGTAACCCTGAGGCATATTGCATGGCACGTATCGGATATTTAATAAGTCTATCGAATATATTCTTTATTGTAAATCAATTTGATTCAGAAAAATAACGGACATTTTTGACTTCTAACAATTCCCAGTTACATGACAAAGATGTAACTAAAAAAAATTAAAAGAATAAAGGGTTCCACTTTTAAAATTAAAGCTAGTCCGTGGCAACTCCATTTAATAAAATTAATTAATAAATCAATATATTCCTCATAAGTCATACATTGTGTCTATTCAATTTTGTCGAATAATGAGGTAGTTAAATAAAATACACGACTGGGTCGCACGAATTTGATCTTAGAGTTAAAGTTGCTTTAATTTTTAAGACTTTATATATAGAAATTTGGAAAAAAAAAAATAAAATTCGTTTAAAAAAAATAAAATAAAATCTGAAATTAAATTTCCCTCCAAAACAAGTATGCAGTTTTAATTGATATATTAACATGCATTTTTAGAAAAAAAATTTTCAAAATCGTTAGAGCCGTTTTTTTAAAATACTAACTTTTTATAAATAATTTTTTGGAAAAAAAAGTTTTAAAATAAAATTGGTATGCCATTTTGTAGAAATCACTAATCAACATCTAAAAACAAAATTTCAAAAAAATTCAATGTAACGTTTTCGAAAATTTTCAAAATTTTTTTAAAAATCCAAAAATTATTTTTTTGGAAATTTTATTTTTGGTTTATAATTAAATTATATAAATCGAGCAAGCCCTCTCGGAGATAATCAGATTTGAAAAAAACGGTTCTATGGCAGGTACCGTTAATAATGATTTTCAAAAAAAAAAAAATTTCATCGAAAGATAAACCTTAGCTTTAAACTAACATTTGAATTTTTTAAACAAAATCGTTGGAGCCGTTTTCGAGATATTTCAATTTTACTAAAATCGGTATATGACAAGTACCGTTATTTTTGGTCCAAAAAAATTAATTCCAAAAACCCCTCTGGAGAGTCTCCAAAAAATGCTACATACAAAGTTTGAAGTCAATCGGTCCATCCGTTTAGGCTGTAGCTCCTTATACAGACAGACAGACAGACAGACTGACAGACTGGCAGACAGACAGACTGACAGACTGGCAGACAGAAAGACAGATAGACAGACAGACAGACAGACAGACAGACAGACAGACAGACAGACTGACAGACTGACAGACTGACAGACTGACAGACTGACAGACTGACAGACTGACAGACTGACAGACAGACAGACAGACAGACAGACAGACAGACAGACAGACAGACAGACAGACTGACAGACTGACAGACGGACTTCCGGGACCCACTTTTTTGGCATTGTCTACCATCGTAATGTCATGGAAAAATGTTATCTCAACATTTTTTTTTTGTACGAATGCATAACTTGATATATAGTACCTATATCGCAAGTAAAAATGTCGGGTATTATTTTTTAAATACATTTTCAAAAATTAGGAAAATGTTCAATCTTTGCACATTTTTTTGAACGATGTTTCCACAATGTCTCCATACAAACTATCGATAAATGACAGATAGTTTTGACTTTTGAAGTAGGTACTGTATAACATTACTAACCTATAAAACTAAAATATAAAACTTTCGAAATTGACATATTTCAGGGCTTTATATACTCAAAATTGTAATTATTATTTTCTTTTTTTTAATGCAGAAAATTTTTTATTGGCAATAACAATAGAAATACTTAAAGTTGCAATAAATAGTTTTTTTATGCAAATTTTTTACATATTTGCAAAAAAATTTTTTTTATAAATTTCGAATGCGTGATATTTTTACTCATCTCATTTTATTTAAAAGTGAAATTTTGTTTGGTGTTTTATCGGTCCATTAACTTTGCGTAACGTATTCACAAAACTGTTTTTGAGGGTCCTTCACGTAGGTACCTACTAATCAATTGTTAAAGATATAATTTATCTGCTACCAATACTCGAGTGAAATAATTATCCCAGATCGTTTTGGAACATTGTTCCAAAATCACAAAATCACTTCAAACTTGGTATGTACACCGTTTTTAATATACTCTCTACAGCGGTTTTGTGAAATTTATTTTGCTGTCCTATAAATAACGGTACTGTTAATTTTAGAAATTTAGTTAAATTTTTTTGAACTCCACGATTAAAAGAATTCATTTGCACTTTTTTATGCAAAGTCTAAGCTTCGGTACGGTTTTTCGAACTTTCAAAATTTCCAAAAAAATTTATTTTGGGATTAAAAAAAAATCATTTTTTTTTTTGTTGAGAAAACGGAGTGTTGATTTTTTTTGATTTTTTGATTAGTATTAACCACGAAATGGCATAGCAACTAGGTAAATGTTTAAATTTTTTTTTCAAAAAACATTTGTAAATAGGTACCTACTATTTTTTAATCATTTTTTTTTTTGTTGAAAAAAATCAAATTCCCTAATTTGTTTGCAGTTCAAAATCATTTAAGAGGTAGTTTTTCCAATTTTATGTTTTTGAATTTTTTTTTAAGTTTACGATTGCCAAACTTTTAAATAAAAAGTTTTACAAAATCAATCAAAAAAATATTTTTTCTAGGCTCATTCATGCATTTTTTTTTTAAATTTTGTCTCAAACTGCAAAACTTTTTCCAGGACGACAAATTTAAGATAATTTTACTTTAATTTTATTATTATAGTGCATATTATACAAACTATTTTTTTCTAATTTTATATTAAAAAACTTGCTTGCTAATTTCCTTAAATAAATTGTTAAGTAATTTTTTAAATCGACTCTAGCAATTTTAACTTTTATTTTTTTTAAGAAAAAAATCTACAAAAATCAAATGGCATCTTTTTAGCTAAAATCTATTTTATATTTTGTTTAAGTGATTCTAGAAAAAAAATATTTTTTGTTTTAAATTCAATATGTACCTATTTATTTTTTTTAATTAAGTATTTTAAAAAAATCAAGCAACGTAAGAATTTTTAGCATTTCCTCAAAATCGTAATAGATAGGCAATTTCAACGACATGAGCAAGAAAGTATGATGCATTCTCATATTAAACTTATATTTCTTTAGATCAGTTGATCAAACAGTCACTTTTAAGATTTTATATATGCCAAAAATAACTTAGTGGTTTTTTTCCTACGAAAAACTTTTTAAAAGATTCCAAATTGAAAACACACAGCTCGCCTCTTAATTTGTCTACTGATTGAATTCGTAGAAAATATATGATTCGTTTCTTAAAATATCAATATAGTAGATCAAATTTTTAACATCATCCACCTGAAATGCCTTTTTCTTTTAAAAGTAAATCAATTATAAATTTCTTTTTTTTTTTTTAATTTTCTTTTGTTTATACTAAAATGAGTGTTCTTTCTGAATTTATTTTTATATTAATTGGCAAATAAAAAAGTCCAAAAAAAAAACTCGTTCAATTCATTTAACACTTCAAACATAAATCTTTTGTTGTTTTAGTTTCATGTTTGAGAGCAGGGAAAATTAAACAAATTGCGTCATACATTTTTATACAATTAGGTAGCCAGTAGAATCAAACAAAAAAATATTAATTTATCTCATTAAATTCGAAAAAAAAACCTGACCATCTTAGTGATTAACTCTGCATCGTATATAGCAATTTTTATTGGATTTATCAGAAACATAACAAAAAAGTAATAATAATTTTAAAATTTCATTATATCAGAATTTTAATTTCACTTTTTTTTTTGTTTTTTATTCGAATTCAATTTTGTTTATTAGTCACGAAAATGTGCAATAAAATTAAAATACTTATTACGTTTGAATTCAACATAACAAAAGAAGCTGAAGTTACATACAATGAAAAAATTAAAAAAAAAAACCTTAATTTCGTAGATCAATTGTCTGATTTGTTGATTACTTCAACAGTCGTGCTCAAAAGTGTTTTACCATATTGACAAAAACAAAAAGAGGTTGTCTGTAAAGCCGGTTTACGGACGATGATTTTACGTGATAACGTCGTCAGAAAACAGGTTCTGTGCTTTTGTTTAAAATGAGTCAATTGAAGCGTTTAATTTTTTTCAAACAATCACAATTTACAAGAAAAAGCTAAAAAAAATACTTTTTTATTTTCTCATTATATTAATTTTTTTATTTTAAAAGCTTACAAAAAAAAATTATGGAATTTAAAAGCCAAATATTTCTTCTTAAGAATAAAACCTTTTTTAAATTTGTACAATGCGCAAAAATTATAAAAATAATTTATTGAAAACAATCATTTTCATCAAAAAAAGCAAAAAAACACATGAATTTTGTATCTTCTCACGTCATTAATTCCATTTTTTCCCTAACGACCTATACCATCTGAAAGCTTATTGTCTTAGCTCAAAATATATATATCGATCAGGTCTATGAGACATCTACAAAAAGAGCTAGAATTTTTTGAACTCGATCAAATTTCATTAAAAAAAGCAAAAAAAAACATTTATTTTTATGTTCTCAGGCTATGCAATCAATTTTTTTATATGACAACCTATAAAAAATATATACCATGTGAAAGCTTATTATTTCACCTTTCATATGACGTATTAATCTCATTTCAAAGATGCCCACAAGAGAAATTAGAATTTTTTAAAGTCAACCATGTCGAATTTCCAGACTGAGATTACGGTACTTCCCACACTGGTGGTCTGTTCGGAGGGCAACAGATCTCCACTGGTGTTTTGAGGTTTTTCGCAAGTTTCTTGATTTAACATTGTGTAGCTTGTAGTTAGTCTACCGTTATGTGTGATATACCAAATGAAAGGTAATTGTATCAGGATGCTCATAAAAACGTGTTTTTTTAAAACTTGTTTCTTCCGTTATTCAGTCAAAACTCACTAAACGATTCCAAGTTTTTGCACATGTATGCATAAAAGTTTGAGATTTTTTGAATGCTCCAAAAAAAAGCTAAAAATAAAAAAATACCCCTAAAAAACAAGGTGTTTTTCAAAAACTCATATTTCGAAACGCAGAGTGTTGGAAAAAAATCCGTATCAGGCGCCTAATTTTTTTCCCTCATCTTTTACCTGGTATCTTTAGAATATTCAAAAAAAAATTTCTCTACCCAAAATCATCATTTTGTCATAGCCCCAACACGTGTATAACGTTCAAACAAAACGTTATAGCTTAGTTTCAAAATTTCTTAGAATTTTTTCTTAAATGCAGTTATTCTTAAATTAATCTCATCTATCTGAAACAAAAAAAATCAATTCTCTACGACTTCGCATTTAGATTTTAGCTCAAATTTCATCTTTCCGTTTTACCCCTGTTTACCCTATTAAATGACGGAATTTTTAAAAATCCTTCATTTGGATTAGGCTTTAGATTATTATCTTTCAAATAAGCTTTGGGAGATTTTTGTATCTCTAATAGTTTATTTTTAATTTTGAATTTAAATTTTTTGCCGCACTGCGAAAGTGCGAGAGTGGAACTGGAGAAAATGGCGTCACTTTTTTGTGGTGGCTGCCATGGTTCATCGATTTATAAGACGTTATCACGTCAAAAATTACTCAATAATTATTTGAAATATTTTTCTTTACCATCAATATTTTCGAAAAAATGGCAAATTGTTCTTTGGATCTGATTTTCAAAATAATACCTACTTTTTATTTACTTATTTAGTAAGTCAATGAAGAACGTTAAAAAAATTTAATCGAAGTTTGCGTAATACTTTTAGTCAAGACTTTATTTTCCCAGCTGTAAGTAAATACAAAAAAGTCTCGTGCCAGACAAGTTTTCTAGTCATGAAAAGGTATAAACGCAAAAAAAAAAAAAAACATAAATAAAACGTCGGGAGATTTCCTGCAGTGATTTGGTTTTATTTTGTCTTGCGAATCTATTGGCTTATAAGTTTCAACAAAAGAGTAAAAAAACAACAACAACATCAAGCAGCATCTCTTCTTTTCAACTTCGTTTTCATTTCGATGGAGTTTCATTTTTCATATCTTATGAACCAAAAGTGGAAGATGACAAATAGAGACTTTCGTAATTTGTCTAAAGTTGAATAGATACATTATCTTGTATCTGATTACAAAAATTTGTAATAAAAAAAGAGTTAATTTGTTTTCTTATGAAGTGTGAGATGATGAAAAACGTGCGGAGAAAAAAATTGGGTTTTATTTGAGAAGTTTTTTTTCGATATTGATGTTCTGCTGTTTTCTTGTGAGTTATAATGCCTTTTGAATAATTTAATAATTTTATTTGGTTTTTAAGAATTGAATATGTTTGGTTTATTCGAACTAGAATTAATAAAAAATTAAACTTGTTTAGAATCTTCATCTAACGATTTCACGGATTTTTTATTATTTCTATTATTTTTATTATTATTATAACTAAAAGTTTTGAGTCTTAAAAAAAAATTCCCTTACAGTGAATAACCAAAAACTTATACCTTGTCCTACCTTGAACGTAATATTTTAGGCATATTTGAATTTAATTTTGTATATTATTTGTTTTGTATTAATTTGCATAGCAATGTTAACATCTTGTTTTTTGACGTGATAACGTCTTATAAATCGATGAACCATGGCAGCCACCACAAAAAAGTGACGCCATTTTCTCCAGTTCCACTCTCGCACTTTCGCAGTGCGGCAAAAAATTTCAATTCAAAATTAAAAATAAACTATTAGAGGTACAAGAATCTTCTATAGCTTATTTGAAAGATAATAACCTAAAGCTTAATCCAAATGAAGGATTTTTAAAAATTCCGTCATTTGATAGGGTAAACAGGGGTAAAACGGAAAGATAAATTTCGGGCTTAAATCTAAACGCAAAGTCGTAGAGAGTTGATTTTGTTTGCTATAGATAGATAAAACTAAACAAATTTTGAAACTAAGCTACAAGGTTTTTTTTTTTAACGTTGTACACGTGTTGGGGCTATGACAAAATGATGATTTTGGGTAGGGAAATTTTTTTTGACAATTTTAAAGGTGCCAAGTGAAAGATGAGGGAAAACAAAATTAGGCGTCTGATACGAATTTTTTTTCCAACACTCTGCGTTTCGAAATATGAATTTTTGAAAAACACCTTGTTTTTTAGGGGTATTTTTGGATAGTTCAAAAAATCTCAAACTTATAGGACATGTAGGTTTTTGCCTTATGCATACAATTGGAATCGTTTAGTGAGTTTTGACTGAATAACGGAAGAAACCAATTTTCATCGTTTTTTATTTTTTTTATCTTTTTTTCTTTAATAGATACAGGAATAAATTATATGGAGTAATGAAAGACCATGACTACGACTATATGTGTGCGAAATTTCAATCATTTTCGTAAACACAATTTTGAGATAACGGTAAAATAAAATTTTAGAATTCAACAGGTTACAACTTTTTACCAAGAGCAGATAGAAATTTGATAAAACATTTATGAGCATCCTGATACAATTACCTTTCATTTGGTATATCACACATAACGATAGACTGACTACAAGCTACTCAATGTTAATTCAAGAAACTTGCGAAAAACCTCAAAACACCAGTCGAGATCTGTTCATCATGAACAGCCACCAGTGTGGGAAGTACCGTAATCTCAGTCTGGAAATTCGACATGGTTGACTTTAAAAAATTCTACCTAAGGTGAAATAATAAGCTTTCACATGGTATATACTTTTTATAGGTTGTCATACAAAAAAAATTGATTGCATAGCCTGAGAACATAAAAATAAATGCTTTTTTTTTGCTTTTTTTAATGAAATTTGATCGAGTTCAAAAAATTCTAGCTCTTTTTGTAGATGTCTCATAGACCTGATCGATATATATATATTTTGAGCTAAGACAATAAGCTTTCAGATGGTAAAAAATTTTGTATAGGTTGTTAGGGAAAAAATGGAATTAATGACGTGAGAAGATAAAAATTCATGTGTTTTTTTTGCTTTTTTTGATGAAAATGGTTGTTTTCAATAAATTATTTTTATACTTTTTGCGCATTGTAAAAATTTAAAAATGGTTTTATTCTTAAGAGAAATACTTGGCTTTTAAATTGCATATTTTTTTTTTGTAAGCTTTTAAAATAAAAAAATTAATATAATGAGAAAATAAAAAAAGTATTTTTTTTAGCTTTTTCTTGTAAATTATGATTGTTTGAAATAAGTAAACCCTTCAAATGGCTCATTTTAAAAGCACACAACCTGTTTTCTTACGACGTTATCACGTAAAATCATCGTCCGTAAACCGGCTTTATAGACAACCTCTTTTTTTTTTTTAATTCTGAACTACATAAAAACATCTTGTTTTACACGACTTGTTCATCTATATTCCATTATAACTCCTAAACTACTTGTCGTTATTCGATAAATGAGATTTCGTTAAAAGGGCCTTGTGCGTCTCCTGGTTATAAGCTATGCAACGTTGTTATTGTAATAAATTGAATATGGCGCGTAAAGCTTGATTTTGGATTTGTTGGGTTAAAGCTTTTGAAGTTATTTTTTTATTTTTATTTTGAATCAGAATTTTTAGATATATGTTTAAGAACACCCTCGAATTATGTACAATATTGCTTCGAAATTAAGAATCTTATTTTTCATTTCCTTTAAAATAAAACCCTTTCCTTTAATATGTTTAAATTTTCTTACATTTTGATTCTTGATTGTCATATTAAATGCTCTTATTCCCCAGAAAAAAAAATAAAACACCTTTTTCAACAAACTAGTAACATTATTTTATTTATATCATTTAAAAAATCAAAGCATTATTTACTTAATTTCTCCTTTTTAAATCTCCAGTTAAATATTTTATTTAGTTTCAAATTCAAAAAGTGCTTCCTTATTCCGGGGTGTCATTTTTTCTAGCTTTTTTGCCTTCTTCTTAAAAATTCCCATTATTATTAAACGAACAAAAAAACAGCCCAGACATTGTCTGCCACCCAACAAGAACACAAAAATATGAGATTTCATACTTCATATAAAACTATAGATATACAAATACACCTGTCATTAAAAACAAACGAAGAAGAAGAAAAAAATGAAAAAGATGAAAAAGAATGCACCATATGCTGCAGTTATTCATCTTCTTCTCTTTTTTCTTTTACTTTTTTGTTTTTTGGAAGAACATTCTCTCGTAGTTTTGCCTACTTTGTCGTACGATGCACTTGTTTTTCGGTAGAGTACCTCTTGTATGATTGTTTGTAGTGAGAAAGTTCAAAGGACATTCACCTAATAAAGTTGAAAGTAGTTTAATATGGAAATTTAAATTTGAAAATCGTGTGCTACAAGGTGGTCTTTTTGGGCCTATATTTTTTTCGCAATTAGAGTTAACTAAACTTTTTTTGTTATTGTGTTTTGTTTTTGTAGACATTTATGTGCTAAAATTTGATTGACATATCTCATTGAACTTGTATCTTGACCGAGATACAAATGAAGATTCTACTTTTCTTTGAATAAATTTCAATTAGGTACAAAGTCAAGTGTTGTGTTGTCTGCGATGCATTTTTTTTTACTTTTCTTTTTTTTTCGTTCGAGTTCAAGTTCTTTGAAATTATTCTTCTTGAAGTCCTCTTATTTTTTAATTGAATTGAACGACATTTCAATTGAATGACTGACCCAGCTATTTATTTCTAAAATTGGATCAATGAACCACTGGTTTTTTGTTTTCATCAGAAAAACATCATCGAGTCACCAATTTAAATTTTACCTCTGTTTCTCAGATCAAAACAAAAACACTAATAAATTTTTCCCAAAAAGTTCTTTGTAGAATTGAACACCGTGCCCAACACCTACACGAAAAACAAACTCAAAAAAAAAAAAAAACAATAAATATTTCAATCCCTTGACTGTTCTGGACATTTTCTTTAGAATCAAATGATATACTTTCTACAAACTAATCGTCTTTGAAAAGACTTTTAAGAGGATAAACGGGGGAAGAGGGAGCCTTGATTTGTGTATTCGCACGCTAAACATCATTTTTGATTAAATAAAATTTGAAAAACGATAAACACTGTATTATTATTGGATAAATTATATTATCATCAACAAAATTTAGTTCAACCAAATTGGAAAATCAATTTCGTATTTCATTCGAAAATGTTTATTTGTGTGTATCGACTGCATCACGCATCTTCTTTGGAAGAATTATAAGACGATTTAGATAGAGTTTTTGGGTTATTTTTGTAAATAGATCATTAGAATCTTTTATCACATAATAGTTTGTCAAATTTAAGAATGCCATCAGAAAGTGTTTAACATGTTGTCATGCAAGAGACACACAGGGGACCACTATTGTTTACTATCCAAAGTATTTCTGAAACACAAATTATGTGTATCAGTGAAGTTAATGTGGAATTGTGACAAAATTCATATTTTATGATTCACACATTGAGTGACAGATGTGTGTAAAATTTATTCATTGTTTTGTGTGTGGGCTCTGAAGAAGACTCGAAAAGATACAAAAAGTTAAACGGGGGCAGGCGTCCTACATTTCTGCAAAAACACAAAAAATTAAATCTATGAATATGAAGGCAAAGATACAGATTCGATGTTTCTTAAGACAGATTTTGTTGTCACATAAATCTAAAGTGTCTGACTGTTAATCAAATGCTAAATTTGTGTAGACTTTTCAAATGATTCACACTTTTTCATTAACAAACTGAAGAATTGCGCAATATTATTATTTTTTTTTTGTTTCTTTCCAAATTTGCATATATTCATTATGAAGATGATGCTCGTTGAGATTGAGTTACTCATATTTTTGTTAGCTGGATTATGATATCAGCTTCCAGAGCGCAGCCATACAAGTTAATTTAAGAAAATACTTGATAATGAGTAAGTTAGCTGACGATGCTTTCTGAGGTTGATGATCTGATGTGTTAATCATAACGATTTAATAAATGATAATTAAAACATTCTTTACAAAGTGATTATGAATTTGTCTGTGCAGTTTGGAGTTTATTTTTAAGTGGGAGGGATTAATTAGTTGATAGTTAGAAGTAAAATTTCTATTTTAAATTGAGAACTTCTTGAATATGTCAAGAATTTTAATACTTATCTTTTTGGGTTGGATTTACCCAGTAATCGTTTTGCTTGTTTGTCATTCCAAATTTGTGTTCTCCTCCTCATTACTTTTATTATTTGTTTTTTCAATTTTTGTTTTTTACTTTTTCAGTTTTTTAATTTTTTTAATTTTTAGTTTTTAAGTTTTCTAGTTTTTTAACTTTTTAGTTTTTAAGTTGTTAAGTTTTTTTAGTTTTTTAGTTTTTCAGTTTCTTAGTTTTTAGTTTTTTGGTTTTTTCGTTTTTCTGTTTTTAAGTTTTTAAGTTTTTTTAATTTTTTAGTTTTTAGTTTTTTAGTTTTTTAGTTTTTTAGTTTTTTAGTTTTTTAGTTTTTTAGTTTTTTAGTTTTTTAGTTTTTTAGTTTTTTAGTTTTTTAGTTTTTTAGTTTTTTAGTTTTTTAGTTTTTTAGTTTTTTAGTTAGTTTTTTAGTTAGTTTTTTAGTTTTTTAGTTTTTTAGTTTTTTAGTTTTTTAGTTTTTAGTTTTTAGTTTTTAGTTTATAGTTTTTAGTTTTAAGTTTTAAGTTTTTAGTTTTTTATTTTTTAGTTTTTAGTTACTAGTTATTAGTTTTTAGTTTTTACTTTTTTATTTTTAGTTTTTAGTTTGTTTTTTTTTTTTTTTTTTATTTTGAAATGAAATTACATGAAATTTTTCAAATCTTTTGCTAACACACTAAATTCAACATTCAAGACAAAAAAGTTGATCTTTATTTAAAGGTGAAATATTTTATAACAAACTATCTGTTTACATTTTCCTCATCATTAAAATTCAAAAAAGGTACATCGTAAAAATTTCAATTCTTCTGACATAAATGAAAACGTCTTAACTTTTGACTGACAGGATCATTATTTTTATTACATATTTTCATAGTTCGCCTTCTTAAAACTCAATCAAAATTTGAAAAAAAAGTATCGATTACGCTTCTTGACATGTTCTTCTTTTTATGACCTTTTTTTCTGAAAGAAACTGTAATAAAAATAATTTTAATACAAAAAATGCCAATACACATTTTTTTTTATCATAAATTTATGATCATTTCATACAAAAATATGACAGCCAACAAAAAAAAATATTCCCATCACACACATTTCTTCTAAATTTCACCAGAAAAAAAAAATTTCGCCATCAAGTAAAAAAAAAGATCAAATCCAATAATTTTAATTTCAACTGACAAAAGGTCCACATCGACCTTAAAAACTCCCAACTTAGGTAACCACAAAAAGGAAGCAAAAAAAACTTCATCACCTTGTACAAAAAATTCAAAAAAAATCTCAAAAAAACGTCATTATTTTGCAAAAAAAAAGAATAAGAAGAAAAAAAATCCATTAAGGATACAATTTCTTTAAGAAAAAGTGAAATTTCTTTCTCCCATTCACGATGAAATATCATGCACACCCCTCGATTGTAAATCGTGTGCATGCCTCTCTAGAGAGTGAGAGTGACGTATTTTCCAACAACAACAATACAAAAAAAAAAAAAACGGTAACCCCTCGTAAATTTCATCTCACAACTGACGGTACTCATCATCATCATCAACATCAAGGATTCTGAAGGGAAAAACAGTAATTAAATGGGGTGCGCATGAAAATTGCAAACACACAGGACAAGGACACCAGAGGAACCTGGAACCGCCTAAAACAGGACTTTTTCACTTCAGGGAGTAAATTCACATTCATATCACAGAGAAATCAGATTTTGCATTATTCGAAGTGATGTGATGCTGTTGTCCATTGAGAGAAGATGAAGTTAGGAAATTATCCTTCGGGGCACTATTATATGTTGGACATTCGGATTCACTCACCCTCTCTCATTGTTTTCGAAAAGTCCAGTAAAGTCCAGTCAGGACTAATTTCCATTTGGATTATCGCTCATATACACATTGTATGAATAGAAAGCTGCAGGACACAAAATCGTCCTAGTTTGGGAGGAGAATTAAAATGATATTGCATTTGAGCGTCGTCGTCGTTCTCTCTGATGATTAAATGCAAATGAGTCCTTGCGGGGAGTCTAGCTGTACAAGAATCGATAAAGGATTTTAGTTACTTTTCATACAATTTTAACTAAAAAGGATACTCTATTTTTCAGTACATCTGTCATCAGGACCAAACATTTAACTTCCATATCAAGTTTTTGAAATGTATGAGTTCAGTGAAGTGAAAAAGGATTATGGAGTAGATAGACGATGATGATATTGTGCAATCCTTGTATATCCTTATTTTGTCTTAAATTTGTCATTGAAGATGACATATTAATTATTATTGTGCAAATCGAATCCTTTTTCTGATGGTCTATATCTGTGATCGTCCGCATTTCCCCTTTTTTTTTCTTCTTAATTTCCTATCGCGCCTCAATCTTGATCCTTGAAGAAGTATAAGAAACCATATCACTATACAAAAATTGACACACGACGAAGACGAAAATTTTGGTTGTTGTAAATTTTTTTTTTTGCAAAAATATCCTTTCATGTTCAATTCGATTAGGTTGACAAAAGGTGAAAGTATTTATGGGTAGTGCATATAGCTGAATGTGGCATAAACAAAAGTAATGTCACAGAGGAGTGCATATATCCTTTTCTGCAAAATAAAGGAAGGTTCATTTTGTAATATATTGTCACGCTCTAATTGCCTATACCAGGACTCTGAGTATAAGGATATGTCGGATGTCGTGTCTTTTTTTTTATTTGTTCATAATTTATTTTGTTACAAGTGAAATTGCAATTTCGCAGTTGTTCTTGCAGAATATGTTTTCATTCTTTATTTTTTTTTTTTTTTGCTGTAGGTAATAATAAGTAATGCAGCAGTTGCAATTGAAATATATATATTTTACACCACATAAAGTCTGAGATATATGTGTCTTCTTTTTTTTTTTTTTAAATAAGATGTTCAAAAAAAATATTCTAGAAGACAGTTTGGAAATAATTTGTGCAGATGTGTACAAAAAAAAAAAATTAAACGTCGTTTTTTATAATTTATTTGGTTATGGAATTTATTTTTATTTCTTTGTATTGGCAAGTGAAATTGTTGAAATGAAGTAAATTCTTTAGAGTTTTGTTAAAAAGAATGATCAATATGGAGTGAAGTAAACAGTATTCTGGACTCAAGGTGTTGGGAAAAACGGTTTTCGCTAGGGTTTTAGAAGAAAATAAAACGTTTGAGAACTTTCGGATTGAATTGTTAGTAACATTTGTTTTGTTTGCGACGATTTTTTCAGTTTTTAAGTCACTTAATTATTGTTTTGTTTTTTTTAATTTTTTTAACGTATTAATTTTAGAAATTTAAATAATTGACAGACAATTTTTTGCCCCTAAAATTATTTTATTTGCGAACCAATTATCGAGAGAGTAAATAAAATCAAAAAATCTTTAAAGTCCCAGAAATTTCCTACATATTCAAAAAGTCCATTTTCAGAAAAAAAACCATTACCCTTAAAAAAAAAAAAATAACTGGGTCAAACACACCCTCATAATCTTATCAATATTCGTAATTCGTCATCTTTTTGAATTATACAAATCCATTTGCATTTTTTGTATTTATTTTTCAACTCTACCACTTCGTCAAAATTGAATTGCTACTGCTCCTTAGTGTTCACTTGTGCGAAATATGTCTTTGCCCTTTTATATGATTTGTTTTGGTTGAATATTTTTTTCCTTTTCTTGCATTTATACATAAATACAATTTATTTCAAAAAATAACTTTACGCATTTTCAGACCAAACTTAAAATAAAGTTATTACATATTTGTTGGTGTTTTTTTCTTTACTGCCTTATCTTCTTAGAAAAAAAGGGGAGCATATCTCTGAAGTGAATATCCTTAACATCTACAATTCACTTTCATCTTTACACTTGTAATAACCCCCCCCCCCCAGAAGCAAAACAAGCTCATACCATACGCGCAATAAAATAACATAAAGCAGTTAAAAAAAAGAAGAAATTTCAGGGACGGATTTTTTCTATGGAAAAAGTGTGTTTTATAGTCAGGCGCCAAAGTAAAAATAGGGGGCCCCTTTGATATTTTGAGTTAGTTTTATTAGATTTGGAAGAAATAATATTTAAATTTTCAATTTTGAAGTTTTTTTCAACTTATCGAAAGGCCGGTTAGATAGGCCCTTTGGTACACTTACCTTTGGAGACGAAAAATATATAAGAATCCGTTAAGGGTAGAATTTGAAGAAACAGAAAAATGCAAGTATTAGTCATTGAACATTTTGCATACAAAATGTAAGGTGTGCTTTATTGAATACGCTCGTTGAATCTCTCTAAAGTAACCAAATGTTCAAAATTGTAAAAAAAAAAAAATTGGGTTCCGGACAATTTTTTGTTTTGTATAATCGGGTTTTTGAATTGACTCCTTAGCTTAGGTTTCTTTTACTTGCGCAATTTTGACGCCTTAAACTTTCCATGTAATTGTTCATATCGACTCTCGATTTTCCTATCAAAAATTTAAGAATTAACTTAATACGGCCCTGCAAAAGTCCTGCGAACAAGAAAAAGAAAGGACACTATAAGCAATAAAAGGATTTTATTTTTTCCAATTTTGATATCCGTCTGACAAAAATACATAAAATGCGAAGGATAACTTTATCGAACGGAAATAATAAATTTATGATTTTTGCTGCCGCCACGCCAACACTCAAATAGACGAAGACGAACACAAATATGTGTTGTGGTGGCTTTTCTCTTCTTTTCAAGGAAGCCATAATAATCTCCTTTTTTTCTTCCGGTTTTTTCATTTTTTTTTCCTCTTTAAGGAAATTGAAATCTATTTCTGAATGGAAAACTTTCACAACTCCTGCAAGTTAATTTTCAAGCCTTATCCAGCTTTTTGACATTGAGGGTTAATAGAATATTGCGTTATCCAAACAAGTGCGGGTATATTTTTAATCGTATTAGGCGTCTGATGGCTTCCGACAGACAGATACAATCGATCAACTAATACACATCCTTTTTGCCTTCCTATGTACATATATCCTGTCAGATTTCCTAGAAAGGACTATATTATGATATACTATACATATATACACAAAATTGTACCTGTTTGAAAGTTAATAAATTTACTTCTCGTCTACTGGACACTCAATCAAATTATCCGGATGCATAGGCACTTAGAGTGTATCACTCACCGAGCAATATGGCAAAAACCAATTTGAATTTTACACTCATACAACACAGAGCGAGAATGTCCTTTTGAAACATTGCAATTTTGTTGTCCTTGTCATGATAAATTTAACGAACATTTACAATTTTTTTTTTGTTTATTTCATATTCACCTGTAAGTGGAAATGTTTTTAAGGCTTAATATTTTATAAGCTTTTAATCCTGGATTTTTTTTAACATTTTTCATCTGTCTATTTCAATACTTTGCCCTGAAGGCTTAGAATAAAAAAAAAAAATAAAAATTAAATAAAAAATTTACGTTTTAGTTAACACAAAAAAAGGTAGCAAAATAGAATATTAAACGCACGATGAAAATTTAATTTTTCGTGATTTCCATCAGCTTTGATTACTTCACTCACAGGGGGTGTATTTTTTCGACAGAGTTTGAGGGTGTATGTGTGTTTGAAGGGAGAAATATTAAATCGAGAGTGAAAGCGCAATGGCAGTAATGGGACGGATGTAAAAAAGTTTACTCTATACTCTAAATTAAATTTTAATTTAATATTAAACGATGCTCTGTATTGAGTTAAATGTGTGTGCAGCAGCTCTTCATAGATTTATGCCATCACAAGCCAGCCAACTTGAGCTTGGGGAGAATATTTATCTTTGGAGGAAAAATGTGTACTTTTTTTCTGCGATTAACATATTCGTTATAATTAAATGCTATTGGAATAACTTTTTTGCTATTGGAATAACTTTTTTGAAAGATTATTCTGAATTTTTAAAAAGATGGTGATTAAGGAAAACTGATTACTGACCAAATTGGAAGAATCATTTTTTCAGCCTTTTTTTTCATAGAAATTTATTTTTATGGTTGCATTTTTTTGAAAAAAAAAAAAAAAATGACAAAAATCTTGAAATTTGTTTAACATTGAAAAATCGACCACTTAAAAAAAAATAAATATTTCAAAAATTTTTTTTTTGAAATCGGCTGAGTCATTTCTATTTTTCTTATTTTAAAAGTGGGACCATATTTGTCAAAGTACAAGAATTTTTTGACGTGATAACGTCTTATAAATCGATGAACCATGGCAGCACACTCTCGCACTTTCGCAGTGCGGCAAAAAATTAAAATTCAAAATTAAAAATAAACTATTAGAGATACAAAAATCTCCTAAAGCTTATTTGAAAGATAATAATCTAAAGCCTAATCCAAATGAAGGATTTTTAAAAATTCCGTTATTTAATAGGGTAAACAGGGGTAAAACGGAAAGATGAAATTTGGGCTAAAACGCGTGGTCGTAGAGAGTTGATTCTTTTTGTTATATATAGAGGAGATTGATTTAAAGATAACTGCATTTAAGAAAAAATTCTAAAAAATTCTGGAACTCCGCTATAACGTTTTGTTTGAACGTTGATTAGGTGTTATGGGTATGACAAAATGTTGATTATGGGTAGGGGAATTTTTTTTTGACAATTCTAAAGGTGCCAAGTGAAAGATGAAGGAAAAAAAAATTAGGCGTTTCATACGGATTTTTTTCCAACACTCTGCGTTTCGAAATATGAATTTTTTAAAAAATACCTACTTTTTTAGGGGTATTTTTGGGTAGTTTTTGATTATTATCTTTTTTTTGGAGCGTTCAAAAAATCTCAAGTTATATGGAACATGTAGGGCTGATAAATGCGCATACAAGTGCAAAAAATTGGAATCGTTAAAAGAGTTTTGACTGAATACGGAGAAAAATAAGTTTTTAAAAAACAGGTTTTTTGTGCGTTTTTAACCGATTTTCATCGTTTTTTATTTTTACCTTTTTTTCTTTAATAGATAGAGGAATATTATATATGGAGTAATGATAGCCCATGACTACGACTATATGTGTGCGAAATTTCAATCATTTTCGTAAACACAATTTTGAGATAACTGCAAAATAAAATTTTAGAATTCAACAGGTTATAACTTTTAACCAAGAGCAGATAGAAATTTGATTAAACATTTATGAGCGTCCTGATACAATTACCTTTCAATTGGTATATCACACATAACGCTAGACTAACTACAAGCCACACAATGTTAAATCAAGAAACTTGCGAAAAATATCATACCACCAGTGGAGATCTGTTGCGCCATGAACAGCCACCAGTGTGGGAAGTAACGTAATCTCAGTCTGGAAATTCGACATGGTTGACTTTAAAAAATTCTAACTTCTCTTGTAGGCATCTTTGAAATGAGATTGATACGTCATTTGAAAGGTGAAACAATAAGCTTTCACATGGTATAAAATTTTGTATAGTTTGTTAGGGAAAAAATTCATTTAATAGCATGAGAACATAAAAATAAACAAATTCATGACTGCCAAGTTTGAATCGGTATTGGTTTTCGCTTAAGTTCGAGATAGAGAAAGACAAAAATGCGGGTCCACTTTCGCTTTTTCTACTATAGCAATGTTAAATAATATGCCTGTATCAATCGAAAATTAAATAAATCTTAAATAATTTCATTTATTAAGATGAGTTATAGAAAAAAAAAATCAAAATCGGTTTAAAAAAAAAAAACTACATATTTTTGAGAATTTTTTTTTAATATAGGTGGTATGACATTTTGTAGCATTATTATTCATCAATACCCAAAATCAAATTTGAATTTTTCAAAATTTTAGTTTTTATTTATACATACATATATTGAATCTATTTCGTTTAAATTGAACAAGTCGTTTGGGAATGTAAAAATAACAGCTTAATGGCAAAAACATTTAATAAAGATTTTCAAAAAAATTGGTAAATAACAATGTCCGTTATTTTTGGTCCAAAAAAATCAATTCCAAAAAGCCCTCCGAGAGGCACAATTTGCATATACAGTAGGGTGGGTCAAAAAAATCGAAATTTTTGAAGTGAAAACTTCTTTAGTATCGTAGTGATTTGAAACAAGATGAAACGAAAACGCGACACGACTTCAACTTGTTATAACTTTTTTGTTTTAATAGATAGATGAATGAAATTTGTACTGTAGATAGGTAATTAAATAAAAATTAATTCTACAAAATTTCAATTAATTTCATGTTCAAAATTCGGAGATAACGGTAAAAAGATGTTTTTTTTCAACACACGTTATATTTTTTGATCTAGTGCACATACAAATTTGATTTATCTTAAATACGCATGCTGATAACATAACCTTTTATTTGATATATCACACATAACGTTACGTGCTCTACAAGTTACACAATCTTAAATTGAAAAAAAATTTAAAATACCTCAAAACACATGTGGAGATCTGTTGGCGATGCGATGACCAGCTACCAGTGTAGGAAGTACCGTAATCTCAATCTGGAAATTCGACATGGTTGACTTTAAAAAATTCTAACTTTTCTTGTAGACAACTTTGAAATAAGATTTATACATCATTATACAAGTTGAAACAATAAGCTTTCACATGGTATAAAATTTTTTATAGGTTGTCAAACAAAAAAATTCATTTAATAGCATGAGAATATAAAAATAAATGTTTTTTTTTGCTTTATGGATGAAATTTCATCGAGTTTAAAAAATTCTAGCTCTTTTTATTGATGTCTTATAGACTTGATCGATATATATATTTTGAGCTAAGGCAATAAGCTTTCAGATGTTTAAAAATGTATATAGGTTGTCATATAAAAAACATGGATTTGAAGGTGATAGAATAAAAATATTTAGATTTTTTCTATTTTATTTTTTTTTGCAAGAAAAATGATTTTTTAAGGTTTCACTTCTACCACGTGTTAATTGCACACATGATTTTTTTTTTTTGATTTGGTACTCCGAAAAATCGATTGCTAGACCCCTCTAGAATATACACACCAAATATGAGCTCTTTATATTAATGTAGAAGGTCCTCCGCTTTGCAATTTTCGATTTTTACATCAATTTTCTACTAAAAAAATAATAATTTTTTTATTAATTGACTTTTTAGCAAATTTCTTTTCATATTCTTGTAGGAAATTGAACGCTCTACACTTTTTTCGTTTATCTAACTGTTGAATAGATATTTGAGGTCCAAAAATCGAGAAAATCTTTAAAAATTCGTTTTTTGTTTATAATTTTGTAACAAATTGAAAAATTATAACAATCAAACGAGCAAGACATATTCTTGTTGGAAATTGATTGCTCCACAAAAAAGGTCTTGTTAACTTTTTTCATTAATCTAACCATTCTAATAATATTCGAGGTCAAAGTTAAAAAAAATTATAAAAACATTTTATATTTTTAAAAATTCATTATTTTCAATTTAGCTTAAACGTTCTACAAAAAATTCCTTGGCATCAAATTGATTGCTTTAACCGTGAAGGCATGAATACAATGGCGCAAATTTTTAGTCAGAGCTCGTTTAAGCGATAAAGCCAACTCTAGTTAGAGCACCCGTTTACCGTTTAGTTCTAAATTCTCGTCTAACTTTTTCTCATTTTCAAACACTTTAAGCAACTCTTCTAACTAGAGTGAACACGTAACTTAATGTAGAAAGTTCAAGCTTCAAGTGATTTTTATTTATTGTTTTTATCAAGTGAAAAGATACTGAAATAAAATTAAAATTAAAACTTAACTTGTATTCACCAAAATATCCGTGCTTTGAGGTGGCACCCAATAAAAATATAATGCCCAAAATTTTTATATTACTCGTCTACAGGGAAATGAAATGAAAAATTGTCAAACTCCTTCCTAAGCTGTTAAAATTTTGTCTTAAATCATGATTTTTCGAGTTAATTTTTTTCAGAAAGTATGGCGGGAATTTGTACAACTACGAATTTAGAATTTTTTCATCTGTACCCTGGCAAAAATAAAAAAAAAAAAAAAAAACAAATCTTGGAAAAAATCTTACGAAATATTCTTGTTAATTTTTCTTAGAAACATGCATAAATATGTTTTAAAAAATATTTTCCCATCCAATTACCTCTTTCAACCATCTGCTTTTGAAATGCCTTTATTTCATATGAATTATGACCCAAAAACTATATTTATGCAAAAACTCACTCAAATGCATAACAATGCACAACAAATGAAAGCCTTCAAATTCATTTTCACTGTTTTCTTCTGCAAATATTCCACAAATAAATTATGTGCGAAAATATGCATCCAAATCGCATCATCTTCGCACATGTGCCTAAAAAAAAAAAAAAAAAGAAACTTCAACCGCTTCATTGCACATAATCAATATTTTTGCAAAAAAAAAAAATCAAGGATAAATTCTTGATTTTCCTACCAAAACAAGGATTATGGATATAATTTCCATTGCATTGTTCTCGCTCCAACCAAACCAAACAAAAAAGATAAAGAAAAATCCATAACAAGAAAAAAAAATCATTTCATTTCTTTGGCAAAAAAAATTTAAATTTTTCAAGGATTATTACGCTCGAACAATTATTATTTTCGACACAAGAAAAATGAACTAAATACATTAGAAATGATGACGATGATGACGCAAGACAAAATTGGATTTTAATTCTTTCCAAATTTACAAGGACAAAACCGCAGATGTTTCTTATATACTCCAAATAACAACCAAAATACAAAACAAAACAACAAAAAAAAAAGTGTTGTTTCCGTATCCAATTTGAAGTCAGTCAACAGTACACACACCAAAAAAAAAAAAAAAAACATTTGAAGATCAAGACTATTGTCTGCGTATACCGCCATGGAATATGGATTATCCTTACAATATTTTGTAAATTACTTCTTAATAATTATTAATGATTTTTCGCTTCTATTCTGTTTTTGTTGACAACATATTAGAAACCACAGGAAGACATTTGCATAACCTTAGCGAATTTATAAAGAAACTTGTACATAATCATCAATCATTATAACATGCGAAACCATTAAAAGGGATATGTATTCAAGGATCAGTCGCTTTATGATCACAAGGAAGCAAAAATCGTGAATGAAAATTTTGCAACAAAAAAAAAAAAAAGAAGAAGAAATGTCAAGAAAAAACACGTAAAATCAATCAAAATGACATTTCGGGGCGAGAAATACGATCTGCAATGATCAGTCTTGCAAAAAATTGTCTAGAAAAAAAAATATCCTTAAAAAAAAAGGATCAATAGATCAGTCAAATGTCTTTAGAATTCGCAAAAAAAAAATAAAATAAACTATAATAAAACCCCAAGGGGAAGTCTCAAACTATGATGAATATTTACTAATTTATCTACAAGGATTATAGAAAGGACCTTGTGGTATGTTTTTTTTTGTGCTATGCAGTGTAATTTTTTTAAGGATTTAGAAGTATTTTAAAAGCAATTTAAGATAGGCGTTAATGCGCGGTTGTTTTTTTTTTTTGTATTTTTTTAATTTTGAGAAAAAAAAGGATTTCTCATGGTTGTCATTTACTTACACAAATCGGGAACATTAAAAAAGAAGATCGATTCAAAAAGGTAAACATTGGGCGTTGATCTAGAACAAATTATCGGCTTACCTGAAAGGATACAAAAAAAAAAAAATAAGTATCAGTAAAATTATTTTCGAAAAATGATGAGAATTGATTTTAAATGACATTGGCATCTATTCAGAAATACATAGAGAGATGGGGTCCCATAAGGGTGACTAATGACTACTAATCTGTTGATTTTTTTTTGCAATTATGCATAATAATAATTTGAAAGGGTTCGCTTCCAAGGCGTAATCGGTTTATTTTTTTAAGCTTCATTGACACTGACTAATGAGTGGGTATTAATATTGGTAAAATATTTTTACAGTTTTTATGAAAAGAACTCATTATGCAAATACCCATAACATAAACAGAACTTGATGTTTTCAAGATTCTATGGATATTTTTATGGAGATGAGGGGACGTAAATCGCGAAACAAATCGGTTTTTCAAAGATTCATATTTTTTAATAGGTACTAATGTTTTCCATCACAAATTAAAAAAAAAAAATATTTATTGCAAATAAAAATGTTGGCTTGAAAAAAAAGTTATTGCTACTGAAAAATGCATTTGAAATAAAAAAAAAAAAATATTTATTGCAAATGAAAAAAATATTTATTATTTATTTTATAAAAGAATTTGGCATTAAAAAATATGTTATTGCAACAGAATTATATTTGCATTGAAAATAAAATTTTTACTACAAAATAATATGTTTTTTAAAAAATGTAAATGCAAAATTTTCTGAATTGAAAACAAAAAAAAAAAAATAATGCAAAATGTGTACATTAAATATTTTTTTTTTAATATTTGTAGAATTTCTTACAATTTTAAACGAATATTTAATACACACATTTTGCATTGAGTTTTTTTTTTCAACGCAGAAAATTTTGTATTTGCATTAAATTTTTTTTATTTTTTAATGCAAAATATTTTGATTTGCAATAAAAATTTTATTTTCAATGCAAATATTTTTCGGTTGCATTAACATTTTTTTTTTTGATGCAAAATTTTTTTATTTGCAATAAATATTTTTCTTTTTAATGGAAATATTTTTTTTCCGTTCGTATAAAAATTTTTTTTAATGATTTTTTTTTTTTTTGCAATAAATATTTTTTTAAAATTCCAATGCATTTTTTTTTTCAACAATTGTTATTTTTACAATCCTGCTATCAGTTTGAAGTTTAACAAGTTTTTTCAGTATCTTCTATCTATAACGTCAAAACAAAACGGTGCGCTCACATTTTTAGGACAAAAACTTGGAATTTGCAATCAAAGTGAAAATAGGAAATTCAAGATTAACGATTCGATTATACAAAAGGTGCAGAACCTACAACACAACCTTCTGGTACCTCAGCAGAAATATTTCGATTTATTCTAACGCGAAAGATTCTTTGCTCCTGATATTCTCTAAGAATTGTTTAGAGTTTTTCAGCCAGGACTTGTCCTCATTTAAATTTGAAGCCTTCATAGTTAATTTTTGTCCTCTGTCGGAGAATAACGACAGTGATAGCCAAAATAAAAAAAATATGGATTTGAACGATACCAGCTTGTGCTTGTGGGCATACCGATTCCTGATTTCTCGCAACTTTATCAATTTAATCTTGCAACATTTTCTTATTATTTTATTGAATTTATTTTATACTGCAGCTGACTTGACGAAAGCAATCACCTTTCGAATATTTAAATAAAATCTAATAACGCCTTTAATTTAAATATCAAATTATCTTACATATTTTGTACTGTACTTATAGGCTACCACACAAAATAAGCAAAAACCAATCGGTGTACCACAAGATTCCTATCTTAGACCTCTATTATTTCTTTCATTTTCTATTCTTGACGTAAACACCTCAAATCGACCTTTTATTCTTTAAGTATTTCACTACCTAAAATATGCAAAGAATACAAAAATTCAAATATCCTTTTAGTATTCAACATGTCACACAAACCAAACCACATGCAGGTTGTATCAAATCATTCAGTAGTTAAATGATATGTATATCCTCTTCCTTCTGGTTGCTGGGTTTTCAAAGATGAAGAAGCAAATCAAATGGAGAAAGATTTCCTTTGGCACACTGCCGAAAGGTACATTTTTTTTGTAGGTGTAGTCTCACCTGCGCGTTGACACACACTTCTTAGCGATGGAAAGAAGGATAAAAGTAGTTTAAAGATGGGTGTGTTTGTTCTGGCAGAAATAAGATCTGATTAGATGAATCACATTCTCTTTTGCCAAGCGCAACAAATAATGTCGGTAATGTGAAATTGAAGTTTTTGAAAAAATAAAAAAAAATCTGTCGTCACACTGAGGTCTATGACTTTAAGTAATGTCCAGACATTTTTCATCATCATCGTACAACTTTTGCAAATCAGAACGAATAAAGTTTTTGTGAGAAAAAATAGGGACAAACAACACAAAAAATACTCCTAAATACACAAAACGACGTGGATAGATTATGTTTTTTTTTTTTTTGTATATTTTTGCATTCGTTTCTGTGCCAATATTTAAAGTTCGCACAATACTCTCATTCCGATTACTCTACAATCGGGGCATTAATCAATACCAACCTCTTTGACCGTATTTTTTTTTTTGTGTGTATTGTCCATGATATCCTTGTCCCAGGAGTTGTTTGTAGGGCAGACATGTTTTTGTATTGCTGGACATTGGGAATACCTCTCGATAGTGGCAATTGTGAACCAGAATAAATGATAGATAAACATGTAGTCCAGCCTCATTGTAATGGACCATATCCTTCTTCGATATGAACAAGGAACAAAAAGTATAGAAAAATGAAGGAAGGAAAAAAACAACATTGATTGCAATTAATCAGGAAGTTTTTCGGTTTGGTATTGAATTTCAGGGGAAAAGAAAATTGTAGCAAAGTGATATTCTAAATTTTGATGTGATGACTGCCATTTTTTTTGTCGAAGAGAGAGAATAAAAGAAATCTTATGAGATGTCAGTTAAAATAAACTCGAATTAATTAAAGAACAAAAAATGCGGAAGGATCTGTTTTTAGAAGATGAAGAATAAAAGAGGTCCTCCTCCCTAAGCATTTGCATTTTTAATAAGAATTTTTCAAAGCGTTTTTGTTTTTGTTGTTGTTTTTGTTGGTCCTCTTGCAGCAGGATGCTGTTTAATTTTTTTTTCTTGTTTGGTGTTTGTCACACCAATGTCATGTTGTCAGTCATGGTTGGGTGAAGAATACAAAATAAGGAAGATATCCTTCTTCCACTTGTGAGAGAGTAAGAAGACATTTTTTTGTTGTTTTTTTTTTTTTTTGCTGCTGCTGTTTCTTTAAGAAGGATATTTTCTGGGTGAACCACAGAGAGGGTTTGTGATCTCATTTTCGTTTTTTCTTTTT
Organism: Episyrphus balteatus; assembly: GCF_945859705.1. Taxonomy (NCBI): domain Eukaryota; kingdom Metazoa; phylum Arthropoda; class Insecta; order Diptera; family Syrphidae; genus Episyrphus; species Episyrphus balteatus. Next base: position 117,685,111 of record NC_079136.1, read on the forward strand.
TTTTTTTGTCTCCGAGATCATATCCTTGCTGTAGGATAACAGTCATCCGTCATGTTTTTACTGTTTTTGATGAATAAACACCACCTGCAATGTTTTTTGTGTATTATTTTTTTGTTTGTATTGTTCTTTGATGGCGACACAATCACATAAAGATTATTGTGAGAATTTGTTGCATGTCGTTCGTGGCATGTTGCTTAACATAGAAATCTTTGATCCTTGATGAAAAAAATGAAGAAGAAGAAAAACTAAAACCAGATTTAAGTTCACAGAACCCCGAGGCGTATGTCATTTTGATTAAATTTGCAAAAAAAAAAACATATTCAATTTTTTTTTCTCTCTCTTTTTTGTTATCTATTTTATCTGAAATTTTAAGTGAAGATCTTTTTTGCACAGACAAAAATTTTGTCGTTTCATTGTTGCCAATTTAATTTTTTGAATGAGTTTTTTTTTTTTTTTTCTTTTTTGTGTAATTTGTATTTTGTTGTTAAGGGTACTCGTCTCAATTACAGATTTTTGATTAAAAGTAAACACTTGACAAGCTCTTGAGGATATGAAGATCGTATTGTTTGCAAGTTTTTGTCATAAATGTTCTTGAGGTGGTTTACAATTTTGTTGTTGTTGGTTTTATGGTTGTTTAATCGGCAGTTCTCAGAACAGAGTTTTGGTTAAGGGCTTTGAAAGACAACTTTTGAATGAGTTCATAAAATTGATTGCAAAAAAATAAATAAATAAAAAAAAAAATTAAGCGATTTTACTTAAATTTTGGAACTTAAACTAGGGCGCAAAATGTAACGGAAAAACATTTTCCATTTGTTGTAGTGCTCCAATATTCTTATTTTCATACACTTCATTAAAAAATATTTAACAACGTTATCACGTAGTAGAAACAGGCCCCAACCAAAAATATAAAAATATTTAATTTTTTGTTCTTTGACAATAACAAATACAAATACGTTTGCATCATCACAAAAATTGCGTTTTCTTCGCAAAAGCTACTTCGCAAGTTGTTTTACATTCTTCAAAACTACTTCGCAAGTTCTTTTATATGTTGGATATAAGGTGAAACCCTTACTCGTTTTAACATCAACATCAAAATTGCGCTTTTGCAGAAGTTTGCTGCGCAAGTTATTTTAGCAACAATGCAAATTCTTCTATAATTTGGGTATAAGGAAAAATCGATATTTTTTGTATAAATTCGTTTTGCAACATAACCAAAATTAGGTACAAGCTATTTTAAATTTTTGGCATCTTAATATGTATATTGTTATACTGCTCTTTTCCTAGTTGTATTGTAATATTTAATTTTTTTTTTTTTTTTAAATTGATAAATAGTCAAATTCGCAAATTTTAGTTTCGCATTATGTTATTGCAGTTCGCAAGATGTTTGTTTTGCAAATTTTGGCTTTGCATTATTTTGAATAACCTTTTTTTTGTCGTTTTCTCGACGAAATTAAATGAAGAATTGAATGCCCTTAGGTAAAATGCAAATTTTAACCGCATTTGCCTCCGAATTCGACACCCATCATGCCATACGTTGATACTTGAGTTCAGCAAAAATCTAAATTCATAAATTAACAATTCTCATTGACAATCTTTGAATACCTACGACAAAAAAAAAGGAAAGTCCCACCAACTTTATATATATTTTTGTTTGTATTGACCCCCTGTTGTTTACATCCTTGCAAACATCCCATAATTTAAACATTCTGTTGGCAAAACTCTTCCACATAACTCTTCTTTTTGCATTACATTTAAATGCAAATTTTTGTAAACAACAATAAAAGGAAAAATTAATAATTGTCACACACACAGATAACAATTGATGCCAAAACCTTTAAACATTCTGACAAAATAGGTAAACTCCCTCTTATTTTCCTATGAGCCAAAGGCTTAACATGCCTCAATTTGTATTATTAGCTCTTATCCTTTTCTCCCTTTTAAGACGGAAGTTTAACTCTTCCCTCACTCAAAATTACACATGCAGAAAAAAAAAAAATATCCTTGCACAAAAAAATTTTAAATCGATTGCAAAACATTTGACAAAATGCAATACAAAATGTGCACTCACTATAACCGTGTGTGTGTAGGTCCTTTGAGTAAAGGATTTTCCGCCCCATTGCGAAGGACTTGTGTTTTGATTGAAATTCAATTTTGTGCGAAAATATATCCTCACAAGAAAAAAAAAAATGTCTCATCTTCCAATGCAACCCAAAAATATAGGAAGAAAAAGGATTAAAATGCATTTCACAAAAAATATAGAGGACTTATAAGGACATATACAATAAAAATACTCTACTAAAAGGAAAAACCCTTCATCTACCTGATAGACGCAGGATCTTCTTTCAATTTTTCCAAAAAAAAAAAAAAAAATAAAAACCGATTAACAGTTTTGTTGTGGACAAGGAGTTATGTTTTTCTTATTTGCAAAAACTGATTACTTGCCAAAAGGATCAGAGGTTTAAGCAATTTAAAATAATTTTCACAAACAATATCCTTCAGGAAGGAAGTTTATACATATAAGGCAACTTAAAGGATTATATAATTTTTATAAACAAAAAATTTTACCGGTGTTGTGGATGTACATATACCAACATACACTTCCTGTATGAGGATATTTTTTTGTTTCGTTTAATCCTGATGCATTTTGAAAGTCCCTTTTGCATGACACGACACACACATCATCGACTAAACTGTCAACTTGACTGTCATTAAATGTAGAATTTATTTGACAGTTATTGCCGAGCCTAGTTTGAGCGTTATATATATTTTAACTGATTTTTGTTTCGTTTGGGAGGGAAAGTGGATGGAAATTTTATGATCGCCTGGAACGAGTTTAAGGATATTCGACATAATATTATTGCTGGTGTTTACTTAATTTTATTCGTTTTGGTTTTTGTTGGGGCAGTTTTTGTTATCTTTAAATGCGATTGTTATGGCACGTACATTTGAACAATATTTGTGCAGTGTTCGTCAATATGGATATAGGTATGTGTATCATTTACATGCGTTTTGTCATCGTGTCGTAGTCAAAAGGAGTGGTGGACAGGACATCGCACGTGTTAGCTATGGGTTGGTGGTTTTATATGGGTTAGATCATTTTTATGAAGGATATGGTGCATTAAATTAGACTTTTTGAATTGATGCGGAAGTGATTTTATTAGCGACTTTCACTGTCGAAGAGGATTTGATGGACTTATGGAGATTCAGCTGCTATTTATCTATCATTGAAAACTCAGGAAATATGATAGACTAACGGGAGAGGGATAGTTCGGAATTTAAAAAAAAATAATGACAAATAACTTGAATTGATGCTAAGTACGAATAAAACGAGTTAAATGTACGAAAAACTTTTCATAAATACATAGATGTCTTGTCAAGACATCCCAAAGCTCTTTTTAAAGATGGTAGAGGATTTTAGGACGTTTTTAACTTATATCTAACAATGTTGTAAATTAAGTTGTAGCTACTAATTTGCGTTTTAAATAAATAAAATATATTTGTGATACGACCCCATGAAGGACAATTCTTGAGTGCGTGTAATTCATTTGCAAGAATGGAAAGGACCTACAAATTACCGCTGCCGAGTCCTCACGGCTAGGCAGGGATGCTCTTTTTCATAACAGTGATACTCTTTGAGACTTTTATTGCGCAAAAGGCAGTAGCCTCGAGGCTGGGATTCGAACCCAGACACCTGGTATAATATTACAAAAAATAACAAATAACTATGCGGTAGCAGAAGAATTCTGTTATCGAACCACTACAAGTTTCCAGAAAACAATTTTATACACCAAAAATAAAAAATTTTATATTAACAGCTATCAAATTAACATTTTTGAGTGACAAAAGTCGCCCAACAATTAAAATATCAATTTCGATATTATTACCATATCATTTTGACATTTTTTAATTTTAGGTGGATAGTGAAAATTTCACTTTGACAGTTAAAATATCAATGTTGACTAGATTTTTTCAAAACATTACTGAAAGTGAATATTCTTTATAAAATAGTGGTGATATTATTTTTTCTATTAGGTATAGGTGATATAATTGTTTTGTTATTTTCTCCCAAACTATGTGAAGTAAAATCTTATTGCCTATCCAATTTTCTCAGTACCTAAATCATACATTTTACTTTGAAAAAAACACAAAGCGCCTTTAAATTAGTACACATTTAGAGTTTTTTATTTAATATTTTTCAATAATTTGGAATGAGAAATTGATAGTATGAAAAATTGATAATAAAGTATCAAAAAAAATTTCAAAAATGTGATATTTAAATATCATCCTGATAATAAAAATATTATTTTAACCAATATCAATTTAACATTTTTTAATTGTCATAAAACAAATTTTATAGAGTATTTTTTGCTTATATTTAAAAAATGTGAAATTGATATTGGTTTTTTTTTTCTGTGTAGATATGATATCCTGGAAACTCTTTAAGGAATAAAACATTTCGTGCGGCTGAAATATATGTGTCCAGTCTAAAATGAGTTCATAAGAAAAGCTTTTGCAGCTTCATTTGCAGGCGGCCTTAGTAGAAGTCAAATAGAAAAATCAATTATATGATACTTTTTCTCAGATCTCAAAAATGACAGTTCTTCAGTACTCAGCACCGGTACTTGAAAAAAACCCAAATTTAGTACTTTTAAACTATCACATAAGGCTTGGAGTCGATGAAAAGATGCCACCTCACGACATGAAAATCATTTGTGGACCATTGGAGACGGTGAACAGAACAATAATATCAAATAATATAAGAAAGTTTCCAAAATATTTAGTTTGAAAAAGTTGTCTTTCGACCCGTAGAAATTAGCTTCGAAAAGAACTTTTATAAGTTTTGTTTTCGTTTAACCTCATGCTTTATCCCCATGAATCCAAAGGCTTTACTACACACTGCCTGCCTAAATATTAGTAAACAGTGCATTTATGATGTTCATGACTCAGCAGTTTGTATCACCCTCAAATTTTTTTTCTAATTCGATAGAGATTGGGCTGAGTATTTCGCACTAGTGAAATTCACCTTTTGGTCACCATCTTGGATTTTCATTAAATATTTCGACTTCTATTCATCCCACGTAAATGTTTTTTATACCTTAACATAGACAATTAATTTTCGCGTATATTTTGTTAAGGACACTTTTTCGATATTCTGAATAATAAAAAAAGTACCAAATTTTGTTTTATATTTTTGATCTATAACTGTTTAATATTTAGGATATCGAAAAAGTGTCCTCAACATAAAAGATGGAAAATTAGATATTCTACGTTTATTGTTTATTCAACTTCAACGTAGAATGAATAGAATGTCTAGATATTTAAAATCAAGATGGCGACCAAAAGGTGAATTTCACAAATGCAAAAAAATCAGGGTTATGATAGCCAGCAAATTCTCTATCGACTGAAATAGTAAGTATTAGTTTGATGAGTTTTACGTAATTTCTTAGATCTGATTTTTGAAGTGAAAACTTCTTTAGTATCGTAGTGATTTGAAACAAGATGAAACGAAAAAACGACACGAAAAATCAATTGATCATAACTTTTTTGTTTTAATAGATAGATGAATGAAATTTATACAGTAGATAGGTAATTAAATTATGATTGTGCAAAATATTTCAATTAATTTCATATTCAAAATTCTGAGATAACGGTGAAAAGATGTTTTATTTTCTAAACACGTTATATCTTTTGATCTAGAGCACATAACAAATTTATTTAACTTTAATACGCATGCTGATAATATTACCTTTCATTTAATGTATCACACATAACGGTACGTGCTCTACAAGTTATATAATCTTTAATTGAAAAACTTGAAAAATACAAAAACACCTGTCAAGATTTGTTGCCGATGACCAGCCAGCAGTAGAGGGAGTACCGTAATCTCAGTTTGAAATTTCGACATGGTTGGCTTTAAAAAATGCTTACTTTTTTTGTAGGCATGGTAGAAATATGATTGATGCGTAATATGAAAGGTAAAATAATAATGATATAAAATTTATTATAGGTTGTCTTTTAAAAAATGGATTCAATGGCTTTAGAAGTGAAAAGAGATTGATTGTTTTGCTTTTTTTTATGAAAACTAATTGGGTTAAAAAAATTCTAGCTCTTTTTGTAGATGTTGTATAGCCATGGTCGATATAAATATTTTGAGCTGAAACAATAAGCTTTCAGATGGTATAAAATTTATGTAGTTGTTGTTGTCATAGAAAAAAAGTGATGGGATAAAAAAAAATTTTTAAATGATTTTTAAGGTTTTTCTTCAACCACGTGTGAATTGCACACTGATTTTTTTTATTTTATTTAATATCTCCTTTTTAACGCATATCTCCCATATACAATCTTCGAGGTATTGCAATTTTCTCGAATAAGGCTCTTATGGTTTCAAATGAATTTGATGGACGTGATAGTCTCAGTGATTCTAAAAAAAACTGCGTTTTCAGTTTTTTTTCAAAAAATTCGGACAGCTAAAATATGGCGTTGCCTATTTTTTTTTTGTTGCAAAAATTGACATATTTAATTTAATATTATATGCATATATTTTTTTTTTTTAAATAGGTCAACCTTATTCAAATTTTACAGAAAGTAAAAGTAAGAGTAAGTTAAAAATTAAAAAAAAAAAAAACTTAAAAAAGTTTTTGAAAAAAAAATTAAAAACATTTTTTTTTTTTACCTTCGGTTTCTTTTTATTTTTTCCCAAAATTTAACCAAAATCTTTAATATTTCCAATAGTTATTTAAGATAAAGTAGATAAAGAGCAATTGTGCATTTTATTGCGTATATCATTTAGGCATTGATCCAGAAAGCTGTTATTACTGTCATTTTCCATTCACGCAATGCTTCGAAAAACATTTAAAATTTAAATTTCAAGATAAAACTTAATTACTAGATAAGAAGATTAAGAGTCCATAAATTCCTTTAATACAGACTTAAGTGTGCACTATTAAATAAAAGGACTTCAGTTTAATATAATTATAGGTACTTAAAAAACACAAAACCTGCAATTATTTCACTTAATTCTACAACAGGATCCAAAATTTAATAAGAAGTCTATACCCACAAGAAACAAAAGAATTAAATAAAAACAAACATTTTAAGACAGACACGTGCCACAAACGGTTATGGTCATGATTCAAATAATCGTTGTGATTCCAATCAATCCTAAGTAGTACCCAGTAGTTAAGCAATTTGTTCTAAATATGAAAGAAAAAAAAGAAAAAGGTCAGACAAAATGGGGGGAAGTTTAACAAAATTACAGGTCGGCTAAAATAATGGATATTAAGAATTCACCCCCGATATAAAAGATATGTTTCATCTCAAGATTTATAGATAAGTGAAGGTAAAAGAATGATAAATGTACCTGTCAGTTGAACGACCGAAGGATGAAAAAAAAGTGTGCCAGGATATTTTTTGTTTTGTTTTTATTTTTGGCATTTATGTTCTCTCTCTTTCTCAAAGCTACTTAAATAATAAATCGCATAGGTATCTATTTCATCCACGACTTCTTGGTTCTTGGTAGACAAAGTTCAAAGAACCCATCATAAGAAAATGAAGACAAATTGTCTGCAAGTTGATTTTTGGTATTTCTATCAACTGATTCTATTCTACTAGAGAAATCAAGACACAATGAAAAAAAAAAAACAAAAATTAAAACATGACAGATGAAGCAAGTATATCATTAAATCAAACACACATAAGTGAAGTACCGCACTTAACCACATTCAGACCGCAGCTCTTTTATATAAAATGTCAAATTAATCATTTTCCACTATGTTGAATGCATTTTGTTAGACTTTCTCTTTTATTTGATCAATCTTCATGAATGTCATCTTAAAGATTAAGAATTTATTTTGTTCAAATAGAAAAGTATCTACATAAGTAGATATCTTTTTATCTTTGTATTTATATCTATCGGTTATTTTTCTCTTTAAGAATGATGAGAGAAATGTAATCGATCTTTAATATTATTCTTACAGACAATTGATGCAATCCGATTGACAAGATCAAGGGTATTTATCTTTTTTTTTGTCATTCTTTCTGAAAGATAAGAATCATTTTTGGTAGCAAGATGCAAGTCTTCTCAATTTCGCCGAAACCAGTTAATTGAAAGATGACACTTGAGATTAGCAAGAGTTAAGCATCTACTCGTAGCTGTGATAAGTAAATCAATGCAAAATTTAGAGTCGAGTAAATGTAGTATTCGAAGTAAAATTGGAAGTAGATTTTCTGAATCAATATCAGTTATTCGTTATAGGTTTTCAAAAGTTTACCTCATTGTTTTTTGTGGGTCACCTAGAGAGACATATCACATCATTGGCCTTACTTTTAACGGCATATTGGTTGGTATTGCAAGGGTTTGTGAAGTGATCAATTTGGTTGATTTAGTATTGCAAAGTGTATACAAAACTAATTTCTTATTAAACTTTAAATATTTCTGAAAAAATTGGCGGAGAAATAAATATTTATTTAAAATAAAAACGAAATTGAATATTGCAAAAAAAAAATGTGTAAAAGTCTGCAAAACCAAAAGAACTTGCTTCGAGATTCGGAGGAAACAATTTTATGTTCATAAGTGCGAAGATTATTGCAATACAAACTTTACAAGTTATTAAACAATTTTTTAATGATTTTTTTTTGCTATAAAGTGTTTAGGCAACATAATGCGAAACCTTTTTCATAGTAAATGAAAATTAACAAAAACTGATCTGCGTCTTCGCAAATATTGCAAACTTCAATCTTGCGATATTTGCAAAACAATGTAATTTTTAATGTACATAGGTACCTAAATAAAAATGCACACAAAGGTTTGCGAAGTGTTGCTTTAAGTAGAATAAATCTTGCGAAATGCATAGAAATGTATGCAAATTTGAGTTAAATCATTTATTAGTTTTGCGAACAGGTGGAATTCAAGTCTAAGGTTTTCTGGGCTCGTTTTGGTATGAAACCGTTTCTAAATTCTAATACAAAGATTTCTCTTTCTGTCTGCGTATTAATTATTTCATCTAATATTTGCTCCTTTAATTTTACAGACCCAGCAAATAAAAATTTGTCAAAAATAAAATGAGCGTTACACAAAAAACAACACCTCAAATAATTCTAAAAGGGTTGCTTTGTTCATTCTGTTAACTCAATTAAAATAATCCATTTGTTTTGTTTTGTTTAGTTTTTTTTTTGTTCATTTCAAACCTGTCTAAATGCAACTAATGTGACATCATTGTGCTTGGACATGCATCCTGTTAAATTTACCAAAAAAAGAGAATAATGAATGGCTGCTCATTAGAACCCAATTTGTAGTAGGTACATGAACGTTGTTGGATGAATGAAATACAAAATCACCCCCTACAAAGAAATTATGACTTTAACTATTGTCCCTTACGTTAAATGTCCACTGTGTACTGTCGTTTTTTCCTTAAACAACAATCACTCTCTTCCATTCAACCCTTTTATTTCAATTATTCAATTAATTTAATTTTATTTGTGCATTTGCCACACACCACCACCCTTCCTTTTGTGCATCTCTTCCGCTCATCGTTTCGTCCGCTTGTACTAAATTTTATCCTGATCCTGACGCGCATCCGCATGCTTCACTGCGATGGTATATAGCTGTTCGTGTTGACACCCTTTTTTTTTTTTTTGGTTGCTTAAAACACCATAACCCTGACCATGTCCTTCGTCCTTTATGATGATGGTGTGTGCGGTTTGTTTGTGAAAAATTACCAATTCATATCGCGTATCCTTTATACTTTTTTTTTGTTCTACGGAATTTTTGCAGAACTACTGAATTACCGTAAACAGGACGAAGTTGGTTGTTTCAAGAACATCTGTCCATATGCGATGAAACAAACAAAAACTTACCGTTCTGACCGCGAAAACAAAAGCAATTATTAATTAATTTAATAAATAAATGCGAGAAAAAAGGACCTTCATGAAGTCTCTGCAAGCTAATATTTTTAGATTTTACTTTGTCAATGTGCGAATTATTTTTGCAAAAATTGTTTGCTTAACAATGAAGTTGACCACGGCACAGGACGATGAATTTGAATTTGCCATTAAAATAGGAAGAAACGAATACACCAAGGGAAAGTGCTAGGACCTACACTTTTTTTTAATAATACTTGGATATCGTCCTGTTTCTGCTTGAACCTCGTAAGTACATTTTTTTAAAAGATTTAATTTTCTGTTCTGTTTCAGTTTTTAGAGAATATGGAACATATTTTTGAAAAAAAAAGAAAACCTTTCGATTTTTCTCGCGGTGCTCCAAAAGAAACGCTAAAATTTTTTTGGAGCAAGCCAAGAATTAATGGAGAAATTCATGGGTTCTACATTCTACAAAAGTACCTAACCGTTGGTTGTTTAACCGTGAAATCCCGTCGATACTAATACTAATACTTATATTGAATACCTACTACATACTAAATACTGCTAGGTACTGCTACTGCTACTGCTACTGCTACTGCTACTGCTACTGCTACTGCTACTGCTACTGCTACTGCTACTGCTACTGCTACTGCTACTGCTACTGCTACTGCTACTGCTACTGCTACTGCTACTGCTACTGCTACTGCTACTGCTACTGCTACTGCTACTGCTACTGCTACTGCTACTGCTACTGCTACTGCTACTGCTACTGCTACTGCTACTGCTACTGCTACTGCTACTGCTACTGCTACTGCTACTGCTACTGCTACTGCTACTGCTACTGCTACTGCTACTGCTACTGCTACTGCTACTGCTACTGCTACTGCTACTGCTACTGCTACTGCTACTGCTACTGCTACTGCTACTGCTACTGCTACTGCTACTGCTACTGCTACTGCTACTGCTACTGCTACTGCTACTGCTACTGCTACTGCTACTGCTACTGCTACTGCTACTGCTACTGCTACTGCTACTGCTACTGCTACTGCTACTGCTACTGCTACTGCTACTGCTACTGCTACTGCTACTGCTACTGCTACTGCTACTGCTACTGCTACTGCTACTGCTACTGCTACTGCTACTTCTACTGCTACTGCTACTAATACTAATACTAATACTTATATTGAATACCTACTACATACTAAATACTGCTAGGTACTGCTACTGCTACTGCTACTGCTACTGCTACTGCTACTGCTACTGCTACTGCTACTGCTACTGCTACTGCTACTGCTACTGCTACTGCTACTGCTACTGCTACTGCTACTGCTACTGCTACTGCTACTGCTACTGCTACTGCTACTGCTACTGCTACTGCTACTGCTACTGCTACTGCTACTGCTACTGCTACTGCTACTGCTGCTGCTACTGCTGCTGCTACTGCTACTGCTACTGCTACTGCTACTGCTACTGCTACTGCTACTGCTACTGCTACTGCTACTGCTACTGCTACTGCTACTGCTACTGCTACTGCTACTGCTACTGCTACTGCTACTGCTACTGCTACTGCTACTGCTACTGCTACTGCTACTGCTACTGCTACTGCTACTGCTACTGCTACTGCTACTGCTACTGCTACTGCTACTGCTACTGCTACTGCTACTGCTACTGCTACTGCTACTGCTACTGCTACTGCTACTGCTACTGCTACTGCTACTGCTACTGCTACTGCTACTGCTACTGCTACTGCTACTGCTACTGCTACTGCTACTGCTACTGCTACTGCTACTGCTACTGCTACTGCTACTGCTACTGCTACTGCTACTGCTACTGCTACTGCTACTGCTACTGCTACTGCTACTGCTACTGCTACTGCTACTGCTACTGCTACTGCTACTGCTACTGCTACTGCTACTGCTACTGCTACTGCTACTGCTACTGCTACTGCTACTGCTACTGCTACTGCTACTGCTACTGCTACTGCTACTGCTACTGCTACTGCTACTGCTACTGCTACTGCTACTGCTACTGCTACTGCTACTGCTACTGCTACAAGCTTCAATAAAACGGCTGCAAAACTAAGCTAATTAACTAGAACATTAATAAATTTCTTCTTGATACAGTTCGTGGAAGCAGTGCTGAATTCCCCATAAAGTTTGATAGTAGAAAAGGAATTCTTGTGCATTAACGGATTTCTTATAAATGCAAGGTTTCCAATTTAGACCCCCCTAGTATTCTGTTGATTATTTTCATCATAATTTTTAATTTTTATAAGTCTCAAGGTCAACTAGATAACCAGAATTTATCGTGTTAAAAGTTTCCTCTTCACTGATCTTCAAGAGCAAAAACGAAGAAACACACTTTTGATGTAAATTACCTGAAGATCGCGTGCTATTTGTTAATTGTTTTTAAGATTACGAAGACTTACTAACAAGACTTGAAGTCTATCGCATGTCTCCCCAAGAAAAATATAATAAAAAGGTGTTCAATGCTCATAGTGCAAACGGCACGTGCGTAATTTCAACAAAAAAAACTATTTGATGCACATATAAAAACAAGACACACATGTGTAACCACTTAGCATTCAAATTGAAAAAAAAACTCTCATTGCATGTCCTTCATATTATTATGCAGCAGGATCTAAAATGTTATACATTTTTGCAGATATGAAAGATTACATGATGGCCAAGCGTTCTGGTTCTCGCTATGGTTCCAGCTGCTGTTTTTCTTTTTTCTGAAAAGCATAATTCCGAGTGTCCACTTTGACGAAAATGCCCAATGGCTAGTTATGAAAGTAAAAGGGGTTGCATTGTAGAAAAATAACGACGGACAACAACACTGCAGGAGTCAAAAGTCACTCGTCATATCGATGTAATCAGCGATTTTTTTTTTGTTTCTTTATCGTCATTTTCAGTGCTGCTGTGCTTTTAAGAGATAATTAAAAACGGAGTGTGTCGGACCCTTGCAGTTTTTTTTTTTGGAATTTTTATTAATTGTTTTCCCTGAAGGTATGGAAATAGTCCGTCGGTTAGGTTTTACTCGAAAGCATGTTTTGGTATTTTAATTTTTTTTTGTGGAAAATCTTAAAATCTTTTTAGTCTTGGTGATATAAGGATTTAATTTTTGTGGGTTTTTTTTTATGAATTTTTCAAAGTGACAACTCTCGCAGAACCAAAATCCATCTGTGAAAATTGGTTTTCTAATTTGCAACCCTACCTTTTCAACTATTACCGTGATCAGAACATTGCAAATGTGACATGTGTTTTGTCAGAAATATGATTTTTATGGGTTTCACAGATTGTGTACAGCAAAAAAAAAAAGGGTGAAATTTACTTTCGTCATCATTATTGGCACACTGGAGGTTTTTACAGATTTGTATCAAAATTGGGCAATTGACTTGCTTTGTCGGTGTATTTTGAAAAAAATTGCATGAATCAGGTATTTTATTGCAGCTGTCATATACAAAAAAATAAAATGTGCAATAAGATATGAAATTTATGTAACAACTTTTTTTTATAAAGCCTTTTAGAAAAAGGAATGAAAAGATAATTTGAGAAGAAATACTTCTTGAACGATTTCTAATTTTTAAGATTTAATTTACTGGCCATATCGAAAGACAGTTTTATTTTTTTGGATGAGAAAAAAGGAGTTAGAAGATGTGCCGAAGTTCAAAGTGGTGTCAGACAGGGCTGCATACTGTCACCAAGTTTCTTTATATTTCTTTATTCTTTGAAAATGAAGAATTGGATTTGCAAAAAGGTAAATTTGCAATTTGTCAGCAATATGGTGAATTCTATTTCCAAAGGAATTAAATTTACTGAAAAAATCTTTAAACTCGACGAAAAGAACAAAGCCTTCAGAAACTCTGATTGAGAAAAGTAGATAGAATCAACGTTATCATTTAGAAAGCTCTTGAAGAAAAGAAAATATATTCGGCGATTTTTTGGATTTGTCTCAATTTGTTGACAAAGTAACGCACGCAAGGCTTAATGTTTTTTCATTTGTTACAGGCCATATTTTCTAGTTCCACCAATAAACAGTTGATAACGCTCGTCACTAAATAAAGCGCGTAACTTTCGAAAAATGATGCACATCACTTTTGAAAAATGACAAGCGTTACAATAACGAAAAAAAAAAATAACAAAAATAATACAAAATTATTAAAATTGACAAGCGTTACTTTAAAAAAAAATGGCAAGCGACAGTTTTGAAAAGTGACGCGCTCACTTTAAAAAAATTACGTCTTTTGCTAATTACGCACTCTATTTTTGAAAAATTACGCACGTTACTTTAAAAAAAATGACACACTTTTAAAAATTACGTGCATCACTTTGAAAAATTACGAACGTTAAATTTGGAAAAATTACATGCGTTAATATTGAAAAATAACGCGCGTCACTTTTGAAAATGAGAAGCGTCACTTATGAAAAATGACGATAGCTAATTTCCGGTTTTTATCTTTGAAATATTGACCCTAAGCCACTTAAGTGTTTTTGAAGCATTTTTTTTTTTTTTGGTGAAGCAGAGTTCTACTGGAAGATTGGTCTTTCAGATAGATTCTAACATCAGTGTTAGAAGGCAGATTTCTCTTTGTATACCACTAACAATTTATCAACCATCTTGATTCAAAATGATTTCATGAGAAATTTTCACTTTATATGCAATCAAGATTTTTTTTCCTATAACAGGCTTGTGCCTAAAGGTCATACTTAAATAATTTTGATTTACCTTTTCCGGTTTCAATTTTTCTCTTGTTTTAAATGTTAAACAACAAATGTCACTCAATCTATCAGAACTATCATCACACCAATCCTTCAATTGTTTTGTAAAATGTTTTTGTCTGTCACTTATCTTTGGTAAACTGTCGTTTATCTTAAAAAAAAAAAAAAAAAATTCAAAAACACAAAAAAAAGTTGTTACAACTTTCTTTCAAAATAATTTATTCACCACGCAATATTTACATACAACCCAATGGCAACAATTGTATCTTCCCATCGATTGTCCCGAGTCCTTAAAATAAATGTATAAAAGAAACAAATAGAAAAAAAAAAACGAATCCTCTTTTAAATAAAACTAAAAACAAACACCAGCTAATTGGCGTCCCTTGTGGTATTCCACCGAAATCACCTTAGAAATGACTTTTAATGTTCATTTACATGAAAAAAAAAAAATAAGGAAGGGTTGAAGGTAACTGATGCATTTTCTAAAAAAAAATTGTTTTTATTTCCCAACAATAATCTGATTAAATCATATCTTACCCACCACTGACTGGGTTGATGCATTTATTTTGCCCTAAGGAAATGCATTCCGCGGATTTTATGTGTAAAACCGCGAAAGGTCTTAAGATTTGTCGTCTTTCCTTCACCATTTCC
Organism: Episyrphus balteatus; assembly: GCF_945859705.1. Taxonomy (NCBI): domain Eukaryota; kingdom Metazoa; phylum Arthropoda; class Insecta; order Diptera; family Syrphidae; genus Episyrphus; species Episyrphus balteatus. Next base: position 117,700,341 of record NC_079136.1, read on the forward strand.
ATCAGAAAGGACCCTTCACCTGGTCCCTGAAAAATGTATATATGTTTTGATTATGTTGCATATTTATGATCCGATTTTGAACAACAATATAATGATGATGTAGTCGAAATCATTGAGGAACTATAAAAAAAAGGATCTTCTCATGGACCACCAAACAAGGATCATGAAGATAGAAGAAGGGTTCATCTTTAAACTAAAAAATCTAGCTAATTACAATCATAAAAGGAAGGAAGACATTTTGAAATGAGGGCAACCCCTTTTATGTTTCGTGTGACAACTGATGGATATGTTATTCGAGTAAAGACGAAATGTCAAAGTACTGTCAATTTTTTCAAAAAAAAAAAAAAATCAATCATAATTTTATTTTTATTGATTGTGTTTGATTGACAAGATTTGTAAAAATGTAAAAAGAAGAAAAACATGGATTGTCTTGTGCAAAGGTTTGATCTTGAATGATTCTTTTATTTCAGAAGAAATAAGAAAAGAATTATTGATTCCAAAATGTTATGATGGAGGATATAAAAGTTTTTGAATTCAGGGTACAAAATAAGGAACTCTCTTTTGCATAATTACCGTTACTTATTCTGTTTTTTTTTTTTTTTTTTTTTTTTTTTTTTTTTTTTTTTTTTTTTTTTAACTTGTAATTACTTTTAATATGTATTGATTTCATGAATTTAATGGAATTTTTCAAACAATCAAAGACTGAAATTTATTCTCTTGTTATAATAATTAAATTCAGTTTTGGGTTTGATTTTTTGAAACTCAATACTTTTTTTTTTTAAATGCACTGTACCAAAAAGTTTAAATATTTAAATTGGAAAAAGAAGGATATGAGATAGGTACTATACAGAACATTGAACGAAATAGGTAAATTCAAAAGTACGAAAAGGTATTTAAAGATTTCTACCAAATTTTCTAATTCGGATATTATGTACCTATAATTAAGGAAAAAATAAGAAACGATCTAATCACATAAATTTGATTCTAATTCAGAGCAATCAGAAAACTAAAAATATATACTCGTAAAACGTTAATAACTTATCATATAATACGATTATGCAATAAAAAGAACTAGCAAGGGACCAACACCACAACCCTGCGGAACTTCATTTATTTAAAACAAACAGTCAACACAAATTATAATCGGATTATCAGATCTAAAATCAAAACACTCTTTATGTGTTGTGCATTGAAAAGTCGTCCTTCTTTTCTATATCCACACACAGTGATAACCTCAATTTTTATCAACTGCACGTGATAAATCATACTTAAAGTCTATAAGCCGATTCTTTATGACATCTAACATTATAGCTCAATCTTCTTCTTCTGGATTCTTTTGTGCAGATATCTCTTCAAAACATGTGCTGCTGCGTGTGTTGCGTTGGGATATCTTATTTGTGTGCATTAAAGAAGGACAAAACTCATCAAGATGTACTTTAAACCGCCCAGCATGTGTCCACCGGGTGGTCTCTTTTTGGTCTTTCATTTTATCCTTTTATGTGCTCTTAATACACATTTTTTTTTGTTGTTTTGCCCCAGATGTACTCGTAATGTAGGAAGGAAAAAAAAACCGTAAAGTAGCACACGTCAATAATATTTTTTTTTCTTTTCGTACATTTTTGACATCAGGACGATGCGCATGAATCAAATTATAAGTATGCACCTCATACTCTCTACAGAGAAATAAGATTGACTTCTGGTAGCGCCGCAGGACATCAAGATGAGGGCAGTTACAACAACAGCAACAGTAAAAAAAAAAATCAGCAGCAGGAGTGACAAAAAATTTGCCTAAATTTTTTTTTTGTAAGTAACAAGACGACAGATGAAATTTCATTATGCTGATGGAATACATTTTAAAAGTGTATCCTTAAATACGTTGAGATTGGCTTTTGATTATGTGTCCATTGTTTCATTCAAATTCCTTTTCTCTCGACTGTCATCTCTCGATACATAAATTATGACACGTTAACTAGCAGTGGATATATTTTTCTTAAAGATAGTTTTTGGTGTGAGAAAGGTGAGAAAAGAAAAGAAAGAAGGACAAAATGTCAAAGGACACGAAAAATGAAAGGAAAGTTATAACAATATTTCTTGATGGTCCTCGTTGTGGTTGGATGATTTCTCTTCATATTTTATAACTTAATAATCTCTTGTGGCTTGTCCTTGTTGAGGTTCGAGGACGATGAGGATATAATACAGGACGACGCCAAAGGACGGTTGACCATCATAATCAGCGTTGTCATAAATGGGAAGTGTCAGAGCGCGGATTTTTATTCAATTTGAATTTATTTTTCCTCGGATCATCTACTCGGTATATCTTTGTGGGAAATGTGTGTGGAGAGACGTTAGTAATAAAAAAAAAAGGACGAAGATATTTAACGATATACCATTACTCAAAGGACAATGCAATTTTATTACTTTAACATCTTTCAACATCTCTGAGGTTTACCACGAAAAAAAAAAAAGAAATGCAATAAAAAGAAAATTCAAGCAGCAAAAAAGAGTGTCCTTACAAAAATGAATTTATTGAAAATTCGATTAAATATAATTTAGTATCCTTTATTACCAAAGAAGGATAATAATTATGTCAGAGAAATGAACTAAAAAAGAAACCATTAACAAGAGTGTTTCTTTTTTTTTTGTCTTTTTGTTCTTTTTCAAGTCTATTCAATCAAATTTAATGAAAGTCCTTGATGTTGAAGGATATGCTCTCACTGGGTTAACTGTGATTAATGAAAGATTTTTGAAACATTTCCATTAGTGGGATTTAATTTGAAATAGTTTTGTTTTTATAATTTTACTTCAAAAAGGAATATGTTCTCTGAGTGTACAGACTTTCTGTTCTTGAGTTGAAAGGACGACTCGTTGTAGTAGGTCACATGCGGGTATTGAGATGACACGTGAATGGCCAACGTGTGCAAAAAGAAAAGAATGCGGGATACCGAATTTGTGATGAGTGACTTTGTCCAAATCCTGTACAAAATGAGTGATCTATTTAAAGAAAATAATTGTCAAGTGTCCTTAAAAAGGATAAAAACATTCAAGTACTGCTCGTGCCTAGAAATGAAAATGACATTTTTGAGGAATTTGTTTAGAGAAAATCATTGACATGTGCGACGAATCCGGAATGATAAAATGTCATGAACATGAAGTTTTGATTTTGATGCCAAAAAGTGTAGGTATATCGTCACATCCACGTGGCCGCATTGGATAACAGATAGATTGTAATCTTTTTCTCATCTTAGATAATTATCTAAGATGAGCTTGATTTACATTAGAAGAAAATGATGGATTGAATTTATAGAAGATTTTTTAAAAATAGAAAGCGTGTTCGTCTTCTTCAAAAATAGAAGCAAAAGTTTAATAATTTCAACCAAAAATTTGTAGCTTGCATGTTATTGAATTTTCCACTAAAATAAGACAATAGGACTGGTGGGCATTCAAATTTGTAGCTTTTAAATGCTTTTCAGTTCAACAAATTTCGTTTCTGTTTTTTTTTTTTTTTTTAATTTTATAATTCCGCTAAAATGAGACTCAATTTAGCGGACGAAAATAAGTAAATTATTATTTTTTTGATGTCAAAAATGTAAGCTAATTAAATGCTTTTTGGTTGCGCAAAATTGAATTTTTAGCTCTCCCCGGTCATTTTCTATTTCAATTCAATGTTTAGAAAATATACTTCCGGTTTGATTAGGCCAGTGGTTACATTTTGAATTTTGATTTTTTTCTTTTTCCAGTAATTGTAGCTTACGGTAAGAAAATTTTTGATGCACACCCCAATTTCGTAGCTCCAAAACTTTTGACCTAGCTTTCAAAATCCAAAAAAATTCGAAATTTTTATTTGCACAGATTTGAAGTAACCTAAACTCTGATGAAATACTTAAAATTCGATTTTTTACTCGATTAGTTTTCTTGTTTTTTTAAATTCCGCTTAAATAAGGCGAAACCTCATATGTAACGGTCGAAATTTTCAAAAAAGTTGCATTTTTAACATTTTTCTTTTCTAGAAATTGTAGCTTTCCAAAGCAAAATTTGTTGCGTAAAAAAGAATTCTGTAGCTCTCCTCAGTCATTTTCTATTTCAATTTGAAATTTAAAAGTGCAAACAAAGATCACAAAGAAAAAATAAACCAAAAAAAAAAACAAACTTCTATTAAAGAATTGGCCATCGTTTTTTTGGGAATGATTTTTTCGCATTTTTTGAAGAAACAATTTTTTTTAAATGAAACGTAAAACTAAAAATATCGAGAAAACTTCCAATGATCAGGATTAAAAAAAAAAAAAAAAAAAAAAAATAAAAAGAAAGGTAGGCCTAAAAACTCCTGGTACAAGCAAATGCAAAAACACCAGCATTCAGTTGGCCTCAGAAACGGACAATACAAAATCGGGAGGCTTGCCGCCGATTTCTGAGGTCAACCCGGCGAACCCCACAGGCGGATCACTAGTGTGAAGCAGTAACGTGGGAAGGTTATGATCCCCTCGACATCGAGATCATAACAGCGCCGAGAAAAAGGAAGAAGAAGAAGATCAGGATTTTAAGGGACTGTGTATTTTACAGTTATCGAATCAAATTCACAACTGATCAGTTTCATTGTGATTTCTACAACCACCTTTTTTTGTGAATAACAAAATAAAAAAAAAAAAGATATGGCCGTTTGGTAAAGTTTCTAAAAATTAGGAATTTTGTTTAATCTCAAATTTTGAGCATATCAATATACTTAGTTCAAAGTAATTTTTCAAATCCGTTTTAGGGGCATTCTATTAATTTGGTAACTTTTGATTTAAATTGAAAATAGATGAGATCGTGATTGGTCAATAGCTTTTTTTCGCGGGTCATTTTTGTGAAATATGTATGGGTACTTGTATGGAAACATTAATTTTCTCATACATATATTTGCTTGGTAGGTATTTAGAATTTCAATAAGGTTCAAGACCCACTTCCTTTAACTTTAACCCCGACCCAAACGTTCATTCAAGATTTCACATGACTTTAGCTAAAATTTTACAATTTTTTTATAATTTCTGTGAAATTTGTCTGGTGTTTCTTTTCGTGTATTTCCAAAGGTTTTCCACAAAAACCATTTAACCTTATTTTTTTGTCATAAAAATCAAAAAAAAAAAAAATGTCATACTAAAAATATCTAATATATTGTCTAGCCCTAATTTTAACACACCTAATCATGTTATTACAACTCATAATTGCAAAATATCTTTTGCAATTTCCAATTCGATGCACTTTTAAGAACAAGAAACAAAAAAAGGACATTCGGGACATGAAAAGAACAAAAAAAAAAAATAACATCCTTGCACTTTTTGGCAAACCAATCGTGATAAATCAAAAATTACAATTATGACAGAGATATAGAGCCCATCAGAGAGCGTGTGGTAGGATCTACTTTCTTTTTTTTTTTACAAAGAAATTACAAAAGGATTGCTCATTTCATTGCATCCTTAGAAGAAAAAAAAAGTATGATGAAGAAAAAAAAAATACAAGAAACAATATCTGATCACTTTTGAATTTGTCTAAAGCAACAAAATTCCACATCGAGGAAACCAATTTAAACGAATTAAATCCTTTTAGCGGCAAATTAATTATCCTTGTTAAATCAAATGGAAAATCAAGGATCCCATCATATTCTATGAATACAACGTAGATATGAGAAAAAAAAGGATTCTACGACGCATCATCATTTTTTACTTTTCTTTATAGAATGTAGATCAGACCAAAGCAAGTCATGTAGAAAATTACGCTGCAAGGATAAATTTCATTCATATAGGACAAAGGAGACTCCAAATATAGAAAAGTGAAAGGAATACGAAGATGAAGAAAAAAAAAAATCGCAATAGGAAATGCGACACAAGATGATGAAATGGTCCATTAAAAGGGGTTAATCAATATGGGCCAGACGAACGACACAACGTCAACTCATTTATATTTCATCGAATAATATCCTTGCAGTCAAAAACATGACATGTCGATGTGGGGATATGGAAATTTCAAAATATGTCACAACACACTTTTTGTACAACGAAAATAGGTACTTCCTTTTGATTCATCTTAGATAAGCACAGACAGTTTATATACGATTTGGATTAACTTTTCATATTCTAATGCCTTCTAGGAATAAGAAATAAGGATTTAAGGAAAAAAAGGTGTCCTTATTTTCAGAAAAAAAAAATTAAAAAACAAGTTCTTATCCGCGCGGAACCAGTAAATTTTCCACCAAATTAAGCAATTCAAATAGTGTATAACCCGAAAAAATGAATGAATTCAACAAAAGGACATTTTCATTATATTCAATTGCGCGCACAAGGACGAAATACACACCCAAACAAACAAATCGTTTTGTTTTTTTCTTTCGCTCAAAAAAATTAGTTGTTAATAGTCGCTAATAGATGAAAGTGTTTAGATAAGACGCAGATGGAAGATCAAAAGTCCTCGGGCAAGGACTAAAAATACATTGTATCTTTTACGAACTTGATTTTAAGTTTTTTTTTTTGGGAATTGTTTGGTAATAATTGCGAAACCGAATCTAATTTGGCTACGATTTTTTCCTTACCTTTCTAAAGATATATAAAAGGCATATGATCAATAAAAGACTGTGAAAACTTGATCTTGTCGGCATGGTTTTGACACAGGAAGAAGAATATGCAGCAGCTTGCTGCCGTAAAAAGCTATTGTTCTGTAAGTTGTTGCGAAGATGTTGCTAATTTGAGTATATACTTTTGACAATATAACTGACACACAACAAAAAGGAGTGAATATAGCTTGGGGGCTTGTAGAAATGCGACATTAGGAATAAAAAGGTAGTCGAGCAACTTGTTTACTTAGACTTCTTGTTAGCGCCAAAAAATTTTGATTTTGTGTTGTCAAGCATATTATTTGGGCTTCAAGGCATGAGATGTTAAATAATTTTCTCGCTTTTTTTCTAACAAAGCGAAAAAGTAAAAGAAACATTACGTGCATAGTTATGTAATTGTCTTCTAGTAAACGTTACCGAATGTTGGGAACTCGAGATTTAAGGTTTAGAAAAACTTCCCTTTTTTTCTCTATATACCTAAAGTTTTTGGAAAGAACGTTTCCTCGACAAACATTTTGCTACGAAAATTTACTTTCAGTTTTGGGACAATTAGAAAAAATAACACAATTTTGTATGTGAACTTCTTTTTGAAACAAAATTTGTGTTCAAAAAAAAAATTATAATAATTACATTAATTGGAAAACTCTAGTACGTTTTGCAAAAACCCAAAAAATAAAAGTGAATTTTTGAATTACTTTAATCTTTTAAGTGCTAAGAGTGTCGATCGGTATTTATGATCCACAGAAAAGGTAGAATGGAATCAAAATATATTAAAAGATCTTGTGCATTCTATTGGAAATTTGGTTTTTTTTTTAATGATGTCGATGAAGAAATATCTCTTAAAAAACTTGAAAGGTCAAATAAACGTGTCATTGCATATTTTGGTTGAGCGCATTATCCGAATTTTGAAAACGTGTTTAAGGCTGTGACATTTTCAAGATTTTCAAATTTAAATACCCAATTAAAAATTTTATATTACAAAAAAAAAAAAAAAAAAAAAAAAAAAAAAAAAAACTACCCTAATGCAGATGTGGCTGATAGCCGGTTAAAATTATATTCTTAAATCTTCTTATTTATAGAACAGGTCTCGTCAATATTAATATTTTATTTTTTTGTTTATAAATAATTTGTTTTTAACTAACCATAATTTAAGTCAAGTCTATTCATTAAATATAAAAATAAAAAGTGAATAAGTTATGATTTGTAACACTGTGTTTTCTGCGAAGTTTTTATGTTGACTCAGTCCATTAAAATAAAAAAAAAATATGAAGGAAGTTCACTAATGTATTTCAGCTTCATGTTACAATGCGACATGATGACAAAGCGACAAGGCGACATGGCGACAAGGCGACATGGCGACAAGGCGACATGGCGGCAAGGGATTGGGGACAAAATCCCGAAAATCGAAATCCCGAAAACCCAAAATCCCGAAAACCCAGAATCCTCGACATGCAGACATGGCAATAAGGCGACATTGCGACAAGTCAACATGGCGACATAGCGATATGGCGGCTAGTGACTTGGTGACATGGCGACATGGCGATAAGGCGAAATTGCGACAAGGCGACATTGCGACAAAGCGACATGGCAATAAGGCGACATGGCGACAAGGCAACATGGCGACATACAGGACAGGTAGAATTGCGTTTTTTTTGCTGTTTTTATATATACCTAGAAGAGTCTTTGGCACCCTTTTTGTAATCTACAAAATCATCTTTTGGCATGTGTGCTCAACTTTTTCAGTTTTTTTTTTTTTTTAATTTTTAATGTTCTGTGATCCTTATTTTCTTTTTTAGAAAAAGTTTGGAAGTATCCAATTTCAAATTGTAGTCAACAATATTTGCGTCTTACTTACAAAATCTGCAGGAAATGATTCACTCACCTGTAACGAAAGAAAAACAAAAGAAAATCAAACAAATTTGTTTAATGCAAAAATACGATAAATGAATGAACTTAATTTATATTTACACATTTCATCTCACGTTAGATTTATTTATACCATAAGAGAGTCAAAGAGAAATCTTTCATAATAAAACAAAATATCATAAACTCATTTATGTAGCTATCACTCTCCTGACTGAAAATGGTTATCTACGTGAGAAATAGCAAACAAATTTTGATAAGATTCTAATAAATAATTCTACAAATTTTTCCTTATCACAAACACTTAGTTGCTTATAAAAAGACCATTACAATGAAAACTAAATAGAAATTAGTTAAACCTTTTAAGTGAGCAGGGACCTGTGTGCCATTCGAACACGATCATGAAGAACCTAATTGGTATCATTTTTGGTCTTCTATTGGCTTCATCTGCTTCGGCTATGCCAAGATTCGATGATCAACTTCGAGAATTAGTCGAAAGTGTTCGACAGCAATTACCTTGTGGATTTCCAACTGCTGGAATTCCACCATTAGCGCCATATAGAAACCAGTTACATCAATTCGATTTGAATAATCGTGGAACAGAGTAAGTTTTGATAAAGATTGATATCTCATAGGAACTAAATAAATGGGTTTTCCCATTTTTTCTCGCAGTCTTTTGGGAAACTTTACAAACCTCATTATCACAGGAATTGATGGTTTCGATGTCAAAGAACTCCACTATGCCACACTTTTGATGAAGCTAAATTTCGATGTGAATTTTAGTCAAATTAAACTCTTCAGTCAATACTACGCCAAAGGTGGTGTTCAAATATTTGGAAGAAACTTTTCATTAGTCGGAAATGGTGATTTTGATTTACTAGCCGAAAATATTCGTATTAATGGAAGTTTTCATCTTCGTCCAACAACATCGAATGGCTTGAAAATATGGAATTTTAAAAGTTCTTTCAATATGGATGGAGTAAAGTCGCAAACTACGGGAATTCTGAATAGTCCTTTGTATAGTGGTTTTTTCAACTCCTGGGTTGAAGAATTCGTTAGGATTCTTGTGGACGAAAACAGAGATCACATTGGCAATAAAATTGGAAGTTATATTGTGCCTGCTGTTAATCAACAACTGAAGAAGGTATCGGTATTGGAGCTGATTGGAGTTATTTTAGGACTTGGTGCACCAGATAGTCCTTTGTTTCCAGTTTGTCAAGTTTAGTGGTAAAAAAATGTAGGAAATTATGAATAAATTTGTTATTGGTTGAAGATTGTTTATTTTTTAATTGTTTGTTTCATAGAGATTAGGGTATCAGCTTTAAAACTTTTGAAAGTTTTATGGCACCAGGGGAAATCCATGTTCAAATATGCAAAACATTCTATATTTAAAGAATGCTATGAAATTATTTTCAGTTATGAAACTAAACGAGTTATTAACAAAATTTCCTCCGTTATCTTTTCTATTTATTTGTTGCATTATTCAACAACAATTGAATGTACAAAAAAAATTAGATTCGCCTGTAAATATGCAATGTAAAATTTAGTACAGCAAATAAATTCATCATAGCAATTAGTAGGCATTGATCAACTTAGTTCAGATTCAAACCAATTTAAGGGGTTTGTTTTACAGACGATAAACAAAAACTATTGGTTTCTGATTGGACAGCAACAAAATTCATTTTTAGTTGGTATTTTGATATTGTTCCAATTCATTGATTGAAGAATTTTAAAGAACCAATAAGAATCTAATTTCTGGTTTCTGGTAAATATATTATCATTTTGAGGAATAATAACTGTCGATGTAAATAAAAGATGAGCGGTCAAATTTCTCACTTCAAAGCTTTGCTTTTAAAACAAAATTAATTTTTTTTTTCAAAATTCTGCCAAAAAATTCAGCAATTTCTGTTTTTATGTTAATTTGTAATTTGATGTGATTTGATCCTAATTGTTTGATTTTTAACTTTCGCAAATATTTTTCAGAATGCTTAGACAAGCAATAAAACCTTTTCTTAATATTTTTAAATATATTTATTTATAATTTTAAAGACATTTGGTTGATTTTGGGGAAGAGCCGACATGGAGGGCAAATTTAAGTTGTATGTATTTTTTTTTGTACTTAACTTTTTTGAGAAAAAACAAAAATGCAGTTATATTGCAAGTGTATTGAAAATTACGTGTGAAAAGTTTAATCAAAATCGTTAAAGCCGTTTTCAAGAAAATTGACAAAACTTAAAAAAATGTACACTATTTAGTAGAAAAAATTTATTTTTGAAGAAAATTCATGAACAAATTTTAGTCTATTAATAAAAATTATATCAACTAATGCATTTAAAAAAATACTTAAAACAACCGACACGTGGAAACGGTTTTAATATAAGATGGTATAGTTTTGAATACTTTTTACCGTAAAAATAGAGTGGGAAATTTTTTATGGGTTTCGTTCTTTTTTGAAAATTTAAAAAAAAATCGTTATACCCGATTTTTTTTTTTTATTTTTAAAATTCCTATGTACAATTGTTCTAGCATTTTTCAAAAAAAAAAGTTGGTATGCCATTTTTGAGAAAAAAGAAAATTCATCAAACCGTTTTCAAAAAATATGTCAAAAAAATTAAAAACAACTTATTTCTTGCATTTAATGGAAAAATTTTTCCACTGTCACTTCAGTTTTTTTTGTATGCCATTGTAAATTTTCACCTAAAAAACATTGCTTGGTTAGACAAGGAAATACATTTTCTAAAGGTGGCAATTTGACCACAAAAATGCTTACAAAAAAGAAAGAACATTTATTTAAAAAAACTTTTTTTTTTCAAAACCATTAAAATAAAAAAATTACAACATTTTCCCGCATTTATTTTGGAAAAAAAAAAAACAACACTGGGTTTTATAAGAACTTCAAACTGCATAACATTCCCTTTTTCCATGCACCAAAACCTTATCGAAGTTTTGCGAAAGTTAAAATGTACCTTCTGTTATCCTTTAAAGAACTAAAATTTCAATTTTGTTATGATCTTTTATATGTTAGGGTTGTCGCAAATACTCAACTTTATCGAACCTATCTAACTTTGGAAAATAGTTTATGGGTTTCTATTTGTTATCTAATCATCCTTATCAATAAAAGTCGTACTAAGTAGATCACGTCTTGGAAAAATTACTAGCTTAAAGCTGATATGGCTACAGTCAAGATTTCTTCCGAAAAATAAATTTGTGATAAGAAATTCCATAAAGAGTCAAGGCCTAGTAATTAATTTTCTACCATTTTTGTCTGCAATTTGCAAGAATGGAAGGGACCGACAATTTACAGCCGACAACAGTAATATTGGAGGCTTTTTCAATTCCTGTTATGAAGAAATATCCCTGAAAAAAATGTTTTCAAGTTTTTGAGGCTAGTATTCGAACTCAGAAACCTTGGAGTTAGTGGTCGTCAAAATATTCAGTAGAAACATAATGAAGGGTAACTTTTATTCTTTTCTGGGAAATCAACACAACGAGCTCATTAATATTTGTGAGTGCTTCTGTAGGCACACCTCTTTTTTGCAAATTTGGCTTATACTTTTTCATGTAGCTAGAACTTTTTTCGGTCTCACTATTTTATAGAGAATCATATATGAAATTGATGAAGAATATTCCGAGGAATTCGAATATTGTATTCACAATTCAAAAAAATGTATTTTCACCTTTATAATGACACTTTTTTGTGACCACTTTTAATTTTTGTTCTACCAAATTCACACCCGTGTGCCGACAGAGGGTTAATTAGGGATTTTCCAAAAAAAATTGAGACCAAACAAACTTTCCAAATAAATAAATGTAATTTTAACACAGATAAAAACTTTTATTTCAAAACATTTAACAAAAAATTCTCTCCATTTAAGCCCATGGATCTGGAGGTGGTATACAAATATCATCATCAACATCACTTCCCTCCTCCTCTTCCTTTGAGCCACTATTAAAGATATAATCCCAAATATCCCAGAAATTAGTACCCTTCAATGCTTTATTCACTCTTGGTACAAACGCCTGTTCAATTTTAGCACTAACTCCATCCTTATTGTCATTAATTCCACTAACCACTGAACTTTCAAGTTTATCATTTAAAAATCGATTATATTTTCCTTCACCAGCCAGTCCAGTTATATTCGATTTACAATTTCCCACCTCCACTGTAGCATAGAATTCAGTAATTTTTGCTGATCCAATTAGAATAGGTAGCTTGTACTTCAAATTTCCTGAGACTTGTAATTTTTCCAAACTAAAATCAAGATCACCTTGACCCTCATAACGAACATTTACGCCAAGATCATTTAAAGCTTTGACGAGGGTATTTGTGTTGTACTTTCCAGTTAGACGAATTTTCTTAAATAGGAAATTAAATTGTACCCTACGTTTGATGATGTTTAGGGTAAATTTCTTGATTTTGAAGTTATCCAAGCCATCGACTTTAAAACGGAAGATATCATTGATAGTTCTATAAGGAGAAAAATACTGTCAGAAAACTATCTGATTTTTGGGGAATAAATTAACTTACTCAACAAGTGACGTTTTGAGATCATATTTTAACTCTTCCAAACGATATGGAGCTAACGGTGGAACACCTTGATCCGGGAATCCACATGGCATTCGTTTTCGAAGTTTTTTCAATTGACGACGAACTTGCCAGGAAATTATAAAACGCGGTTGAATTTGTCCCGCTGATTTAATGGGAGAATCTATTTCCGAACTTGATTCGTCTGGTACCAAATCAATATCATAATCTTCAATTTCTGCCAAGACTACTGCCGTCAAGGCTAGTAAAACTACAAGCAACCTCATGATCAAGACTATTGGCATTAAACCAAAAGTCTAAAGCTTTATATACACAACAAATAACTTTTGGTTATCAGACTTTTTTGTTTATCAAAACCTAAGGTTTATGACCCGTTTTTTTTTTTTTTTTTTCAAAATACCAGGTGTCCAGATTAGTCTTATCAATTGTATAGCCTTTGGCCTAATAAATCTAAATCAAAACACAAATTTTCTCAGCTTTAAAGGATAAATTATATTTTTTTATTGACTTTTCAGTTTAAACTTTCAAGCCCATGGATCTGGAGGTGCAACACATTTGCCATCTGGCTTCGGAGGTTTCATTGCAATTACACCCCAAATATTTTTACCTTTCAGACTTTCATTGATACTCGGAACAACAACATCTTCAATTCTAGAACTTATTTCAGCTTGATTGTCATTAATGCCTGACAAAATGGTATCTTCGATAAGGTTATTGATCAAACGATTGGTATTGGAAGTTGGAGCTATTCCGGTAATATTCGACTTACAGCCACCTAAAGTAATAGCGATCTTGAATTTGTAGATTTTCACACTTCCCCAGATCATGGGTGCCTTGTATTTGAAGGAACCTTTGATGGATAAGTTCATTAGGCCAAAGTCAATAGCTCCTTTGCCTTCGTAACGAACTTTGATACCAAGCTCGTTCAGCAAGTCGATCAGAGTATCAGTGTTGAATTTCGATGTTGCTTTGATTTTGCGGAAGATGAAATGGAACTTTACTTTTTTGTACATATAACTCATACTAAGTTTTTTTATCTTTATATCATCTAATCCGTCAAGACGAAAACGTACTAGTTGACTCACAGTGCTAGAAAAATTGTTTTATTTTCTATTTCTTCGAAAACTAGAAAAGTAAGCTTACCTTAAAAACGACTTTTTAGCCTGTAAATTGATTTCTTCCCTACGATAAGGAGCTAATGAAGGAACACCAGCTTCTGGCCAACCACATGGCATTTGTTTGATCATATTTTTGAGGGATTTTTTGACAATTGATGATATTATCAATCCACGATTGGGATTGACTTCTTGTCCATTTTGATCATCTTCTTCCAACCTTAATAGATCGATGTAAGTTTCGTCATCTTCATCGAATGGGGAGTTATCTTCAATGCTGACAACTTCATCTTGATCTTCTTGAGAGTTAATAACACTGCAGGTGGCAAAAGCCAGAGACAGTAATAGAACAAAAATGATCTTTTTCATTTTTTTTTTTTTGTATGATACTAAAACGTAGTAGACCGGCTTTTTATAGAAAATTTCTAGCACATTTTTAAGCTATTGGGGGTCATAAGTATTATCAGATAAAACAGTAGCAGTTGTTTATTAATTAGGGATTGGATTTAAAGCTTTTTTTACGAGCAATAATTCAGTGATAGGAGTCTGTTTTTTTTTATAATGGATTTAGAATTTATTGCTAGTTTGGTTTTTTAACAATACCAAAGATTATTGTTATTAATTGCTTGTTTGTAGACAAAAGATTACAATGTTTGCAAAGAAGTTTTTACAAGGCAACAGGTGGCATATAAATAATTTTGAAGCGATTGAGATTAAAGAACAAAGAAATAAGTCCAAGGAATGAGCAGGCAGTACAAAGTTGGGGAACATAAGAATTTCCTGACAAGAAGAAATCGTTGGAAACAAGAACAAGAAAAAAAAAACAATATTAAGTAATTCAAAGAAGAAGTTGTTGGAGATGAATTGCTGAAAATAAGAAATTTCTGGAACGGACTTGGAACAAAAAAGCTGTTGGAAACAAGTTGCTAGAAAAAAAAAAAGGCTGAAAACATTCTCTTAAAACTAGAAGTTGCTAGAAATAGGATGCTGAAGTACAACAGAATTTGGTAATGAGAAGATTCAAAAAAACAAAACAATTTGTAGAAACTGTGAACAAGAAATTCCTGGAAATATGTTGCATGTTGCGGTAAACAAGATGATAAATAAAATAAAGAATGTTGCTTAAGCTGTTGACGAAACTACGTTTTTAAAAACAAATATGTTGCTGAAAGGAAGCTGGAATCAAAAATATTTCTGGAACTGACAATATAGAGTTATTATAAACCACAAAAATGTTCGAAAACAAAAAGCAGCTGTAAAGAAGATGATTCTTAGCAAAAGCTCTTGCTGTAAACTAAAAGAAGAATCTGCTAAGATAATTAAACTTCTGAAAAGCAAGAACATACTGAAAACAAATTTTTGGTTTTAGAATTTGTCCGAAACATGTTAGTTGAAAAAAAAGTTGCTAAAAACAAAAGAAATTGGTTGCTGGAAATCAGGAGTAACTGTAAACAAAATGATTCTTCTTTAAATTAGCAGAGGCTGCGGGAACAAATTTTCTGGTAACAAAAAATGGCTTGCGACAAAAAGAGCCAGCAACATAAAAAAAGATGTTGCTGGAAACAAGTTGGTGAATATATAAGAAATTTCTTGTACCCATGAGCAATAAAAACAGGAGCGTGCAGCTAAAAGTTAAGGAGATAATACTAAAAAAAGAAGTAGCTGAAAGGCAGAACTCTCTAGAAACATCGAAAAGAGTGTAAGTCACAATATTCTTGAAAAGGATGTTGCTAAAAAACAGACATTTGCTGAAAACATTTGAGAAGTTGTTATAAATAGGACATCCTTCGTGAATTTACTAAAACAGATAAGTTGTTATAAAAGAAGATTTGTTTAAATAAGATGTTGTCGGCAAGAAGAAATTAAAAGATGCATTTAATTTCTAACAAAAAAGAATTCAATGAAAAAAAGAAGTAGATAAACTTCTATATAACAAAAAAGAGCGATTTTGGAAATAAGAAAAGTAGGAATTGCAGAAAACAAATATTTGCTTCTAACCGAAAATTTTTGGAACAAAATTTTACTCAAAAGAAGAAGTTTCCAAAAGCATACATTTCTGAAAAAAAGATTTTTTGGAAAAAAAGGTTCTTCTAAACAAGGAATTCGTAAAAAAGAGATTTTACTGAAAATCAGCACTGTCAAACAAGAGTGGAGTTCCGTGTCAATTTCCTTGGGGACAAAGTCAACATTTTCGTGGTGGTTTTAGTCATTATAAGTAAAACTAATTTTGTTGGTAGAATTGTTTTCCGAAGACATAATATTTATTTGTCTATTTCATCCAATAGCTGGTAGTCGTATTAAATTTTTAGATAAATAGTCCGGTCAATTTAGACATCCGAGGTTACATTAATTCCCAGCAAGCTGAAAATTGGTAGGATTGTTGGAAACACCATCATAAATTAAATTTAAAAAGTCCTCATCGATCCGAGGTGTGGAAAAAAATTTACGGGGGGTCAAAGGTCACAAAAACTGGTTTTTCACGATTTTCAGCAAAACGGTAAGTCTCATCAAAAAATTTTCAATGCAAGAATTGTAGACCAGATTATTATATATAAAAAGTGTCATGACACTTTTTTTCCTAAGACCCACCGTTTCTTAGGTATAACGATTCAAAAAGTTGAAGTTGAGTTGTAATCGTCATAATCAGGCCTATTTTGAAAAAAACTCCTAACTGAAAAGTTCCTGAAATATCATTATTTTTTAAGCTTGAATTTCGTTCTTCAACGGTTAAGAATATGGGAAAGCAAAAAAAAAATGGAATTTTTCGCCATTTTTCCGATTGGGCCCTTCTCCCGAAACCATTTCCCTTGGAATTTTTGTTTAAAATATGTCTGAATATATACAGGGTGTGCAATAGAGAATGGACAACCCTAAAACGGCTGATAGCTACACTTATGACTGTTCTAAAAACAGATAGAAAAAAGTTCTATCGCAACCAGTTCATAAAATATTGGCTTTTTTTCGTTCAGTGTATTTTAAATTTTTTCATCTTGTGTTTTCGTTCACTACAACCACGAATGAATGAATTTTATTTATTTCTTTTTTTTATAATTTTCTACAGTAATTGTATGAGTACATAAATGCTTAAAAAACTGCATAGCTATTGCACATTTTTGTAAAAAAAATTTTGAAATCTGTTTTTTGATGCAAAATGTAAAAAAAGTATTTTATGAAAAATTTTAAACACCTGTGGTATAACATAAATTTATAGAAACCTAGGTGGCCAACTTTCTTAAAAATATTCTAGTTTAAGGGGAATATTTTTAAGAAAGTTGGCCACCTAGGTTTCTATAAATTTTATTATACCACAGGTGTTTAAAATTTTTCATAAAATACTTTTTTTACATTTTGCATCAAAAAACAGATTTCAAAATTTTTTTTACAAAAATGTGCAATAGCTATGCATTTTTTTAAGCATTTATGTACTCATACAATTACTGTAGAAAATTATAAAAAAAAGAAATAAATAAAATTCATTCATTCGTGGTTGTAGTGAACGAAAACACAACTTTTTTCTATCTGTTTTTAGAACAGTCATAAGTGTAGCTATCAGCCGTTTTAGGGTTGTCCATTCTCTATTGCACACCCTGTATATATTCAGACATATTTTAAACAAAAATTCCAAGGGAAATGGTTTCGGGAGAAGGGCCCAATCGGAAAAATGGCGAAAAATTCCATTTTTTTTTTGCTTTCCCATATTCTTAACCGTTGAAGAACGAAATTCAAGCTTAAAAAATAATGATATTTCAGGAACTTTTCAGTTAGGAGTTTTTTTCAAAATAGGCCTGATTATGACGATTACAACTCAACTTCAACTTTTTGAATCGTTATACCTAAGAAACGGTGGGTCTTAGGAAAAAAAGTGTCAAGACACTTTTAATATATAATAATCTGGTCTACAATCCTTGCATTGAAAATTTTTTGATGAGACTTACCGTTTTGCTGAAAATCGTGAAAAACCAGTTTTTGTGACCTTTGACCCCCCGTAAATTTTTTTCCACACCTCGGATCGATGAGGACTTTTTAAATTTAATTTATGATGGTGTTTCCAACAATCCTACCAATTTTCAGCTTGCTGGGAATTAATGTAACCTCACCCCCTTATTTTAGTCTAATTTGACCGGACTATAAAAACAAATAACTAAAGTTCACATGCAGAAATAATCGATTGATAACTTTATCAGTATATTCAAGAAAAATTTGAAAACCATGAAAATTTTGAAATATCTAAAATGGGTAAGACTTCACAAAATTTAAATAAACAAGGGATCAGTTATCAACGATTTTGAAAAATTGATGAAGATCTGTTACTAAGCAAAAAGTTAAAACTTGGAAAAAAAGGATATATTAAGAAATTTGTTTAGAAAAAGTCAAATCTGTGTACGAAGAGTTTCAACTTTTAGAAAGTGTAACATGTCAATACTTGAAGTTTGGAAAATCTTCTGCCGCCCAAGAAATGTCCATTGAATATTGCATTTCTGTTTGTTGACAGATTGATATCTCTTAAATTATTCTCAAAAGTAGAACTTCTACTTACTTTCCAATTCTTTACTGAATTTGTTTCAATCCAGAAAATTTAAAATCTATAGAATAATAAGTAAAAACACGTGAAAAATCGGTTAAAAATTTTACTTCATAAGAAATTCATTATTTTTTTTTGTAATTCCTTGCCCATTGATCAGCTGGTGGATAGCAAATTTTTCCTTTCTTCCCAAATGCGCTCTTAAGTATCGACCATATTTTTTTTCCCTTCAATTTATCATTCAAATATGGAACCAATTCATTTTCCAATTTTCCACTGATTTTATCCTGATTCCCATTGACAGCTTTCATTATAATATCTTCAATTTGTTCATCCAACAATTGTTTCAATTTACCTTCACCAACTATTCCATTAATTCGTGCAACAGCATTACCCAACGTAATTGAAGCATTACATTTGTAAATTTTAATACTTCCAAAGATAAATGGCATTTTATACTTAAATTGTCCTTGAAATATTAGATCTTCAAGAATCAATTCCAAATCACCATTGCCAGTGTATTGAATTTTTATACCATAATCATCTAGAAAATCAATCAAGGCACCACTTACTAATCTTCCACTTATCACAATTTTTGGAAAAACCAAATTAAATTGAACTTTTTGCTTAAACGTGTAGTTGATTTTCAATTTGTTGATCAATACAATATCCAATCCATCAATTCGAAAATGTTCAATTTTGGCAAAAATTCTAGAAAAGAAACGTAAAATTTTGGTAAATTTTCTTGTTTAAGACTTTTTCTATCGAAAAAAAAACCTACTTAGCAAAAGCTTTCTTCAATTCAAATACAATTTCTTCTTTAGTGTAAGGAGCTAGTGGTGGAATACCAGCATCTGGCCATCCGCATGGAAATTTACTCAACAAGTTTTCTAACGAATCTTTACCACTTGAACTAAGACTTCTACCTTGAATAGCTGTTAGAAGAAAAGTTTTTGAACAAAATTCTTTATTAATTCGATCGATTTCATCCTTACCAATATTTTTGGGCTTAAACTCTTCTGCGGCTGCGAAAGCTAACAAAGCCACAAAAATTAAAACAAACGTTTTCATCCTTGAAATTTAGAACAAAAACTGAACAAATTTAAATTAAATTGAATTCTTTAAATATTGATTGGGATATCGGATCGAATGGATCTTATCCGGTTTTGGCTTATGGGTTTTTTGAAGCAGCAGATAAGCTGCTCTCTTTTAATCAAAACAACAAGGTCTTTAACATACCTTACTGATATTAGAATACTTAATCTAATCTTCTTTTGTTCGAAAGCCCACCAGTCAAGTGAGAAAAGAATCACTGCTTCGTGCATGTGTGATATTGATCGAAAAATCGAAACAGTGGATGGCGAAAGTGTGCCAGATTTTTAAGCTGATTGGTTTTTGTTTTTGGTCCCAAGGCTCCTTTGATTGAAATATTAATTTGTATTTAATGGAATTTATGTTGCTTGTTGAACGACAGTTCCCGGAAAGACTGAGAAGTTACATGGAAGGAATTGAACCATCCACAGCATATCGGTTACAATTTCGAGGGAGCTTTTGATTCTTTGACATCTTATTGGCCAAGTTCGCTAGATTCATCTTTTGTTTAAGGGATTCGTCCGTTAATTTGCCGCATTCACCTGTTTTTTTTAGTGATTTGCATGATTCGACCGTTGGTTTGTCAAATAAGCCTGCTAATTTGACGGGCTCGCCCATAGAATGGTCATGTTTACGTGCTAAGTTTTTTGCTGGATGATTTTGTCAATTTGCCAAATCCGTTGATTTGTCGAATTCGTCCTTATTTTATTCGTAATTTCCGTGGAAAGGACAAGATTTTGCTAAATTTTTTAAGGGTACCTTTTATACCATTGATTTTATCGGACTTATCGCGGATTTTCCTTATTTAAAAGTGACATTTTTGAATTAATTTATTTTTTCCAGCGACTAAAAAGGTCATTAGACAACTTAAATGTTGGTACTACTGCCATTCACTTATTGTATTTAGTTTAGAAGTTTGACTTAGATCATTTTTCTAAATCTCTCTCATTTTCATACAAAATGCCATAAAGCAAAAACTTTAAACGACGATTACTCAAAGCTCGAAGTCACTTAACCCCTCCTCATGGGAAGACTTTTTGTACGACTCCTCAAAGCATTGAAGAAAAAAGCTAATTGGTGATTCTAAAAGGTTTATTTCAATAATTTTTATTCGTTATTCATCTTTATTTGTAGAAAAAAAAAAATATAAAAAATGTTAATTTAACAATGTCTCTTGTTAATTCAATCATTCAATTATTTAGTTTTAAAATTCGCAGAATTCAATACAAAACCGTAACTTAAACGTTAAACTTCATTTTCAGCTCGATCATCTGGTGGAATACAAACATCACTTTTGCCAAATGCTGCTCCAATCACTGACCAAACTTTATAACCCTTCAATTTTCCATTCAAAAATGGAATCAAATCATCTTCAAATTTTGCACTAATTCCATTTTGATTCAAGTTAACAGCTTTCACAATGATATCTTCAATTTGTTCTTCTAATAACTGTTTCAGCTTGCCTTTACCAAATATTCCATTAAATTGTGTTATAACATTACCCAATGTTATTGAACCAGCAAATCTATAGATTGAAATACTTCCAAAAATAAATGGCATTGTATATTTGAATTCACCTTGAAATCTAATATTTTCAAGTATCATTTCAAAATCTCCTCCTTGGTTAATATATTCGATTCTTAATCCGTAATCTTTCATAAGATCGATGAGAGCACCACTTAAAAGTTTTCCACTTATGACAATTTTTGGAAAAAGTACGTCAAATTTAACTTTTTGACTAAAAGTGTAGTTGATTTTGAGCTTGTTAATTAGTAACTCATCTAATCCGTCAATTCGAAAATTTTCAATTTTGGCAAAGATTCTAAAACAGAAAGAAAGATTTGAAAATTTCGTGTTCAAGTATTCAAAAAAAAAAAAAAAAAAAAACCTACTCAGCAAAAGCTTTCTTCAGTTCGAAAACAAATTCGTCTTTGGTGTAAGGTGCTAATGGTGGTATACCAGCCTCTGGCCATCCACATGGAAATTTACTAACAAAGTTTTCTAACGCATTTTTACCACTTGAACTGAGACTTCTACCTTCAATAGCTGTTAAAATGAAATTTTGAAAAAAAATCTTCTTTTGAATCAAACTTATTAATCTTACCAAGTCCATTATTTTTCGATTTCTGCAAAGCAATTGATAGATGATTTCTTTGTAAAAACTCTTCTGACACGCGGCCAGCTTCGGTTAAGACCAATAAAGTCGTGAAAATTAAAAAACACGTTTTCATTCTTGAAATTTTGAATAAAAAATGACTAAATTTTTTGGAATAAATTCAATTCTATCTATTTGTATTCAATGATATTCATTCTTATCTTATCCGCAATTTTTTTTTTTTTAGGATTTTCAATCAACAGATAAGCTGGTTTTCGTTCAATCTAAACACTGAAACGCTAAAAATCCCACAACACATTATTATCTAATCACGGTAAGATAACTTACCTGTCATGTAAAAGGTTAAACATAATCATAATGCAGGCATGATACTGACATATTGGAAATATTAGAAGGGTTTCCCCTATGTTTATTTAGCCAGCAGATTATTTATGTAGAGGTAGGTTCTTGTATGAAAAACTTGGTTCGTTTGACGAAAAATAAATCAGTTTTCATTGACTTTTTTTTTTAACTTGTCTCTTTAATGTTTATCTTTTCTGTTATAACTTCTAAAAAACTTATCGTAATTTTTAAATCTAGTATGGTTTGGGTGCGTCTGCTGAAAAAAATGTGACTCAGCAAAATATTTAATATGGCGCCCATTAGGGTAAAAGTCATGGACTATTCTGTTTTTTTAACACTGCGATTTTGCAAATACTTTTGCTGCATACATATTATTATTATATCAAATACTAAAACCCAGCTTACCTCTTAAAATCACTCTAAAAAAAAAACTAAACAAAGAAATACATATTCCTTTCTAAAATTTTAAAGTGATGTCAATTCAACTGTGGTATTATGCCACCGACCACAAAAAAAAAAAAATTAACGTTTCAAGTAACTCTTCCGCAGGATGATATCTGATAAATTTCTAACTTGCTTCATCTCGTAGCATCTTTAATGGTTCTGGCATGACGTCTTAAAAACGGGCTCTGTTTCAAGAGTTGCGCCATTTTGTTTCTTTAACGCACACGTGGCTATTCACCTTCGCATCAAATCTTCTTTTTGATGCTATAACCACTCATACTTCCAAGGTTTCAAATCACAACTCTTAATTTTCTTCTTATCTAGTGCATTACTTTGTACATTTTCGTCTTTATTTTCATCTTCATCTTCGTCCTCGTGGTCATGTTCATTTTTATTTGGCATTTTTTATTTTTCACTTTTAACTTTTCATTTTTCATTTTTTATTTTTTATTTTTTTTATTTTTTATTTTTTATTTTTTATTTTTTATTTTTTATTTTTTATTTTTTATTTTTTATTTTTTATTTTTTATTTTTTATTTTTTATTTTTTATTTTTTATTTTTTATTTTTTATTTTTTATTTTTTATTTTTTATTTTTTATTTTTTATTTTTTATTTTTTATTTTTTATTTTTTATTTTTTATTTTTTATTTTTTATTTTTTATTTTTTATTTTTTATTTTTTATTTTTTATTTTTTATTTTTTATTTTTTATTTTTTATTTTTTATTTTTTATTTTTTATTTTTTATTTTTTATTTTTTATTTTTTATTTTTTATTTTTTATTTTTTATTTTTTATTTTTATTTTTATTTTTATTTTTATTTTTATTTTTATTTTTATTTTTATTTTTTATTTTTTATTTTTTATTTTTTATTTTTTATTTTTATTTTTTATTTTTTATTTTTTATTTTTCATTTTTCATTTTTCATTTTTCATTGTCATTGTCATTGTCATCGTCATCTTTATCGTCATTCTCACTTCGTCATCTTCATCGTTATCTTCATTCATTTTTATTATCGTGTCATGGCTGGCATGTCCTGGCGAAAGACAGGTCCAGGATGATACAAGTCTAGGAGGGGTGGTACCAAAAATACGGGGTATGTTTTGGAAAGTAGCTACCTTTAATCATCCGTTTTCTATTTTTATCTATGACTCCAACAAAAAAAAAAAAAAATCCCTCGCTCCACCAAGTTTAATCCGCTGGCAGATAATAATTATTTAAAAGAAGTGTATCTATAAATCCATTATCAACGATCTATAGACACAATAATTTTTTAATAAGTGACGAATGACAGTCTTACAATTTAAAAGACCAATAAAATTAATTTGAGACTGATACAAAATCAGGTGCCAAAGTTCTCAAAACAGTAAGATTGATAGGTTTTTTTTTTTTATAGTACTGTGCTAAAATATGAATCTTTTTGGAGTTTCTTCAAATTTCAAAGCTTTCAGGTTACTTACCAAAAAATGACTGAGAAGAATCTGAATTTCATCAGAAATTTCTGAACCAAAAAAGTCTTTATCTGCGTTTTTTTTTTCTAAAAGACTTTAACTTATCAAAAATATAATAAGCAGAAATTTCTACACAGTACTGTAAAGTTTACTTATCAAACTAAATAAAAGGACTTTGTCTTCGTATTATTAGATCAGTTTTTGATTTGTATTCAAACATGAATAAAGTTTTGTTAGTATTTTTGGGGCTTTTGGCCATAACTTCAGCTGCTAGCGTGCAAAGGCACACGGCTATTGAAGGTGTTAAAGAAGTTGTTCAACAAAAAGGTTCGTTTTTGGGGATTATTGAATGCTGAAAACGTGTAATAAAATCTTTAATTTTTTACATTGTAGGAATAGCGAAGAGAGATCTTATTCTGAGTGTATCATGGAAACCAATTGTGGAAAACTTTATCAAAAAATTGAAACCAATCGTAAAAGATGAAATCACCTTAACGCTGAATACGTCAATTGCTGAGTAAGTCTGTCTAATAATTTTTTTTCAATTAAAAGTTTTAACTTTTTCTATTTCCAACTCTAGCCTTGATCTAAAAATTACAAATTTTACCATCGACAATCTTAATGAAGCCGTAGTAAAAAAGCTCACCGTTGACTACACTCTCCGTCACTATGTAAAATTTAACGTTCTTATACCAAAAGTTATCCTAACTGGCAAAATTTCCGCTAATGCAACAATTGAAATTTTGAAAAAATTTGGAATTAAATTAAATCGTAAACTTGAAGGTGATTTGCAATTGGATATGGAAGAAGTCATATTTGCAGGTTCTTTTAAATATAAATGGCCACTAATTCCATTTAGAGGAAGTATCAAAATCTATAAATTTGATGCCACGATTGATGTTACTAATGTTGTGTCGAAAATTGATGGTGTTTTTGGTGGTAACAAAGTTGATCAATTGTTTAATACTGCTGTTGAAGTGGCAGTAATGAAACTTATTACTTCGGAGCAGGAGAAAATTAGTGAAATACTTCAAGATACTTTAGTACCGTTTGTTAATGACAAATTGGATGGCGAAAATATTTGGACAATTATTGGATAGGTTTTGAAAAGTTTATAAATATTTAGAAAATTATATATTATTTTGAATGTGAATTTTGTATTTTAACTTAGTTTTATATTAATTTTTGTAATAAAAAAAAAAACAAGTCTATTTCTTGGCTAATCATGACGAACATTTAGAAATTATGATTTTTTTTTTTTACTAAAAATCACGAAATTCTTCAGAAGTATCACGGATTGCTCCGATAAGTATCACAGGTTGCTCTAGTCAATACCACTAGTCGGTATTACAATTTACTCAGTAAACTTTCTTAGAATATTCTACTTGCTCTTGTGAGGAACATAAATTCGTTCCATAACTATAACGATGAGTTTCCTAAAATATCACGGAATTCTTCAGAAGTATCATGGATATTTCCTCCAAAAATTAGGGTTTCTTTAGTCAATATAACGAATTGCTCGACAAACTTTCGTATTATAACATTTAGGTATCATAGATTGTTTAAGTAACTATCACGAAATACTGGAATAAATATCACGGAATTCTCCGTATGTATCATCCAATGCTCCGTTAAGTATCACAGGTCACTCAAATGAATATCACAAGTCAGTATCACGAATTGCTCAGCAAACTTTCGTAGAATATATGTATTCCTATTCCTATCACGAAATGCTTGAATAATTATCACAGAATTTTCAAGAAGTATCACAGGAAGGTCCTTTAAGTATCACAGCTTGCTCTAGTCAAAAACTATCAAGAAAAATATATCACGATTAAAATCAGCTCTAACTTCTAAATTTACGCAAAAACTAGAATGAAACCAGTAAATTTCGTGAAAAACTATAAAACCTTGCTGAAATTTTTAAATTCTGCTGAAACGGAAATATCAGCTAAATTTCTGCTGAAACTAAAAAAGCGCGATGAAATTAGTTAATTTTGGAAGATACTGAAAACCTTTACTAAAACTAATAAGTTCTAACCGAAACTGTTAAATTTTACTTAAACTTTGTTGAAACTTCTCAAAAACTGGGATGAAGCTAGTAGATTTCGGGAAAAACTGAAAAACTTTGCTAAAATTGGTAAATTATAGCCGAAGCTGCTAAATTTCACCTAAACTTTGCTGATACGTATAAAATTTCCGCTGAATCTCAAAAATTGTGATTGAACTAGTAAATTTAAGAAAAACTGAAAAACTTTTCTGAAATTGGTAAATTCAAGTCGAAGCTGCTAAAAATTCACTCAAACTCTGCTGAAGTAGGAAAATATAAACCGAAACGAATGAAACGAGTTAATTTCAATACTAATAAATTCCCTTTATACTTATGTTAAAGTCCCGCTGAATCTCAAACCCTGGGATTAAGGTAGTGGAATTCGGGAAAAAATTAGAAAAACTTCCAGCGGAAACTGATAAATTTGGACTAAAACTGTGCTGAAACAGGTAAACATCAGACGAAAACTCTAATTTCAATTGAATCTCAAAAATGTCAGAAATAATTTGAAACTGGAAACTCTAAGCAAAACCTGCTGAATATCGGCTGTAACGGCAAAATTTAGCTGAAATCAGTGAAATTCGGCTGAAATTTAAAAACTCAGCAGAAATTAAAGAATTGAACCAAAACCTAGGAAATATCAGTCGAAACTGAATATCTTAGCAGAAACTACTAAATTTCATTTGAAGCTGAAAATTCAGCTTAAACAGTTAAATCTTAGACAAAGTTGAACAAATTTCACTGAAACTCATGAAATATCAACTGAAATTGATTGGGAAATCTCGGCTGAACCTGGCAAAAACTCTGCTGAAACAGTTACATCTTTTAGTTCAAACTTTAAAATATAACCGAAACAGCTTAATATCAGCTGAAAATATGAATTAATTTCTTCAACTAAAAATGAAATACTTCACTGAAACTGGTAAACAAAATATCTTAATAATGAGCATTATTTTTTTTTTTTTGTTTTTCGGTATCGTTATTTTCTTAAAACAACAAATGACAACATAAAAACAAGCTGACAAAAATAACTTCAAAGTAAACCATAAAAAATGCGTAATATTCATGATTCGAGTACACATCTAATCTTTGTATAGATTTCTAAGACTACCTAGAAAATTATTTGAATTTGAAGTTCACGATAAGATTAAAATTTGCCAAAACAATAACAAAAAACCTCTCCTGACAAGAAAACCACGGATAAGATACTTTCAACTGATTGTCAAATAAATTTATAAAAGGATCTTATTTAATTCGTCTTTCGATTAGTTGCTATTGGAGTTAAGCAATGAAGCTTGTGTTATTGATAATCTGTGTGGTGGCTACGATAGCCTTAGTTACAGCTGCTAACTTTTCAAATGAAGATGACGATGTTAAAAAAAATCAAAAAATTGATTGGGAGTTCGAAAGTGATGTCGAAATTGATGCCAAAAATAAGTCAATTTGGAAGAAGAAAAATACATCAAACATCTTGACATCATCTATTCAAGGAAGATCACCAGTTCTAAGTGCAAATGGAAAAAGAATGGTAGAAACCTTCATCAATCATCTACCTTGTGGATGGCCTGAAGCTGGAATACCGCCATTAGCTCCATATGCTAAAAAAGAAATGGATATCAAATTCAATAATTCACTTGTTGAGTAGGTTAATGAATCATCAATCTTTAAAAAAATCCTAACCTAGTTTTTTAAACATTTTTGTTGCAGTCTTTCACAAAAATTCGAATACTTCCGAATCGATGGATTGGATATTATGTTGATCGAAAGACTCAAAGTCACTTATGCTATCAAAAAACGAGTCCTATACAATCTAACTTTCCCACGAATTACTATTAGTGGAAAATATTTCACTGATATTTTAGTTGATGCTTTGAAGGAATACGGAATTAGTGTTCGATTTGATGGCAAAGGAGATTTCGAAATAATGTTGGAAAATTTAAATTTTCGTGGTTCGTTCAAATATAATATGCCCTTAGTAACAGGACATACAACAATATATCAATTTGATATTTCAATGTGGATAACAAAATTTGTATCGAATATTGGCGGCATTGCTGGCAATGGAAAATTAAATCGATTGTTAAATGATAAAATTGAAGAAGTTGTAGTGCGTTATATTCAACGCAATCAATATTCAATTGGGGAGAAACTGAAGGTAGTTTTGGTTCCGTTTATAAATAAGAAATTAGAAGGACGTAATATGTGGACATTTTTCAAAGCATTATTTGGACAACAGGGCAAGATATGCTATCCACCACCGTTTCCATGGTAAGAGACTACATTTGAACTAAATTTAAGAGGAATGAATTTTTTAATTTAAGAAGAAAATAAAGTATGCAGTTTTTAAGGCAGATTTTTTTGGCAAAAGAGTTTCTATTTTGTTTCATTGATTTTGCATTTTTCCAGAACGCTTTTTAGAGATATTCATTTTTTTTTTAGAGAGAATGTAAAAGCTTTAAGGAATTCAACAAGTAACACCTTCAATTTTTTCAAAGAATTATATGAAATTTCTTCCTCTAAAGATCATTGTTTCTTAGTTGTTCTTCCTTGGTTTGGGAACAAATTTCAAATTCTTTCGGCACGAGTAATACATTTTTATTCGTAACAGACTTTATTCTTGGATTTCTATAGTAATATTAACGTGTTAGAAGTCATATTTTTTCAATAAGGTTCTAGAAACCTGAAATGTTAGTAGGATAGACAGTTCCACCAGCTAACTTTAATATTAAGTTTTAATGAAACTTATTCCTTGTGCTGTCACCGACTATTCCTGTTCAGCTGAATGGTGCAAGGACTTGCTGGTTGAAGCTCTGTTAGCGTATAGCCTTGTTTGTGTCAATAACGTTGGAAATTAATGAAACATGTAGACAGTTCAGTTCGTGAAGTTTTAAAAGACAAGATGAAAAAAGAATATTGAGCTGATATATGACGACTTGATGACCAAAAAGTATTCCTTCTAAAAACTTGAATACTCGAGTTTAGAAGTAGAGGCTTGCCAACGGGTAAAAATTGTGAATTAGTTGCAAAACAAAAACAAAGCCGAGCTTGTTATCCACCCATATTTGAAGAGTTTCCGAAAACTCTGAAAGCTGAAACAACAAAACACAAGATTTAAATCAGGGATCGAACCTATGCAAGGAAAAATTTCGCTTGAGAATTGAGTTACTCGGTGAAGGAAAAGATACATTTTTGTTAGTAAATTTTGCGCCATTAAAATGGATTTATTTTTTATTAAGTGAATGTGAATTATAAGACGCAAAAAGTGAAATCTTTTGGTATTTTGAAGCAAAAAAAAAAAATTAATTGAGTGATAGTAGTTTCTTGTTTTCATTAATACTAACGAATGAATTTTTGAGTTGAATCAATTTAGAATTTAAAAAAAATTGGTCGTTCACGTTCGTTATATGGCTTTTTGGTACCAATTGCAGATTTTACTGTTTCTTCGAAAAAAATACCCTTCACCAAATTTTTTTTTATGAAAACTCTTTATTATTGCTTTCTATCCAAAAACCAATATTTTTACCAAATTTCATTAGGGTGAACCATCATTTTTAGAACCACACTTTAGATTCTTGTTTCTTATCTTAAAAGTAACATAATTGCTAAATTTCAGTTACTCTAGTATTACACACTTTTTCAAATATACCCATATTTTCTTAACTTCTAAAAAAAACACCCTTTCACATAAAAAAAAATTATAGACTTACATTATTCGTAATTTCCATGGGAAAGAGAACATATTTAATGAATTCCGTAAGGGTACCATTTATACCTTTGATTTTATCGGACTTATCGCGGATTTTTCCCTATTTCCCAAAAAAAAACCCTTTAACCTAAAATATTTGTATAGACTGTTCGGGTTCTTGGTTTCTGTTATAAATGAAACATTTTTACCAATTTTCATTGGTGTAACAATTTTTTCCTAGTTTTTATGGTACTAATTCCGAATTTCATCATTTCTTAAAAAAAAAAACACCCTTTCACTCAAGATAATTATTTACACTTTATAGATTCTTAATTCTTATACCAACTAAAACATTTACACCAAGTTTTAAAAAATAAATAAAATTTAAGTCAGCTGTTATGATACCTTCCTCACACACAACTTAACCCATCAAAAAAACACCCTTTCACCAAAAATAATTTTAAAAACTTTATGAATCCTTTGTCCCTGCTTTATCTAAAATATTCATCCCGAATTTTATCTGTGTAGTTTGTTTTTTACATGGGTTTCAGTTATGTTTTACTTGTTGAAGTCAAAAAAACAAGCACACTTGTTTTTAATCGGCAATAACTTTTCTTAGAGCAATCGTATTGTATAATACCTTGAAAACATGTGTCATATGATGATATTCAACAAACAATTTTTTTCAGTATATTTTTGACCTTCACCCCCTACCTCATGTCCGCGAAAAAACACACTTTTTTTTTATAGACTTTTTTTGTACTTGGTTCTTATTCCCATTGCCAATTTTCATGAGTGTAACAATTTTTTTTTTTTAAATGCCTATTTTACCTGTACTATGTTGTCTTATATACCTACAAGCAGTAAATTCAAAGTGAGTTTATAAGGAAAAAGGTGCTGCAAGCTACATTCAAGTTTTTGGTATTCCACGGTACTGACATTTTAATGCAAAATAAGCATAAATTGTGTTTTAGGTCCTATTTTTCTGTTTTTTTTTTTCTTTGTTCGTTAAAAAATTTTTTAGATTATCTCTTTTCTTTGGTACACAACACGTGATTAAAAAAATTATCAACACAAAATTTCCTTATGCAAAATAGATTAGAAGAGAGGCCTGTGTTAAAGCTCTTCAAAATTGTATCTAATCTGTATTTGTTTATCATATTAATTTATTAAAAAAACAATAGTTTTGTGAGAAAAAACAGGCGCAAATGAAGAGATCTCTGATTTTAAGTGGCATTCTTTATCTATAATTAATTTTATTTATTTAAGTTTTTTAATAAGGCACAAATTTTATTATCATTTCGAGTACAAATTTCCAATAAAAGGAAGAACCATTACTTGACTTTCGCTTATTCTTCATTTAAACTTCAAAATGAATTCAATAATTTTGGTCTTTTTGAGTGTTTTGGTATTAATAAGTGCTGCTAGCTTACGAGACGATGGAGATATTCAAGAGCTTTTGAAAGACGAAGATATTGTTATCAATGAAAAGATTACAATCAAAGGTGAATCGTATATTTTTTTCCCAAAAAAAGAATTATTAGAAAAACCTTCAATTTATAAGGTCGAAAGATCCAAGGAAGAAGTTTAAGTTCGAGGGGAGAAAAAGTTATTCAAAAATATCTGGATAAAATGCCCTATGGATTTCCAGAATTACAACTTCCTCCATTAGCTCCATTTGTTAAAGATCAAATTGATATTGAACTTAAAGATTCTTTCGCTGAGTAAGTAATAGCTTCATCCAGTATTAAAAATTTCTAATTTCTCCAGTTTTCCAGAATTTCTGCTAATTTCAAAAACATCCGCATCGAAGGTTTAGATGATTTGCTGATAAATCACTTTGAAATCAATTACGTCTTTAGTCAAGAAGTCCTTTATAACTTTACCTTTCCAAAAATTATTGCTACTGGTTCATTTTTGAGTGATTCCATTATGGATTTGATCAAAGAATTTGGAATCAATGTTCATCATTACGGAAATGGAGACTTTGAGATAATATTTGAGAATTTGACATTAGAAGGTTATTTCAAGTACACTATGCCACTGGCATGGGGAAGTATTTCGATTTATAATTTTAAAGGAAGTGTCGAATTGGGTAATATTTCATCAAATATTGATGGATTGGCTGGTGAGAGTAATTTAAGTCAGTTGATCAATGAAAAGATCGAAGAGTTTGGAATGAAATTTGTACAATCGAATCAGGAATTAATCAATAATATGGTTAGAGATTTTTTGATCCCAATGGCTAATGTGAAGTTAGAGGGTAAAACTGTGTGGTCTTTGATTGGTTGAAGTATTTTGAAGAAGAAGTCGCAAAAGAATTCTTGAAAAATGTTGTGTTTAATAAAAGTGCAAGAAATTAAATGAAAAATTGGTTATTTTATTCGGGATGAACCGGAAAATTCTGTTTCTTTTTTCGGCAAGGGAACTATTAAATAATCAGTTTTTGCCATTTCTAGACGTCTTAACTTTTTGATTTGATGGTCTAATAGTCTGAAAAATCGTTAATGAGGAAATGGAATGTAAAAGAATTGAACATCTAAGGTATTTGGGTTCCGAAGAAAATATTGAAGACAAACGAAAAGTGGTCTTATCGGCTGGAAAATTTTGATAAATCGTAGCTTTTCAATATAGAAATTTTCTGTTTTAGATTTTCATCAAGAATAATACCTACATCATCAAAGAAATCTGGAAACTTGACTTATTGATGAGCAACCTTCATGTTCGTTTTAGAGACATAATCCTTTTCATAGTGATATTTAAGACAGCGAATAGGTCGATAAGAAGGAGTAAACAACCTCTTAGGAGTCACGAATACAAGAAATATAACAGACTTTTACTTGGGTTTCTCCTCGTGACTCAGAAGGAAAGTGTTGTAGGCTGCATGTTGACACCAGTCTAAGCGGCGAACGTAGAGTTTCTTAGCTGATAAGGTAAGATGTTGAAATTGGTGTCAAATCAAAGTCGATACTGAAAATGCTGAAAATGAAAAAAGGTGTAAAGGGTGTGACGTTCGAAAATCGAGCCCGTTCCATCTTATTTGAAGATATTCTCCGACAGCACATGAGTTAGAATACTTTTAATATTGAAAACAATTAAACAAATAAATAAACTAAGTGTTAATGTATTAAAATTCTTAACTTACTGAATAATTAACCTTTCGGTACCAGCGTTACTCTCATGTAACATACCTATCTTTAAAAATTCGTAAAAAATATTCCATCAAATAATTTTTTAGGTTTCGATGGCTTATAATTGAAAGATAATAATGCCTAGTTACTGGATTAGTACAAAAAGTTCGTCAAATATCATACTTTTAATTTTTTTTTTTTTTATAGAAAAAGGGACTGAAATCCATATATATTTTTTTTTTTTTTGCAAAAAAAAAAATTTTTATTCATATTTCTTAGTTGTGATGTTTTTGACACGATAATACTGAAAAAAAACATTTTTTAATATTGATTTTCATAGCTTTGGTTCGAAAGGATTAAATACATAAGAGCGAAAATATACAAAAATCTACCAAAATTCTTCCATGGAATTACCTTGAAAAGCTTAAAACACTAATTTGTTAGCAAAGTTATTGAAATTTGATAGACTTAATTGCAGAAAAAGCTTTAAAAACAGGGACTTGCCAATGACCTTATGCTAGTCACTATCCAAGCTGCGGTCTCATACAATAAAGGACTACATCTCACAAGACTAGGTAGCACTTAGGATCTTATTTTTTACGAACCCAACACTCAAGAAAAAATCTTTTTAGGAAAAAGTTTCACTGGAGTCAGCGACACAACGAGCAGGTTAACAAATACCCGTCTCAATGAATTTATTTTATGAGGAGCAGTCTTTTACAATGACTCAATCAATTACCAAGTACAGTAGATATACATACACCCGTATTTTAGCTTGGTTGAGTCCAGTAAAGTTGTTGAAGCTGACCGTTGAATTTTTTCAATCTGGAAAAATCAGGGTCTAGTGGCTTGCATTCTCATTACAAAAGAAGTGGATTTTTCATAGAAAAAATGCAATACACTTTCGAGGAATTGCGCAGGATTGAAAATTGGATGGAAGACGTCAATTTTTTTTAATATGAGAACATTGAAGCAGTTACTTAATGATCGGTTTTTCTGTTTGTGACTGCTGACCACACAGAATAGTAGTGATACCTACTGTTAGGTAATAAGTTAGTATGAACAAATCTTGAATAGAAATACCCAAACAAGAAACTCATTGATATGTTAATAAACAAAGAAGTTAGATTTGTAAGATTTAGAAGTTTTACGTCAAAGATTTTTCTACAGAAAAATAAGACCGAAATAGTACAATAACCAATTTCTTTTATTTTTCAAATTTAACGCCTAAAATAATACGAGCACTTTTAGAAATCGGTAAAAAAAAGAAATTGGTATTGTTATTGTTCGAAAATTGGGACAGAAATGGCAGACAAAATTGCTAGCACTATTTCAATTGTACCTGGGGAGCTGAACAGTCCCTTATTTTTCAGGAGCTATCGTTTGGTTTTTGTGGCAAAATGGTCTACTAGTGAAAGTTTTTATCGATTCTTGCCAATTATTTAAGAGACATTTCCTAACAAACAGTAAAGCGTTCTTATTCGATTAATAAAGGAGTTCCGCCGAATTATAGAAAAAAAAAAACCAACAATCCAACAGAAGTTATTTGCTGATACTTTCGAAGAGTTGCTGAATTTTACTGATTTTTTCATCGATTCTACGTTTTCTCTGTTTCTATTATGAATCAAATATTTTTTTGAAAGAATACAACTGACTTCTTTTCCAAAGTTGAAATCCATTTTATTCATTTTCTTAATTTGCTTTAAAAAAAAGAAAAAAAAAACAATTGTTTAGCTCAACCCCGTAGAACCGCAATTTTACTAGTTAATAAGCTTTATAACAAGCTGTTAACAACTATTAGAAACTGAGCGAAACTTCCTTACCAACTCAGTCTATTGACATTGATAATTGAGTCATTAAAGTAATGTACTTAGCCAAGATATGTAAATTAGAGGTCCTAAATTTCTTCAAGACCACATCGGTTTCTTGAAGAAACTTTATTTCAAGAGATTAACACATTTTTTCTCAAAGATTATTATCACTTATTTATTTATTTACACCTTAAACTTTATTATCACCATCCTTCGACTCTTTTTCCCATGGAATATGTGGTGGATAACATGGTTTAGTATTTTTAGCCAACATACCAATTACATGCCAAATTTTCTTTCCTTTCATATTATCATTGATAAAAGGCACAATAGTCTCTTCAATCCAATCGCTAATTGGATTTTTATTATTATTTACAATTCTCATGAGGAAATCTTGTATTTTTGCATTTAAAAATTCATTGAGTTTCTTAAAAGTGCCCTCAAATCTGATTCCCGATGTGACATTTCCCAACGAAATAACCGAAAGAAAATCTGAAATTTTTACACTTCCAAATATCAATGGTATTTTGTAATTGAACGAACCATCAATTATAATATTTTCCAAAATCATTTCAAAATCTCCTTTGCCATCAAAACGAACACTTATTCCATATTCCATCATTAGACTGAGTAATGTGTCGGTATCAATTTTTCCACTGAGTACTAATTTCGGGAAAGTTATACTGTATTTGACTTTTTTGTGAAAAGCATAACTGATTTTGAGTTCGTTGATTAATAAGATATCCAAACCATCAATTCGAAAATGTTTCAATTTTGTCAAAGTTCTAAAAAAAAAAGAATGGTGATTGAGTCAATAATTGAGGAAAAAGTATTACAAAAAAAAACTCACTCAAGTATACTTTTCTTCAGATCAATAACCAATTGTTCATTGGTATAAGGAGCTAAAGGTGGTATTCCATATTGTGGCCAGCCGCAAGGTAAAGTGAGAAGAAGATTCTCCAAAGCTTTCTTGCCTTCTTTATTCAAAATCCAACCACGTTCGGAAGTTTTCTCAAACCATGGCTCGTAAATATTGAGTTCATTTTCGACGAATTTTACAACTCCTTCGGAGACTTTTTCGATTTTTTTGATTTCTTTGAAAATTTTTCCTGGCCAAGTATCAGCTATTACAGACGATAAACTCAGTATAACCAAAAAGGCTACAAATGATAATGACTTTTTCATTGTTTGAGTAAAAAAAAATTTAAGTACTAATTGACTCTTTCATCGATGGGGGTTAATCTTTTATAGAATTTTTGAGAAATTTATCACAGAATTTTTGTTTTGAAATCTTATCATTGGCGCATGGGAGCGCACCAATACTTTAATTATTATTTATAAATTTTTTGTGTGAATTATTTATGTTACAAGGCAAAGTATAATTTTTTTTTTGATACAATTTTAGCTACCCCCATGAAGAAATCAATATTTTTTTTATTGAGATTTATAATTTATTTCTCAACGGCGCCTGAAAAAATGTTTGTTTTGAAAAAAATTATTAATCAAAGCTTGTTTTTAAAAATTTTATTTAGACAGACAGGAGAGATTTTTATCATGGGTTAAGCCTTTTCTTAACTGTGTTGTAGAAAAATATAATAAACATAAGTATAATTTGTCGTTGATTGGTTGATTAATTTGACATTTCAGGTGTTTTACAGCCTTGATGATTTTTGATTATATTATGATTTATGTCGGGTTTGTTTATTTCAATACTGATAAATACTTTTTATATTTATTAATACTGTGATAACTTAAAATTGTAAAAAAAAAAAATTACTTCCCACGGGTCTTTTAGACAGTTTTTTGGTAAATAATGATTTTCAAGTTTCAGCTTGGTCACTGTAATATAGTTAATAACTATCAAAATTGTAATCATAAACACATTAGCGATCAGATAGAAACATTTTTAGTTAATTACCCAGAATTTTTACTTTCAAGTAATTTATTGATTTTAACTTAAACATGATAAAAGACATGATTAAGTGTTTTGGGCACGATTGATAAAATTGTTACTACATCACAGTTCTCTGTTTAGTTTTTTTTTTAATTTGATTTTTTACTTTCGAAACCCCTGGTAATTTTAAGCGTTAGAGAGTTTTTTACGTCTGCAAAATTTTACTAATACCTGTAATCGATATTTTTTTCAAACAGTTTCGTTATTAATTCCTTAACTCTTTTAAAGAACTAAATCAACTTATCTTCGTTTAGCACTGTCTGAAGCATAGTAAGGGTTCTCAGGATATCATCTTGAACAGTTTGTTATAATATTGACCATTATAACACTAAGAGAGTATTTATCGATTTCACTAAATATTCGGTACTGGAACGGAC
Source organism: Episyrphus balteatus (assembly GCF_945859705.1). Taxonomy (NCBI): domain Eukaryota; kingdom Metazoa; phylum Arthropoda; class Insecta; order Diptera; family Syrphidae; genus Episyrphus; species Episyrphus balteatus. The sequence continues at coordinate 117,737,419 of NC_079136.1, forward strand.
AAGTAATAAAGCACATTGGCAACAAAAAAAAAAAAAACACCAATCCAAAAGAAGTTATTTCATGGTTCTTTCGAAGAGCTGATGAATTTTACCGTACTTGTTCAAGAATTCTTTAAAAGCAATCCAACCTGATTCACACTATAAAAGTTTTCTTCGTCTCTATCATCTTTTTTCGAAATTAGACATTCATATTGAAGTTTTTCCAATTTTTAATCCAGTAAATACGACATCCAATTGGATAGAAGAAATCTATTGTATCATATTGTATCTACCAAAATTTTACCGGAACTACATCTTAATTGTATATGCAACCAATTGTTTAACAATTACTCAACTACACTCCTGCTCAAAATTAACGCACACTTTTTTCTTCTTTAGTCATGCCCTTACATCTTATTTAAAATGGCTTTTAAATTATTTGTTGTATTTTTTTGTGTTTGGTTATTATTAAGCAAGTCAGAAAAATGCTAAACTGCAACAGTATTATCAACCAAAAAAAAGATGAACCAAATTTAGCAATTTAAGGTCTGAAAACTGATATTAAAATAATTTTTGTTTTTTAAGAAAAAAATTTTTTTTAAATGGAAGCACGTGACAGTTCTTTCCAATAATTTTATTCAATACTTGGCATTGTCTACTCTAGCGCTTATGACAACTTGGAGTCATCTATTCATTCCACGAATTAACATTTGAAGGTTTTATTGTAACTTTTCTTTCACTCCAATTTTCTGTGGATCAAGAATGCTTGGAGGTGGATTTCGCCCGCAAATGCACTTTTTTCAACATTTCCTAGACATGTTCTATTGAATTCAAATCCGAATATCTGTGTGGTCAATTCAAGGGTGGCATATTTTAATCTTGAAGATATTTTCAAACCACTCTAGCATGCATTATCGTGCATCAGACTGAACTGTGGACCAAATCTAGGGGTGATTGGAACCGCATGGTGTTCGAGGATATCAGTCAAGTATTTTTGGGTATTTAAAGTAGGTTTAGGAGAGCTCACTAACTCCGTAGGTGTTGTAAAGCAGAGTTTACTTCATGAAAATTTATGACTCATCTCTAAAAGGTTAGCGGGTTGACAGATAGACTTCAGCATATCTCTCCAAATCTTCCCCACAAACATTTTACTCCATACCTTCAATTTAAGATCACTCCTGTCTTATTTGAGAAAATAACCACGATACTGTGAGACAAAGTAATAGTAGGAATTTTCTGTAAAATAAATATGATGTGCGTTAAATTTGAGCAGGAGTGTATTATAGTCTTATTCCAACAATCACTTAGTTGTAAAAAACAAGTTCTTTTTTTATATATTTACCTGAACAGTTCTTCGTTCTTTTTTTTTAAGGCTAGCAACTTACAACTCAAAGTTTTTAACTGATGCGAAGTTGTTTGTTGTTAATTTGTCCAATGCCGAAGCCTTCAAAAACATTAAAAAACAAAAAAAAAAATCATAGTTGGTTGAAACCAATTGGAAAAGGAGGTGAATATGATAAAAATTAAAGGAAAAATAAATTACGGGCGAGCCGATTTCGGGAAGTGGTAGGGTTGAATTTTTAATTGCAAAAAAATGGTATATGTCGATTTCCGGCAAAACTACAAGTCCTATGGAAAAAAGTTGTATGGCAAAGTTGTAGGTAATAAAAAGATCTACAACTTTTGTATCAACAATTTTTTCACATAACCTCAAAATTTATGTGAAAAATTAAAAAAACCGAGTTTTTGATTTATTATTTTTATCTTTTTCAAAAACAAAAATTTTTCTACGAAATTTGGTGAAAACTTACCTTATTATGTCCCAAATACACTGTAATTTATTTGATTTAAAATATTAATTTGTTTACCTTATTTTGACTTAATACCAAAAAAAAAAAACACCCTAATTTTCAATCGAAAATTCACGTGTCAAAATATCACCTTTTTTCAAAAAGTCGGTGGGCATTTCGTTCGTTAAAATGTTTTTTTTCTGATGGTGTAAAAAAATATTTACATTAATTTACTATAGAACATGTTCTCGTAAAATTCAAAAAATGAAAAAAGCTTGAATTCGAAAAAATTTGTTTATCATTATTTAAAATTTTGGCCTATTTATTAAAATTTACACTTAAATTACTCAAAAACCGTAACATTAATCAATGTAACATAAAATCTTACGGTTTTTGAGTAATTAAAGTGTAGATTTTAATAAATAGTCCAAAATTTTAAATAATGATAAAAATTTTTTCGAATTCAAGCTTTTTGCATTTTCTGAGAACATGAACTTTGGTTACTAATGTAAATTTTTGTTTACACTATTGGAAAGAAGAGATTTTAACGAAAAAAATGCATACCGATTTTTTGAAAAAAGCTGATATTTTGACACGTGAATTTTCGATTGAAAATTAGGGTGTTTTTTTGGTATTAAGTTAAAAAAAAAGGTTAAAAAATAAATATTTTAAATCAAATAAATTACTGTGTATTCGGGACATAATAAGATAAGTTTTCACCAAATTTCGTAGAAAAAAACATTTTTTTGAAAAAGATAAAAATAATAAATCAAAAACTCGGTTTTTTGAATTTTTCACATAAATTTTGAGGTTATGTGAAAAAATTGTTGAAACAAAAGTTGTAGATCTTTTTATTACCTACAACTTTGCCATACAACTTTTTTCCATAGGACTTATAGTTTTGCCGGAAATCGAGATATATACCATTTTTTACCATTAAAAACTCAACCCTACCACTTCCCGAACTCAGCTCGCCCGTAATTTATTTTTCCTTTAATTTTTATCATATTCACTTCCTTTTCCAATGGGTTTCATCCTACTATGATTTTTTTTGGTTTCAAAAATTATCGACCCTGGGCCGCCAGTAGTTGCTTGAATTTAAAATAAATTTCTAGTTTTTAACCAAACAAAATCTGAAATGTTATTGACTCTGTTTAAAAATACAAATTGGGGTACTCCCTCTTACTAGCTTCACAAACAGGGTGAATAAAGTTGTGTTTAAACCAATGCAAATGCTATTTAAATCTAAAAATATACATTGTTGATAATATTTAGAAAAATTTCTTGTTGTATTTCGCAATTCTTGTTCTGAGCACTTCAAAGTCTCAGGGAACTTATTTCAAGGCGGTTTTCATGTATTTTTAAAGTGAAAACTTCTTTAGTATCGTAGTGATTTGAAACAAGATGAAACGAAAAAGCGACACGAAAAATCAATTGATTATAACTTTTTTGTTTTAATAGATATATGATTGCAATTTATACAGTAGATAGGTAATTAAATAAATTATGATTGTGCAAAATTTCAATTAATTTCATATTCAAAATTCTGAGATGACGGTGAAAAGATGTTCTTTTTCTAAACACGTTATATCTTTTGATCTAGAGCACATAACAAATTTATTTAACTTTAATACGCATGCTGATAATATTACCTTTCATTTAATGTATCACACATAACGGTACGTGCTCTACAAGTTATATAATCTTTAATTGAAAAACTTGAACAATACCTCAAAACACCTGTGAAGATTTGTTGCCGATGACCAGCCAGCAGTAGAGGAAGTACCGTAATCTCAGTTTGAAATTTTGACATGGTTGGCTTTAAAAAATTCTTACTTTTTTTGTAGGCATGGTAGAAATATGATTGAAGCGTCATATAAAAGGTGAAATAATCTATTATATATATTTAAGTTTGGTTTTGTGTACGTTCGCTAACCGGCCACACCGACTGACTTATTTTCTTAATTTTTTTTTTTAAATCAAAGAGGCATAAGAGGAGAAGGTTTAAGGCAAAAAAAAAATTTAAGATTTTATAGGGTAAATAGGGTTAACAAGACATTGAAAAAAGAGGCTATTTTCTAAACGGTAAGTCGTAAAGAGTTGACTATTTTTTTAAATGATAGACAAATTTATTCAATAGTTAAAAAAGGTATTGAAAAAATCCAAAAAATTTCAAAACCAAGTTGTGAAGGTTTTTTTTGCAGTCATAGACCTTCGACAAAAGACTAATTACAGGTTCGCAAAATTTTGCATAGAAATTTGAGTTACACCATGAGAAAGATATTAAAAAAAAAAATTAGGGGTCTAAAACGGATTTTTTTCATAGGCCCTGTATTTTGAAATAAAAATTTTTGAAAAACAACCTAATTTTTAGATACATTTTTGAGTAGTCTTTTATTTTTTTGGAATTTTTAAAAGTCTGAAAAAAATCTCAAATTAATAGGAAATATAGGTTTTAATCATGCGCATGCATGAGTATTTTGAATAGGCCACTTTTGCTAAAAGTTTAAAAGTGAATATTTTTAAACTCATTTTATGAACTCTTCAAGTTTTGATCCTCTTTTTCATTTGAAAATTAAATAATTACAGAGTCGAAAATTAGAAATAAATACCAGAAATGGCGGAACGAAGTCCGCCGGGTCAGCTAGTAATGATATAAAATTTATTATAAGTTGTCTTTTAAAAAATGGATTTAATGGCATTAGAAGAGAAAAGAGATTGATTGTTTTGCTTTTTTTATGAAAACTAATTGGGTTAACAAAATTCTAGCTCTTTTTGTAGATGTTGTATAAATATGGTCGATATAAATATTTTGAGCTGAAACAATAAGCTTTCAGATGGTATGAAATTTATTGTAGTTTGTCATATAAAAATAGTGATGGAATAAAAAAAAGTTATATTTTTTCGATTTTTTTAAAATGATTTTTAAGGTTTCACTTCAACCACGTGTGAATTGCAAACATGATTTTTTTTATAGGTACTTTTATTTGTTTAACTTTGAAGTTAAAGTAAGAAGTGAGAAAATTACAAAAATCAGTTAAACTAAGATAAAATTATAAAAAAAAAGCAAAACCCCAAACGATACTGAAACTATGAATTTTAAAATTAGCATTATGTTTTGATTTACATTTTATTGTTGTTTAAATAAAATGTCTTTCCTTAAAATGCGCAATTTTGCAATAATACTCTTATTTGCTCATTGCCATATAGATCATTGAACTTAAAGAGCGTGTTTTGATTTAATTAAAAAAAAAATCTTCAATTTTCCAGTCGGGTTTTTGATTTGATAAGAAAAAAAAAATATATTCACTAGGTTCTTCAACTTTGACTTAAGAAAATGATCGAAATCGAAAAAAATTGTTTTTTTTTGTAATACTTACACGTTTACATTGATATTAGATTTTTGTGATAAAAGTGATGTGTTATCACTTTTATCAAGTTAAAAAGCTTTAAGCTTACCTGAAATGGAAAGAAACAAAGGAGTTCATTAGAAATTATGTAAATATCAAATTGGATAAATCAAGCTAATGAAAAGTAGTAGGTATTATCTTTAATCTTGTCCAACGTTTTATGCCTAGATATATTTTACAAAAAGCAACAAACATTTTGAAACTTAGTTTAAAATAGTTGTTTGTGTTGTTATAGAAATTTGGTACTTTCGATGATTTATTTTTTTTTTTAAATAAAACTTTTAAGTTATCTTCACCATAAAATATGACTTTTAAATACGAAATTGTAATGTCGTTAAATTCGTTTTTGAAAGTGAAAACTTCAAAGTTGAACAAATTATAGCTAGCAGAACATTTTTATGTATGAAAATTGAAGGATTGTTTAAAATAAAAAAACCTTAGAAAATTAAAAATTCATAAATTAGGTATTTTTTGATTAAAAAAATGAACTTACGGAAAGCTTAGCATCTCTTCTTGATCTTAAATTCTTATTAAGGAAAAACTAAGAAAAATATTTTTTTTAAATCTTGTTTGAAACTTTTTTTTTTTGAAAATTGCCTTCATTTTCCAAACGGGGGAAATTTTACGAGGTATTTGGAGATGTATTTTAAAAGATTTAGTTTAATTTTTCCCTAATTTTATAAGAAACGTAAAAAGGATAATAAATTTCGAATGGTTTTAATCCGGAAAATGAGTATGCTTTTTAGTTTCTTGTACAGCAAAGAATTTTTTCGATTTTTTTTTTTTTTCGAAAATTGTAGCAATCGTTTTTTTATTCAAATAAGTTTTTTTTAATAAAAACAATAAACAAAAAAAAAATTAGTACCTGAAGAAATAATTGCATATCAACACAAAAATACAATATTTGAAATAAAAAAACTGACTTATTAAAAAATATTTTTTTATTTTTTTTTAACTGAAGGTTTTGAAAATTGTGGAATTGTGAAGTCAGAAATCAAGAAAACTGTTCTGCTGTAGGACTTAATTTTTTAATCAAAATCGTTAGAATCGTTTTGGAGAAAAATAACCTTTACCATTTTTGTCATATGAGGCGTCCAGAACAATTACATTGGTCTCCAAAGAAATCCACCTTTTAATAAAACTAAACTATACTTGTCAGAATCACTCTTTCAAGGCATTTTTCCTGACAGGAACCTGAAAACTATGGAAAATGTTTTTATTGATAGGCAACCAAAACCAGAACAGAATTATTAAAGATTTTAGATCCGTTTTGAGTTCACAAATACTTGTTGTTTTAGCTAAATAAGACATTTTCGGATCTCCGCTCACTTCTTCTTCTGTTGAGTAAAGCCTAAAGTAAACACTGAAAACTCAACACTTGGCCATGAATAAAAAAAAAAAAAATATAAACAATAAATTTAACAGCATGCCTGTAAAACCTAAGGTCTTCTAAGGAGGACTTTGCAATTCGTTAAAAAACAACTTCAGATTTGTATTTATTTTGATATTCCCTTGTCGTAAAACAAAAGGCTTATTCACAATGTCTTCTTTAATACCCCCATATAAACAAATCAAATCTTCATAAACACCTGGCAATCAGAAGTCCCTATACCTACAAAAATAACTTCCAATATATACTCAATAAATTTAAATCTAGCAAAAAAAATTCCGATTTACAACCAAATCAGCAATATAATCCGATTTTTTGATAATTTTTCAAAAAAAATCCACTGATAAGATTTGTAGCAAGAAGTGTTTTCTATAAAAGTGTCAGGTGTTCTTTAAACAAAAGTTAGTATTCTTCAAGAACATGAAGCTTTTGATTGTTATATTGGCGATTATCGCTGTTGTTTCGGCCGACAGGATTGAACTTCGTGATGGTGGTAATTTAACAAAAAAAAAAAAAAAAAACATTGTCAAAATAAAATTTAAAAAACAATTCGATTTTTTTATTTCTAAGTTTTGGGCCGAAGTATATCCTCGTCAGCTATTGATGCTATCGAAAAAATGCGAGACCAAATGCCATGTGGTTTCCCCAAATACGGTATTCCCCCATTAGCCCCATTGAAGATTGAACATAAAGAACTTGCACTCAAAACCAACTCTTTAAGGTTTGATATATTTTTTTTTCAACAGACGAAAAAACATTTCTAACTTCTTGTTAAACTTTCTTCCAAAGCGTTGATGGTGTTGTCGAAGGAGTTCGTATTGACGGTCTTAATAACTTTGAGATTTCCGAATTTAAGATCAATGTTATCTTCAGCAAGGTAACTTTCAGCTTCTTTTGGCCAAGCATTGTGGTTAGAAGTATGTATGATCTTGAAACTAGTGCAAAAGCTTACGGATTTACTGTGGATGTGAAAGGAAAGGGTAATATCTTGATGGATTTGAAGGAATTGCAAATAAGTGGAACTATTAAATATTCAATTTTCAATGGAGTTAAAGTGAAGACACTTGAAATTGTTCCATCAATTGGTGATGTTGATTCAAATATTGATGGAATTTTGGGACAAGGACTTGGTAACAAAAAAATGAATGAATTTTTGGAAGAATTAATTTTACTTGGATGCAATGATAATCAAGAATTAATAACAAAAACTATTGAAGATATGTTAGTGCCGAAAATTAATGAAGCTTGTGAAGGTTATACTTTGACTGATATTATTGGTATTATTGCCGGAGGTGAGGGTGGTGAGACAGAAAAGTGTATTCCACCACCAGAGGACTAATAAATTCAAGAAGATTGTGATCTAAAAAAAAAAAACAAAAGAGTTCTTTGTGAATAAATAAAATCGAATTAATCGTCAAAAATCAAAATTAAGTTTGTATTTTAGATTATGAAAAAAAAAAATGTAAGGTACCTTATCGGGAAGTCAATACAAAATTGAGATAAGACGACGAAAGTGTGGCAAAAATCATGTTGTACTGAGTAAATACAATTTCTAGCTGATCAAGTGGAGCAATACTGTTAAAAAAAAAAACATTAAAATAGATGTATTTTGGAAAGTTTGTATGACAAAATTTTCACGTCTGAATTTTTCCCACCATAGGATTACTAAAATTATCAAATCTTCGCTATAAACATCTAACATTTCAGAATTCAAAATATTGGTTCTCAATATTATTTTATTTAATTTATTTTTTATTTAATTATCGAGGTTTTTCCAAAGACCTTGATAAAATAGAGTAGTTTATCATTATATTTTCGCAATCACTAACAGGATCGAAGAATTCCATTACCACGCGCTTAGAGTATTTCTACGACATTTTAGGTTTTATCAGTTACGATTCACACATTGTTGTAAATAGTATTGCTGAATCTGCTATTGTTGGTGATATTGGTTTGTTAGGAGGATTCGATATTTGCATCAAGTGTAGAAAAACAGTTGAAACTTTATCATGGGATATTGAAATATGAGAAAGGCCCTAAATATTAACTAAACATAGAACCGGATAACTTGAATGTATATAAAATTATACCAAAAACCTTCGGATAAGACGAAATAACAAGAATTGAGAGAACATAAGCTAAAATACGCTTAAAAAGACTTGAATAAGACTTTTCAAAACAAAAATTCTTAGAAGTTTATTCATATTATCAGATCGGATAACCGCGGATAAGACCTAAAATCAAGTTGTGTGAGAAGAAAAGCATTAAAACATGTTTTTGAAGGTTTAAGTGCATAAAATTGTGACAAGAAAAACTGTGTAATAGCCTCCGAAAAACTAAGGGATAGCTGTTAATAACAATTAAGGACCTATTTACTATCAAAATAAAATAAATTTGAATTAAATCATTTACAGATCAAAATAAAAGCTAATCTTAATAACCTTTTTGACTAAAAAAAAATTTAAAAAACTGAAAAAAAAATTATGTTTATCCTCGTAAGAGTATACGCGCGGATAATATTGAATTATATGAACAAAGAAACATTGACTATTTTTTAAATAATGTGCATATCTTTAAGACTTTCTAAACGTGATCTTTTGGTAGAAAATATATGGATAAAAAGGAAACGAGCACTAGTTATCTTCCTGCTAAACAATATGACCTCGGATAAACTTGAATAAGCCCGGATAACTGTTAATAACATTAAATGATAAGCTTTATGAAATAATATGGGTTCTTAAGAGGAAAAAATAGTTCGGATAAATATAAATGAGTTGAAAATGATGAAATAATGCAAAATATTTCAGGCCCCAGAATGATCAATAATAGGCCTTTTCTTTTTGGAAAAGCTATCCGCAGTAGAATTTCCCAAATGTCAACATTGAACAAAAATTTATATGAAAACGTAAACTTATACACTTCGTCAAAACTCTATCCACAGCTTGGCTTAGCTTCTATTCCTATCGGCAGCTGCGTGTTGTTTTTTTTTTATGCATGTAAACGCCAACTGCGGATACGGATAGCAATGCCAAAAAAACACAGCTAATACCAGTACACCAGAATTTTTCGAATTTTTTGTTAAATAGAACTGAACAGAAAGAAACTGTTAAAAAATACACAAGTAGGAAAGCTTTATAGGTATGTAAAATTTATTGACGAAATACGATAAGATTTAACCTATAAACGTCAAAATTTTTTCTCGGATAGTACCGGATAACATAGATGGCTACGTAAAATTATTATGTTGTCCCGGATAATGGCGGATAACATAGATGGACACAAAACATCATCATATAATTATTTGTATACAATTAATGTGCAATGGAAATCTGAATGACGCTGATCTTTTGGTTCGGATAAGTAAATACATAAACAAATTTTCGCTTTTTACATTCAACAAATTTCCTATTATTTTATTGTTTTTTTGGCATATTCCAACTACCCACGCTTTCCCGCGAATTTTTACTTTTTCGAAAAAAAATGTGAACTAAGGCGAAGTGTAGTGTTGTATATAAGTTTTTTTTAATTATTACTGGCTGAACTTCAAAAATACGTGAACGGTCTTACTTTTCATTTTAGAGTTTACATTATTGTATTTTTTCTGCTACCCTTAATTTTAAATTCTGAGGAATCATCTGCGAAAGTATATTATGAATGCTCCTTGTGCTAAGATGAAACAATATAGGTCCTAGAATACTGCCTTGGAGAACACCGACTTCACTTCGAAATAATCTGCATAGTACGATTTTCTCTTCACCAATGATTGTCAAAGCCTTGAGCAAAATTAACTATCGGATGCTTGTTGAGTTTTTTAACCTGTTTAGTAGAAATATTTAAGATCCGTTATTGGCTTAGGTACGTATTTGGTTTAAAAGAAAAAAAAAAAAAGTCCCATAAGTGACCGTTCTTAAATTCATTAAAACCTTACATTTTAATAAACGAGTATTTCTTGAAAGCATAAACTTTTTAAAACGCCTTAGTCTCACCCTCCTAATTTTTTTAGGATCTATCTTTATCTACAGAATTTAAATTAAAACTTTCAAAACACTAAATTTATTATTATGTATTAAGTTTTAAATAAACCATTATCTGGGTGGCAATGCAAATATTTAGTCAACATTGTCTGTCTAATGAATTTCTCCAACTCTTTAAAAATATTCATTTATTTCAATCTTCCCTCTGCAACCAAACTATATACCAACATCAAGCTAAGATGTCTACTTGGCTTCCTCATATAAAACATCCATCAACCCCTTAAGCATTATTTCATTCAGGTGGTATCAAAAAAGTCGTTCCCCCATTTAAAAAAAAATAAACCACTCCGCTGATAGAGTAAAAAGCCCCATGCATCAATTTAAAATGAATTTCAAATATTTATTTGCTTAAAACACTCACACTTTTGCCATACGTAAATGTCTATGAATGAAATCCAACTTGAAACGAAAAGATTTAAGTCCTTTTAAAGTTTAAAAAAGGACGAGAAAAACTCTTTTCTCTTCATCATTCATCAAAATTGAAATGACCTCAAACCTAAATGATGATGTAAAAAAAGGTCCTGACTCTCTATGTACATGCAAATTTTTATAACCCTTATGTTTGATGTGTCTCTCCATTTTTATAGACTATTTAATGGTTTTTAATTGATCCCTAAACCTTATCTCGACTTGTATTTAAAAAAAAAGGGCAAAAAAGGTTGTTTTTTGGTAGAGGAAATGGACTTTTAAGTGCTTTCGATTGATAATGTCGATTCTCAATTTGTCAATTGAGTATGACAAAGTTTTTATGATGTGTTATTTTGATGGAACTTTAAATTTAAGCAAGTTAAAGGACCCCGGATTTAGAGTAGAGAAAAAGTTAGTTTCGTTCAGAGCTGATCAAATTAACGGATTTGTGGTATTTTTCAACTTTATTTCAACTTCGTTTATGATAAGTAAGAAAATGCACGTAAACAAATCAAATACAAGTTCAAACTATAATTTCGATTAAAATCATTTTGCCAGTGATTGACAAAATAGAAAGAAAATCAGTTTTAATCAGTAAAAAAAAACTAAGTGTCATTATACTAATTTATATTTAAGATTATGATTTCCTACAAATATCGTGTGATGATTTCTTTGAAACTGGGTAAGGCCCATTACGTCACCAAATACTTATCATGGTTGAAGCTTACAACAGCAAAAAATAACAACTCTTTAAAATCTAATTAGCACAAAAATTTATTATTTTTATCAGATTCCTTTTTCTAGGTATTAAAGATTTTACAAAAATGAATTTAAGTATAAAAGAAAAAAACTATTAATAATAATTGAAATAAAATCATAAAATTTGATAAGATAAAGGGTAGGTCTACATATATTAAAAAAAAAAGAAACACTTCAAACAAATAAATTATATCTCTTTCCGATATAAAATCTTCACGTGCTTCAATTTTTTTATTTATTTTTAACTGAACCGCCATAAAAAGTCTATGATTTATAAAGAAAAAAAAATGAAAAAAAAAAACGGGTTAAAATCGTTTAATTATTTTGTATCGGCCAATTTTCAATCGATTTTCATAAAAAAAAAAAAAAAAACTGTAAAAAAATGTATTTTTGAAATTCTTCGGTTTATGGAATCTAGGTTTTTTTTACCATGGTTAAACATTTTATATCGTTGGAAAGGTTTGAATGTCTTCTTTTCAAAATAGCGAAACAAAATTGAAGAAATTGAAGTGTTTCCAATGACACCAAAATGTTCTTTTTTTGGTCCTAAATCCATATTTTGGCGGTGTAATGAAATTTGTACGATAAATTATAAGCTTGTTATTATGTTCATTCATTTCACTGTCTTATTTCAATTTGTATTAAAAAAAATAACTCAATATAACACATTCAGTATAACACTTTTTAAACGCATGCATTGCATATAATTCATATACAAAGACGCATGTGGTTTTTGTTTTTGCTTATCATTTTCATGAACCAAATACAAATAGGTTTTTTTTTTGCTGTTCAAAAAGGGAAATTTTTGATACTTTAATAAAGCCCCACGAAAGTATTTAAAAAGCTCACACAAACAAAATGGTTGTTGAAATGACTAAACTGAGTGTTGTCTATGATAAAATGAAATTTTATTTTAAATTAAATTTTGTGATTTAAATTCAAATTTTCCAACTGACAAACTATGAAAAATAATAAAAAGTAGGTATGTATTTAAAATATTTTGAATGAAAATCACACAAAAAATATTACCTAATAAGTGCCTCCGCAAATTCATGAAAATATGACTTAAATGAATTAAAGAATTAACAAATGGTAAGTTCGTTTTTACTTACGATAACCATTATTAACGGTACCTGCCATAGAACCGTTTTTTTTTTTTTTTAAATCAGATTTGCTCCGAAACTGCTTATTCGATTTCAACGAAACTTTTTGTGAAGAAGCATTTATATAATTTAATATAAAATAAAATTTCGAAAAAAAAAATAATTTTTGGATTTTTTAAAAAATGTTGAAAAATTTTTTTTTTCAAAAATCAAGTTTTCGGGGACATTGAATTTTTTTGAAATTTTGTTTTCAAGTGTTGATTAGTGATTTCTACAAAATGGCATACCAATTTTATTTTAAAACTTTTTTTCCAAAAAAATAGTTGTTTAAAAAACGGCTCTAACGATTTTGAATTTTTTTTTTCTAAAAATCCCCCTAACTATATCAATTGGAGGGCAATTTTATTTCAGATTTTATTTTATTTTTTTGTAAAAAACGAATTTTATTTTTTTTTCCAAATTTCTATATAAAAAGAGGTTGTCTGTAAAGCCGTTGTGTGCTTTTGTTTAAAATGAGTCAATTGAAGCGTTAACTTATTTCAAACAATCATAATTTACAGGAAAAAGCTAAAAAAAGCAAAAAGACTTTTTTTTATGTTCTCAGGCTATGGAATCAATTTTTTTGTTTGACAACCTATAAAAAAATGTATACCATGTGAAAGCTTATTATTTCACCTTTCACATGACGTATCAATATTATTTCAAAGATGCCCACAAGAGAAGTTAGAATTTTTTAAAGTCAACCATGTCAAATTTCCAGACTGAGATTACGGTACTTCCCACACTGTTGGCTGTTCATGATCAACAGATCTCCACTGGTCATGGTCCATCTAGTCATGGTCTATCATTACTCTTATACTTTATTCCTGTATCTATTAACGAAAAAAAGATAAAACGATGAAAATCGGTTAAAAACGGTCAAAAAACGTGTTTTTTAAAAACTTGTTTCTCCCGTTATTTAGTCAAAACTCGCTCGTTTTTCGAAAAATAATTTTTGGATTTTTTAAAAAATGGTGAAAAACTTTCGAAAGTTTTCGAAAACGGGACATTGAATTCTTTTGAAATTTTGTTTTCAGGTGTTGATTAGTGATTTCTACAAAATGGCATACCAATTTTATTTTAAAACTTTTTTTTCCAAAAAATTAGTTTTTTAAAAAACGGCTCTAACGATTTTGAAATTTTTTTTTTCGAAAAATGCCCCTAACTATATCAATTGGAGGGCAATTTTATTTCAGATTTTATTTTATTTTTTGTAAAAAACGAATTTTATTTTTTTTTTCAAATTTCTATATAAAAAGAGGTTGTCTGTAAAGCCGGTTTACGGACGATGATTTTACGTGATAACGTCGTCAGAAAACAGGTTGTGTGCTTTTGTTTAAAATGAGTCAATTGAAGCGTTTACTTATTTCAAACAATCATAATTTACAGGAAAAAGCTAAAAAAAGCAAAAAGCTTAAAAAAAGCAAAAAAACTTTTATTTTTATGTTCTCAGGCTATGGAATCAATTTTTTTGTTTAACAACCTATATAAAAAAATGTATACCATGTGAAAGCTTATTATTTCACCTTTCACATGACGTATCAATATCATTTCAAAGATGCCCACAAGAGAAGTTAGAATTTTTTAAAGTCAACCATTTCGAATTTCCAGACTGAGATTACGGTAACTCCCACACTGTTGGCTGTTCATGATCAACAGATCTCCACTGGTCATGGTCTATCTAGTCATGGTCTATCATTTTCATTACTTTTATACTTTATTCCTGTATCTATTAAAGAAAAAAAGATAAAACGATGAAAATCGGTTAAAAACGGTCAAAAAACGTGTTTTTTAAAAACTTGTTTCTCCCGTTATTCAGTCAAAACTCACTAAACGATTCCAAATTTTTGCACATGTATGCATAAGGCCATAAACCTACATATTCTTTAAGTTTGAGATTTTTTGAACGCTCCAAAAAAAAGCTAAAGATCAAAAATTACCCAAAAATACCAATAAAAAAAAGGTGTTTTTCAAAAATTCATATTTCGAAACACAAAGTGTTGGAAAAAAATCCGTATTAGACCCCTAATTTTTTTTTCTCTCATCTTTCACCTGGCATCTTAAGAATTGTCAAAAAAAATTTTGTTTACCCAAAATCATCATTTTGTCATAGCCCCAACACGTGTACAACGTTCAAACAAAACGTTATAGCTTAGTTTCAAAATTTTTTCTTAAATGCAGTTATTCTTAAATTAATCTCATCTATCTGTAACAAAAAGAATCAACTCTCTACGACTTCGCATTTAGATTTTAGCTCAAATTTCATCTTTCCGTTTTACCCCTGTTTACCCTATTAAATGACGAAATTTTTAAAAATCCTTCATTATCTTTCAAATAAGCTATAGAAGATTTTTGTATCTCTAACAGTTTTTTTTTAACTTTTAATTGAAATTTTTTGCCGCACTGCGAAAGTGCGAGAGTGTAACGTTAAAAAATGGCGTCAATTTTTTGTGGTGGCTGCTATGGTTCATCGATTTATAAGACGTTATCACGTCAAAAGTCTTAAAAAAGAGCAAGCTCGTGCGACCCAGTCGTGCATTTTATGTTTATATGTAAGAGGTCCTCTATTTTTAAGATTTTTATGTAATAATGTGATGTTCACTTTTGAATTTTTTTAGTTTTCCAAAAATGAAAACAGAAATCATTTTAAAAAATAGCCTTTTTCTGCTTTGGTGAAATATAGTAATTTTTAAGTATCTTATGGTTGTGGTTGGCCTTTCAAAGGCAGTGCCGTGGGATGCAGTTCAAGAAGTTATGAACTAGCAAAGCTGCGACTTGTCCGTTGCAAGTTTTTGCAACCTAAAGCCAAATTTTTATCTTAGGTGACTGAGGTTAAGCGTAGGTAATTACCAGCTCCGTGAAACCAGAACTGCGACCTTAAAATGTTGGCACTTAACTAGTCTAGTTCGTTTGTCCATTTTGTTTCCAAGTTTTTAAACCCTTCAAAAAGAGCGAATTCTCTTTTTTATATAAAAGTCTGAAAATTCCTTTCGTTTAGGATATATTCAAAAAGAAAATTTGTACCTACTGAAAACTCAGTCTCCAAAAATTCCCTAAAATTATTTTATATTTCAAAAATTTAAACTTCCACCAAATACAGGATTTGCTGTTGCTTGTGGAACTGCATTTTGTTTTTTATTTCAATATCTACAAAGCTGATCGCTGGTTGGGTAAGATTGCCAAGTAACTTGGCGACGAAATCAAAAAAATCAAATCAAAAAATGATACGATTATTCGAAACCACTTAATGGTTAAAACAAACAAAACTTGTTAACTTTAAATTTGCTTTATTTTCTTCTAAAAATACCTTCAAGCTATGATTTTCCCCAAAACACACACAAAATCAATCTATTTTTTTTTATTTAACTCCAATAAACCACAGAAAACTTTCACAGTCATAAACATTTAAAGAAAAAAAAAAAAAAACAAAACAAAAAACATCTTCAGACCTATTTCCTTATTATAAAATCAAATTTTTCATCCTGATCAAAGGATATTTTATTTTTATTTTTCCTTTGAGGTTTTCTTTCTAGCTCCTCTTTTTACCTCAAAATAATAAATAAAAACGAGAAAAATGAAAAAAAAAAAAAAAAAAACACATAAATTTGTCAACTCTCCTTGAAGTTGTCTTCAAAATAAGAAGAAAAAAAAACATACGGAAATAGTACAAAAGGATCCGCATTTTTAAAAATGAAAATAAAATACAAAAAAAAAAAAAAATATCCCGAGCCAACGACCGAATGTCGTCGGCAGCAAACAGTTGTATATAACCAAACTAAGAAGTGGATTTCAAGTGAATTGGAAAAAAAGACAAAGATAAAAAAATATCAAGATGGACAATTCGAGAATTAAGGAAGAAAAAACCAGGAGCCTCCAGCCTCGATTATATATTTATGTCTTTAACAACAGTTACAGTTTTTCCTCTTCTTTGAGTTATGACTTTTTATTTTTTGATAAATTTTGCCAAAGGTAAAACATCTTCAAAAGGACTCACAGGACGAATTTTAGGAACAAAAAATACAGGTGAATATCTACCAATTGCAAACGATAAACTTAGCTATATCAAAGGACAACCAAAACTTTTTCCTTTACGACAAACTTTTCACGTTTATTAAATTTTCCACAAAATAGGTATGTCTGATGGTTTAAATGTTTACACACAGGATTTTGAGGTAAAAAGGAGATGAAAATGAAAACGAAAAAGAAGACGAAGAAGCAGGCAAGTCTTAATTAATAACGCCAATTCTCTACTTGAATCCTTTACAATGTCAAATTTAATTGACACCACCTGGTCGACGACGAAGAGGGAAAACTCCTTTTCAAATTTAATTTCTCTGTGTTCTATTCTATATGATGTTTCATATTAAAACAAACACGAAAAAGTAAACAAACAGAAGTAAAAAAAAAAAAAAAAAAATTAAGAAGGAAGTTTGCTAATTTGCTCCAAGTAAACACAGACACCCTCCGAATATTGTGGCGTACAATGACGTACCGTCGCGTCACTTTTCTGCTTGCTACCGTGTCGCCTGTCGTAAATTAACCTGAGGAGAGCGAGGAGAGAGAGTAGAAGGATTCAAGTCTGTCATTTTGGAAACAGCACGGTTTGGTGGGAGGAAATTAAAAACTGTATAGCCCACCACAAAAATAAGAATTGATCCTTGTTTGCTGTGGCTTGCTCTATATATCCTTGGATTTTAGAACTCAACCAGCATCATTTATCCATGCTTTGAAGTGATTTTTCTCTGCAAGCATTAACACAGAACACAGCAAAAAAAAAAAAAACCTTAAGTACACACTTATCGAGAGGAAGTGACTTTTATTGTGGTAAATTGATTGAGAAACGCGACGAGAGGGTTAAATTCGAAGGAGGCTTATCCTGGTTTAGTGTATATAGGTACACCAGACATCTTACCTTCGTCATCTTCACCGTCCCTCGCCACCGTTAAGACATCGTGGACTCTGTGTGATGAAAAATTGAAAGAAGAAAAAAATATATCCTTCGTCATTTTTTTTTTTTTTTTTTTTTTTTGATTTAACACAAAAAAGAGACGAAATAAGTCAGCGATTTGTCTGGTTTCAGTGAGAGATTAACCCCACGACTATAGGTACTCAAAGGATTTTCTTCTCAAAATTTAATTTTGATCACCGTTTGTTTGTTCAAATTTGGGGTAAAGGGAAAAAAAGGATATTCTTCTTTTAAGGATTCTCATTGAAGACGAAGAAGAAGCTTCATCATTATAAATCGCATGCCGAATATCCTTTCAAGAAAAGAAAACAAGGATCTTCAAGGATAAATAATAATATGAAGATGTCTGATGGGTTAACTTTTTGAAAGCTTTTCCTCTATGACGCGATATTATATCCTTTTTCATCGTCACCTTTTTGCCTGTTTTATTTTTTTTTTTTTTTCTTATTATTATTTGAATTTAAGGAGCACAGGAAGGAAATTTTGTGAGTTCAACCATTTTGATGGCTTAAGTTGTACGTAATATCTACATCGTGCTGCGTTCATACCGTCTTTGACAGAACTGACAGCAAAAAGTTGTTCATCTTCTAAGAAGTTGAAATGCAGTAATGAGGCATTTTATACTCGCGTTATTTTTCGTTTTCTTACTTTTTGAATATACTCGTAAGTATATATGTGAAAGAGGAACATCCTTTTTGACGGTTTTTTGAAGATAATAAGAGAAGAATGAGATGTGTGGTGTGGTATTGCGGATAACAGGAAGGAAATTCGATATATGTGTGTGTGTGTGGGTAGGGGCCTTTATGCGCGTTGGTAAATAAATAATTTCTTAATTAAATGTTTCCTGCTGCGATGCAAGTTTCAAACAAGAAGAAAACTTGGTTTTTTCGTTTTAAATTGAGAAAAGTTTTAGATGTGGCAAAGAAAATTTTATTAAATTTTAAATAAATTTTCTTTTAAAGAAAAAAGTTTATTTTTCTTTTTAAAATAAACTTAATTTTTTGTTTTTTTTTTGTTTTAACAACTTTAAAGAATTTTTGAATTTCGTTAAATGGAAAATATGATGGAATCTTTAGATCCCTAAAAAGATTTTATTGTTTGATTTTTATTTTGACTATACAGCAAAGCCAAAAAAGAGGGTTATGTGTTTTGAAAATATTCATCTGTTCTACCATAACTTCTTAACTACTTATCAGAATTTGAAAAATGAGGTATTAAAATAACCGTTTTGCTTGGCCAATAGTTTTACCCTATTTAAAGTTCTATTATATTCTGTATGGCACCCTCTATAGAATTTAAAAATTTTATTTTAGGGAATGTGCACAAGGAGCAAAGAACTAGGTACTTAAAGGAGTTTTTCTAGAAAAATTTGTCAAATCCGCCATTGAGATTTTGATAACACAGGAGCATTTTATGTACACTACAGACAAATTATTTTTCTCCGAAACTTAAAGTTTTTTTTTTTGAAATGTCGTATTTTTAGTTTATTTTATACATCGGCTTTTGTTATAAGCCAATACTTTTAAGGTATTTGTTTAAATGTCTTTAAGAAAACCGTCACGTACAGACGCGTGGATTACATCAACAGGTTTTTTAATACAAAAATTAAAATGACCTAAATCGCTAACAATGGATGCTCAAAATTTTCAAATCAAACGAGTTTAATTCGCTTGTCCACCTTTTTTCCCTTAAAAAAAAGTCTGAAAAATAAAAAAATTTGAGATAGAGGCATAAAACCAATTGCAATCGTTTGTCCACCTTGAGTTCTTTGTACATACCCTTATAAATACCAAATGAGCGTTTGTCTATCCTTCGTCTAAGAAATTTTCAAAAACAATTGTTTTATGTCAACTTTCTAAAATATCAAAAAATAATTTTTTTTTTTTAATTCAAAATCCAAAAATTATTTTTTTTTTTTTCAAAACTTCAAAGGGTAATTGTTTGTCCACCTTGAAAAATCCTTAAAAAAAAATCATCGTTTGTCCACCCTTCTTCGTTTAGGAGATATTTAAAAAAAAAAAATGTATACTGAAAATTCAAAGTTTCCTAAAACCCCCAAAAAATCCTTTTTTTTTTTTAAAGATCCACAATCAAAATTTTAACTCTTCGACCGTATAATTTTTACATTTAGTGAATCGTCAAAAAAATCAGATGGTTTGAATATTCAGTCCGTGATTAAATTAAATAAAATTAAGAAAGTCACTGTGGTGTATACGTAACTTTTTTTGTACGTTACTAAAATCTTTAAAAAATAAAAATATTTACTTTAAGATTATTATATAAAAAAGTTACGCATATACCACAGACGTCATTTGTTTAGAATTTTTAAATTTATGCTTACACTTTCATGTAAAAATTTTTGTTCAAATCCTTTGCTATATGACAATAATCACAATACCATGCCTAGTTTCATGACTAGTATTCTTTTAATAACAAAGAAGTTTTATCCCATGAATCATCCTCCTGAAAATGCTAATTATACTCACATTTACTTTCAAAAAACCATCGATTTTCAATTCAAATAAAGCACGTTCTTTCAGCCAATAATCGACAATTTCCACAAAAGAAAAAAAAACATTCCAATATTTAAGAAGCAATTAATCTTTGAGGGGGGGGGGGGGAGAGAATGTAATAACTTTTACTCACAGCAGTTCAACCCTAATTTTGCTAAAACACAAATCTGTAATTCATTTTTCATCGTTTCAACTTTTTTTTTTTCTTTTTTGAGGTATTTTGCTCACTCAATGACACAGCATTTAAGAAAAAACTCAAAAACAAAAAATAGGAAATTCCAAAAATAAGAAACTCTGAAAAAATAAACTCAAGAAAAAAAAAAAAAAAAACAGAAAAATGACACAAACCATTCTTTCTCGACACAGCGCACAGAGGGCACACTATTAATAAACATATTTACAGCACTTAACTTTATTTTTTTAATCGCTAAGCAGACATTGGAACAGTTAACATGAATTTGTTGGAAAAAAAAGTAAAAAAAAAAAATAAACGTAGAAGAACCAATCAGCGCAGTGACATAAGGTCCAGACAGACATAAGCTCCACAAAAAAAAGTAGGTATTAAGAAAAAGTAGGTATTAATACAGTAAAATAAGGAGAAAAAAGGGGTAAATCTCGGAATGAATGTTAGTAGAAATTTTTTTTGCTCAATATCTTCCTTTTACCATTCTATAACATACCTCAAAAGTCTAGAAAAATCTCATGTCCGCTTGTCGCGATTTCAAGGTCAAATCGCGAAATGGAGATTTTCAAAATTAGCAAAAATAGGCTATGGTATTATATACACATATGATACATGATTTCAAGGTATTTTTTAATGCTGATTCCAAAAAATCTAAAATCAAGACAATCTGACGTCTCTGGAAAAAGTTATACCTGTTTTTCATCTGTCAACTCATATTATTATAACAGTTGCAAACTTACTGCCGAAAAACCCTTAAAAGGTATGGTAGATGAACCAAATTTTGCATGAAGATCTTAGAATCCATCATTATTAAAAATCAAAACAATCCATTACAAAAAATATATATACCTACGAAATAATGGTATTTTTTGATGGAGGGGCAAATTTTAGGATATGCACTAAAGAAGATTCTTGTTAATCTTAGGAATAAGTGCTAATAGGCTAATTTTTTCATTTTAATCTTTGTTTGGATATTCTTTAACTACCCTCAAAAATCTAAAAAAATCTCATGTCCGCAAGTCCTAATTTTCTTGGTTTGAAGATAAGGTGCAGATTTGAAAAAATTGAAAAACTACTCTTCAGATATTTGTGTCAGATCAACATGAATAAGGTACATTACTTTTCAGGGATGGTCATATTGATTTGTTTGTGGGTTTTGTTGGAATCAGCGTTAAAAAATACCTTGAAATGATATGGGTTATGTTGGTATACATATAAGAATCTAAAATTTTCTTATTATTTTTTTTAAATCTGCAACTAACTTAGTTTAACCTGGAAAATAAGAACTTGGGGTCATGAGATTTTTTTAGATTTTTGACATAAGTTATAGAATATCCAAACAAAGATAGAAACAAAAAAATTAGCCTTTTAGCACTAATTCCAAAATTGTACCAGGATGTTTTTTAGTGCACATCCCAAAATTTCCCCTTTTCTCAAAAAATACCATTTTGTCATAGATATAAATGTTTTTTTGCATTGCATTGTTTTGATTCTTAATGATAATGGATATAAAAACCCTCATGCAAAATATGATTCCGCTACCATTACTTTAAGGGTTTTTCGGTAGTAAGTTAGCAACTGTTATAATAATATGGGTTGAAAGATGAAAAACAGGTATAACTTTTTCCAGAGACGTCAGATTGTCTTGATTTTAGATTTTTTGGAATCAGCATTAAAAAATACCTTGAAATCATGTATCATATTTGTATATAATACCATAGCCTATTTTTGCTAATTTTGAAAATCTCCATTTCGCGATTTGACCTTGAAATCGCGACAAGCGGACATGAGATTTTTCTAGACTTTTGAGTTATGTTATAGAATGGCAAAAGGAAGATATTGAGCAAAAAAAAATTCTACTAACATTCATTCCGAGGTTAAATCCTTATTTGACTGGATTATATTAAGAATTCACAAATTTTAAAATTATTACCATAACTGTACATAATTCCATTTCGAATTATGTTTCACCATATTGGGACATAAGTCCATACCAAAATTTTATGGAGTTATGTGCCACCAAGCATTTTTCATTTCAAAAATCCAACCAAAATTTCCCAAATTCAATCTCCCACTCAACTGGTACATAACCCCTACAAATAAAAAGTGGGTGTTATGTCCCACTAACAAAGCTTTCACAATAAAGGAGGACAAAACTACATAATTAGATTTTGGACTTATGTCCCAAAGAAAATTAAATTGACTAGTTTATTTCAATTTCCAATCTATTTCGCCCCACTGTGCTTCATCGTTTGTTACAACAAAATTCCTTACCACTAACGCGCAAATTTCTAAGATTCTGTCCAAACTTTCAAGAAGTCTCCAAAAGAACACTTCATGGCCAGACATGCGACAAAGAAAAAACACAGCCAGAGAGAAAGAGCCTTGAAAACAGAAAAAAAAAAAAAAAAAAAAAATAAACCCAAACGATGAACCATGTTTTTCTTTACAGTCTGCTATCCTCTTTTGATTATAGCTTGAGGGGGTGGAAATTCTTTTCGTATGGCGCAAGGGCGCTTACTCATGAATAAAACAAGGAAAAGTTCTTCGATTTTTATTTATTTCTGCCTGTTTTTTTTTTTATTTTTTAAGTCGACTAGAAAGTTACCCATGGTCATCTTGAATATACCAGAAAGGTTGGTTAGTATGAGTACTTCTGTGTTACGACGACGTCGTAGATGTAGTCGTCTCAATTTCACCTAAAGCAAGGACAGATAATGTTATAAGCAGCAGCGTTAAGTAAAACGGAAATAGACTATACCTAGTACGACGGGAGCTCCCGGTGCGGTGGATGTCGGCTATACATAGAAGAAAAAGACGAAGAAAAAGACGACTTCGACCGACGACAAAGTACCTACTCATGTTTTATATGAAGAAGGAAAAATAATAATCCTCTATTATTTTTTTTTTTTTTTTGTAAAAATGCATTTTTCATAAGTCCTGCTGCCACACGCTGCTGCTTTTGCTATTTGCTCTGACTCTGATAGTGCTGCGGGTTGGATATGTTTTGGTTGTTTCATGCTGATGAACCCCATGGGGTCGCGTAGATTTTCTTTTCTAGTTTTTTTTTTTTGTTTTTGTTTTTTTCAAAAGTTATATTCCTACTGTGTTTTTCTTTGGGGTGCTAATGTGCAGAATAAATACATATATTTTGTTTGTAATTTATAGAAAAAGAGTCAAGATAGTGTTATGTTGGTGATGATGCACTCATGTGAATGAAGAGTTTTTTCTTTGTCATTTTGTTGTTTTCTAAAAGAAGATAATACAAAAAAAATTAAAAATTGAAAACTTTAGTTTCTCATATCAAAAAATTAAGGTGAAATCGATTTAAGAAATAGGTTTTGTGTTGAAAAAAAAAAAGTAATTTTTAAATAGTTTAAATACTGGCAGCGGGCACTTAGTAACTAGCTCCGTGAAGCCAGAACTGCGACCTCAAAATTTTTGAACCAAATTTGTCTAATTCGTTTGTCCACCGTTTGTCCATGTTTGTCAACCCAAAATTTTCGTTTGTCCACCCTTCAAAACAACAAACGACAAAAATTTGAAATTTTGAAAAAAGTCAATTTTTGAAGATTTTTTGGGACTTTGGAATTTTCAGTACAAATTTTGTTTTTTGAATATCTCTTGAACGTAGGGTGGACAAACGACGATTTTTAGTATACGTGTAGAACTCGAGGTGGACAAACGACAAAAATTTGAAATTTTGAAAAAAAAAATTTTTGGAGATTTTATGGGACTTTGAATTTTTCAGATTTTGATTTTTGAATATCTCCTAAACGTAGGGTGGACAAACGATGATTTTTTGTTTGTATACATTTCTCGAGGTGGACAAACGATTGCCGTTTGAATTTTTGAAAAATAATAATTTTTGAGGACTTTTTAATTTTCAGTATAGGTACACTGCGTACTTTTTTGAGAGTTGCTATAAAAAAATTCTTTTTGGAATATCTCCTAAACAGAGGGTGGACAAACGATGATTTTTGGCATACGTAAAGAACTCGAGGTGGACAAACGACGAATTTTGTGATAAAAATTGATTTTTGGGGATTTTAGGGGAGTTTTAATTTTTCAGTCCAAAATTTGTTTTTCAGACTTCCTATAAAAAAAAAATTGCTCTAAATTTTTTTGAAGGGTGGACAAACGAAAATTTTGGGTGGACAAAACATGGACAAACGGTGGACAAACAAATTAGACAAATTTGGTTCAAAAATTTTGAGGTCGCAGTTCTGGCTTCACGGAGCCACACAGTGTTAATATTTCGCATTTTTCACTTCACCATTTTTATTAGACATTCTTAACTAATATTTCACCCTTTATTAAATAAAGCAAAAGCTAAACATTTATTTTCGTAGAGGTTCGGAAAGTTATTTCTGCATGGAAAAAAGAAAAAAGTTCTTATCACAACGTACTTTTTAGGTCTTGAAGAAAATATAAGAAACTTTATGGAAACCTTACCGATATAAGCGATGCTCTGACATTTGGCAGATGAAAATTAAAAAAAAAAATAGGGATTTCTTTTTTCAAATACGTTCTTTGTGTTTACTTTTATAACCAAACTTGCGGAAATCGGTATGACTTCGAAAAATGTTTTTAAATTTCAATAAAATTTAACAGTTTTTATGTATCAACATTCAGCGTTCACTTGCTACCATCCTCGTTGCTTAACGCTTTAAGCTCAAGTTTAGTGGAATTTTCAAATACACCAATTTTAAACCGACGTTTTTCTCATGGATGTTATGTTGAAATGGCACCAGCTTTAAAATAGAAAAAAATAATCATCAAAATTGGTTCACCCAGTCGTACAAAAAGTACAATCAAATTGAGAACCTCTTCCATTTTGTAAGTCGGTTAAAAAAAAAATTAAATAAAATAAAACTTTAATATACGATTTCTGAAAAATCCTTTTTTACGAAATAGCAATAACATTCGTATTTTTTTGTACAATTTTCCTTGCTCCAAAATATATAAATGCTATAATATGCATCTTTAAACACAGTAAAGTACTAAAAAAAGCAATCAAAAACTTTCAAAAATATATAAATTTAAAATTCCTTACACGCAATTGATTCCATATAAAACTTACACAAAAGTATTTTCATTCCACCAACACAATAACTCACCTGAAAAGAAAAGAAAAAAAATCTCCAATGAAAAAGTATAAAGATAGAATCATTTTTCAACAATAAAACAAAATAAATGTTATTTTCAAGAAATCAATTTCAAAACTCATTAAACACCAAAATAAATAAAATTACAAAAGAAAATATTTTTTTAAGTTTTCTACTTATTATTTTTTGAAAATTCAATTTAATTCACCATTACCTGCTGCCACTTTCGATTAATTTAGAACTCTTTTACTCCTTCCTCCCTCTTCCCCAAAACAAGTAAAAACATTTTCATTTTATACAAGTTTAATCCTTTTTAACTATCTCAATAAGCCTGCCATCTACTTGCTCCTTAAGGGCATTTCATAAAACTGAACGTAGTAAAACTTTCGTGTTCAATTAATAAATTGTATCTTTATTGCAGAAAATTCTCAAAAAAAAAATCACAGACTCAGACAGAAATAAGAACAAGAAGAAGAAACAAAAAAACAAGGATAACAGAAGAGGAAGGATTTGTTTTTTTGGGGAGGAAAACAAAACTTACAAAAGACAAACGGAAGTTTAAATCGAAGATAATAAAAATAAGAAAAAAAAAAAAATAAAACACAAACAATCCATAGGAACAAAGGATACATTCAACTTAAGAAAAGGAAGGACATTTTTGAAACTGTCCATAAGCTTTGTCAACATTAAATCGATATTGTCCAGGATATATTCTGTCAAAAAAAAAAAAAAAAATACAAACAACATATTTTTATGCTGTAAACAGCAGACTACTATAAAACATATCATTATCCTTTTTTCGTCCTTATCATGTGTTTATTTGTAATTTTTTTAAAATATTTCTTCTTCTTTCAACATTGAATTAGGGCAATCACAATTTAAGGAAAAATGAGAACTTAAACGGGGTAAAAAATCGATAAGGTACTTGAAAACCATCACCACAGGACAAAGACACACACACATCCTTTTGTTTACTTTGGCACTGGGTTTTCACAGGACATAAAAAAAAAAACGGTGAGTAGAATTTTAATAAAATCATTTCAAGTAGTCGCAGAGTTTAAGTATCCCCCCAAACCTTCCCATCGCTATCATCAGACCATAAGTTTCAAGGAAAAAGAGGAAAATTACATTACATTGCTTGAGCAGGCATAAAATGGGTTATTATAAAGAAGAACCAATGAGAAAGAGGATCAAATTCAGGACAGTATACAAGTAGAATGGGTTTTATTTTATTTTTTTTTTTCTAAAGGATGAAGGCGTCAGATTCTAATATGGACATAACCAGGTCAAAGGAATTGATTTTTCATTAAAACAAAACAAAAAATAAAAAAAAAAAAAATTGTAGAAGGAGGAAACAGAAAAGAAAGGAAGTCAAAGCAAAAAGTACACAATATATGAGTCTAACAACAACACAAAACCAATAAAAAAAAGGGGTTTCAAAATGACGTTAATTTAGGTTGATGTCTAGAAATGAAAACAAGGGAGGTTGTTTAAACTGGAACAATTTTAATAAAAATGCAAGCATTTTGTTTTATACTGTTCTCAATATTGAATCTGCTGACTGTGTGGATAAGAGAGAGAGAGAAACAAAAAAGGACGAACACGAGTTTTTGTTCTATTTTAAGGATTTTATCATTTAAAAGGGTAAAATTGTTAACCATCCAGTAAGTTAACTTTCAATTGTGAATAAAAAAAGGGGTTTTGAATTTTGAATCGATTACGACACGAAGACGGGAGTACCTACCCAAACATAAAAAAAAGGATACAAACGAGAAAGGAGTAAAAAAAAAAAATCCTGACAATAATTGAATATTTAAACGAGAATGTCAACGTTGATTGGTTTAAAGTGGTTAAGATGATTCTTTATTTCCTTTTTTTTTAAGGGGTTTGGATGTGGTAGTGTTTACTCCTTCCTCTTGCATAGGAAGTGAAAATATTTCAAAGTCAATTTTTTGGGGCAATAAGTGCAATTGGGGATCAAAAAATGGGACAGGTTAATGGAGGGATGTTGTCAGCTGTTTTTTTTTTTTCTTTTTACAAAAAAAAGGATAAAATGAAAGGTGACAGGTTTTTTGTGTGTGGTTGCTTTTAACTCGCACACACATATGCTTTGAATATACATTAGTTTGGGTTTTTGGCAGATGAAAATTGGCATGTTCTGTCAATAAATTTGAAGGCATACCTAACCTTTTTTGAATAGGTTTTTTGGTTTTGAAATGGGATTCGACAGGTATACATAAATCGACACTTTTTTTTGGTGAATCAAATCGATTAGTTTACGGTTTATGTTTGTGGGTTTTGGTTTTTTTTCGGAAATAAATGACTCAAGTCTTTCGAAATAATTTCAAAACAAAATTTCCAATTTGTTTGTTTGTGATTTTAGATTAAAAGATTAATTCTTTAATAAAAATATTTTTCTACTATTTTGAAGTCTGTAAAATTTTGGACAGTTTGATGTAGAAACTATCTTTGAGAGCTTGATAGTTTTTCAAATATTGGTAAAAATTGGCAATATTTTTCAAATTTTTTTTTTCGAAGAATCTAGTGTAATTGCGTTCGAAATTTTTTCGATGTCGTTGAAATGAATGAAAAAACTTAAGAGAAATTTTCAAAAAAAAATTAGAAGAAGTCCAAAACATGTTGTTTATATGAGTTTAAAACGAAGACAATTTTTTCACTCTGCTATAATTTCGAAGTTAGTAAAATATCTTTAAATCTTAGCTGTGAATCGTTCCTGTTAGTTCAATATTTCCTTCCAACATTGCCAATTTTTTTCGAAATCGATTTTCAAAAAAAATGACTGCTCAGATCTAATTTTTTACGATATGCTACTTCTGTCGGAATTGCTGATGATATCGGTTAAATGATTGATTAAATTTTCTCCAAAATCTGTTTTTGGTTAGTTTAAACTGAAATACTACTTTTTTATAAAAAAGACTCCGCGAGAATTTTTAAGTGAGTAAAATTTGCTTTAATTTGAGCTGTAAACCGTTCCTGAAGGCCTAATATTTTTGAAAATATCTTATTCCAAACATATGAAATTTTTTCGAAATTTGCTTTTTTCGGACATACATATACATATAACTGCTTTAAGGAATGTCACTTCTGTCTAAATTACTGCTAATGTCAGACAAATGAATGATACAAATTTTCAAAAAATTTCCAAGTGTTCCCACAGAAGAAATATTTTATTTTTTTATTTCTATTGAATCATAATTCACACTGTGTTTTGGCAAACAAATTATGAAATAGTAGATGATCCTACTATACGTCAATTTTATAGTCTCCGCGCTATAATATTAAAGTCTCCAATATTTGGCTGAATTGAATAAAAAGTTCTAGGTCCGCCGCTCTAAATCCCGCTAGAATCAGGGTTGCCATGTTTTGTGAATTATTTTATTTTTTATCGAGTGTAAATACAAAGTATACGCTCAAATGTGGGTAATATTATTAAATGAACATTATCACAGGGTTGCCTAACCATAATTGCACACTTTATAGGGTTGCCATGATTCAATTGAAAACTAAAGTATGTTCTTTTTTTTTTGAAGAAATAAACAGCAAGAAATACAACAAGAGCCCTGCGGTTTTTATTTTTAAACACCATGTTTCGCTACTTCAACCATCCTAATAGCAAAATTAAACAACCCGTCTATTTAACTAAAACCATTTATAGTAACAACAGCAAAAAAAAAAAAAAAAGCATAGCTTTTACTAAGAGGTATAATTTCATTCATTCCAAGGATCAAACAAAAAGAAACAAAAATACTCTTTTTTTGAAAAAGCTGCAACATTCAGGAAATAGAAAACAGACATCTTCTCTATGTCTCTAGTTTTTGTTCTCCTAAGAGGATATAGAGCGGAAGTGGTTGATGATAGTCTCATAGACAAGGATGACAGAGTTGCCAAGAATAATGCAGAAGATTAATACTACGACAGACGAAGTAGCAGAATAAGAAGTAGAAGTAGAAGTAGAAGTAGAAGTAGAAGTAGAAGTAGAAGTAGAAGTAGAAGTAGAAGTAGAAGTAGAAGTAGAAGTAGAAGTAGAAGTAGAAGTAGAAGTAGAAGTAGAAGTAGAAGTAGAAGTAGAAGTAGAAGTAGAAGTAGAAGTAGAAGTAGAAGTAGAAGTAGAAGTAGAAGTAGAAGTAGAAGTAGAAGTAGAAGTAGAAGTAGAAGTAGAAGTAGAAGTAGAAGTAGAAGTAGAAGTAGAAGTAGAAGTAGAAGTAGAAGTAGAACCAGTAGTTTTTTTAAAAAGTGTTAGAAGAACAATTTTAAATTAAGTTGGTTTAAAAAACCATCTGGCAACCCTGCTAAACTAAGTAGTTTGTTTTGAATTTCCTCCACAAACTACCAAGAACGAACGAAAATATTTTATCGTTCCTGAACCAAAACTGAAATTAAATGAAAACCCATTCAGCGAAGTTTTATTTTTCTGAAAATTTCATTACAGATGAAAGGATAACAAGATTCCGCTAGTTACCCTTTTGAGTCCAAAAAATAACCACGATGATGGCGTTTGTATCTCATTCTCTTCTCAATGAATGTATATTTAATGATTATGATTACATTGGACTGTAACAGAGTTTGGGTTTTCAGGAGGATTGTAGTTTGGTCTTGTATACAGAGAGAGAAGTCGAAGTCAAAAAAGGGAAAAAAGAGCACAATAATATACAATCAAATAAATAAACTGGCAACGTCTGGCTGTTTTCCCAAATTGTCTCTCTTCTCTTCGTTTTGTTGGCCACATCTGTAATTTAACTGAAAATTCACTATATAATTATATTTGGAGGACCTTTTTTTTTTGAGTTGTAGGTATTTGAGTTTGGTTTTTACCCGCCATCATCGCAGGGGGTGGATTTCAAGGAGATTATAGTCAACCCTTTTTAATTAGTGGTGTACACATTTTCTCTTCCTTCTTTACTCTTGTTAGTTTTTTTTTTTTTCTTCTCGAGTTTGAAATAATTTAACTAGTGCACTTTATAAATAGATGATACTCATCTAATATAAGAACTTCAGGGTTAAGTCTAAGGATTCCCTCAGGATGAAGGTCGTTGTGAAATAATTTATCCCTTCAGGAGCTTGTTATATTGCCACAAGAAGTTCAAGTAGAATGGAGTTTTTTTTATTCAAAAACAATCATTATAACTTTCAGCGAAAAAAAAGAAACAGAAAATGCATTTTCAAGTTGTTGTTTGGTTGGGTTGTATTTTTTTTTTTTTTTTTTGAGTTGATCCTTGAACCAGGACACAAGACAGAACTGAGGGAATTATAAACTGCAAACAAACAAAACGAACAAAAAAAAAAAACAAATTAAGGAAGGACGAAAGTTTCTCAATCGATTGCGTGGAATAAAATTTATGAAACTTTTTGGTCAAACAATTTCGGTAATCAATTGTAGTTTTTTTTTTGTTTGTTTTTTTTTTTAGTTTTTTATTTGTAATTTTTTTTATTGCTTTCAAGACAATGGAACTCGAAAAAAAAACTGAAATTAATTGATTAAGGACTTTTGGGCAAAAGGAGGATGAAAAACTTAGTTTGTAAAATGGATTTTGTTTTCGTCAGCGGATGCGGATTTTTTTTTTATTTCATTGTTCTGCTCGAATAGAGGTGAATTAAGTTATTTCGCTTTTTTATTGCGAAGAATTGAATTTTGTTGGGTTTTATCAGAACTAAAAACAAAGTTTTTTTTTTTTTTTTTGTTGAAAACTTGATTGAATGGTGTTTCGGTTCAGTGGTTCAAGGTTTAATTAGCAAAATTATAGGGGTTTTAGTGTTTTGAGTAAGGAGTCTATCAGGGTGATAGAGATTTTTCATGAAAAAAAAAGAAGTAGAAAAACAAAAAGTTTGAATTCAATTTGATGGAACGAATTCTTCTGCATTTGGGTTCCTAGCAACTGAGGAAATTTTATAAGCAATGGAATTGCATGCCATTATGATTTAAGCTTTTGAAACAGATGCATTTATTTAAGAAGCAGTTCATATCCAAAAATGAACCCTTGCGTTATGAAAACGAATGCCATAAGTATATCCATGTTTTTCTTGTATGAGTTGTTGATATTGTCGTTCGATTCGATTTCCATAAATAAAAGCAAAAAATACAATGTACTAGGATTTTTAAGTCTAAACAATTTGCGATAATTTGATTTGAAAACAGTTCCTGAGAGCTAAATAGATTTCAAAATATTGTTTTTCAAAAATTGGCATCTTTTTCCAAAACTATGCTTTTTTTTGCGGAATAATAATTGCAATGAAATTTCATTTGAATTCATGTTAATGTCGGTCAAGTGAATTACTAAAATTTTTGACCAATTTTCAAAAAAAAAAAAATAACTTTAAAATATCGGAAATCTGAGTGAGCAGAGTTGTAAAAAATCATTTTATTTAAATGCAACTGGTTTTCCTTAAATATAAAAAAAAATTGTTGCAACTAAGAAAATTAGCAAAAAAAAAATTGCAATAAAAAAAATTGTACTGCAAAATATTTGCATTAAGAACAAAAAAAAATTTTTTGGCAACTAAAAATATTTTGCATTAAAAAAATGTTTTTGCAACAGAAAAATATTTCCATTGAAAATAATATTTTTATAGCAAATAAAAATATTTCGCATTAAAAAAAAAATGTTATTACCAATAAAAAAATTTCTACATTAAAAAAAAAATTAAATTCTAAATGTGTTTATTAAATAATTTTTTTTAATGTATGCTGAATTTTGGCCAAATAGTCAAAATTGTAAGAAATTCGACGAATATTTATAAAAAAATATTTAATGCACACATTTTGCATTGAATTTTTTTGGGGAACGAAAAAATGTCAATTTGTACCAAGACTTCAATGAACAGTAAAATGCAAAGAAAAATCTCTTAATACTTTCTGTAAAGTTACCCTTCAATTTTCGTCTAATTTTACTGTTACTGTTTTATATATTTCTGTTTTAAGTTAAGTGTTTTAAAAGCTAAAACCTTAAATTCAAGCTCTCAAACTATTTAAGCTAAATTACATTACTCAGAGTATAGGGCAAATGATGACATGAAATCCATATTGACCTAACTGATTTGTGAGAATTTTTGTAAAAAATTAATTAATAAACCAATATTCTGTTCTGTGCTTCTTGACAGGATTGAATTCAGAAATAAGTTATTCACTTACCTGTGATTTGCCGATCAAATAATATACGTTTTAGTCGTAAAAAAGGGATAAGATCAGTTAGACTTCTTTCAAGTCCTCAAATAATATAAAGTTACGTAATTTAACGTATCATAATGTGACGTAACGTAATGTAGCGTAACGCTATCTAATTTTTTTGCAATTCAGAGTAATATAAGAAATTAAATTTTGGTTCGATTTATTTCATTGCGGTATTTTCTCTTTAGTTTTTAATAAGACTTGATGACCAAAAGAGTGAGTGTAACGAACTCACATCTAAGAGTCGTTCACTTGTTTTAAAACTGTCATCTTTATAATTTCATATTTTGAGTGAATATCTTTTTCCCTTACCTATTCTCAATTTCTATTTTGTCATCATTTAGTATGACCCAAATTAGAAAATAAACTTTTTTTTTAGAGAATAAAAAAAACCACTTCCCTAACAAGAAAAAACAACAAGTCTAATAAGAAAAAAAAACCAAGTTACCATCCTTAATTTCCAACTTTTATATAGTCCCATCATCATTTATCTTCTTCCACCTTAAACTGTCCAAATCCACCCATCCTTGATAGTGTTAATTTTCTCCAAAGTACCACGAGACAGTCAGTCAGAAAAAAAACAAACAAAAAAGTTATATACACTAGGACACCACATACTTACAGTCTAATGCAATAAAAATAACTATTACTCTTTCTTTCAAGAAAAAACTTTCTCCTTTCCGACACGTTGCTCGTCGTCGTTAAGTAGTTAATTACCAAGACCATTCATTTCCTTCCCTTAAAAACTGCTTTATGGTTTGTTTTGTATTAGGTACTTTACCTGTGTTGGGTTTCTTGTATAAAAGATCTATACAACTTCGAACTACAACACACAACAAAATGTAATTAAACAAAAGCAAAAATTCTTTACGAGTTTACTTACATTGTTGTAAAAGTGTTACCAACCCTTTCATAAAATCTATACCATTTCAACCCTTATATTTGTTCTTAAACTAATTTAACTAACCAAAAAACAGACCAAACAAGAAAATTCAGGGAGATGGGGGACAGAGAAGAATAAAATTAAAAATCTAATCTAATATGTATATAGTTCGCCACACGTTTGCCACTTAACTACCCCCAAAAAAGGAAGCAGCTTTTCTCACTCGAAAGTTTACTTTAAATTTGTGCATAGTTTTTTTTTATATTAAAACCAGCATCAGTTTCAAACTTTTGTACCACAAACGATGACGAAAAAAGACGACACATCAGAGAGTTTTTGGTGAAAAAATTCATTTTGTATAAACTTTGAATTTTTTACAATTTTTTTTTCTGCTGAGGAAGTAAAGTACACAAAGTAGTTAGAGGACCTATTTTTTGGTTTCTGGTGACATGGAAGCCTTTTTCCTGCCAACGACCGACTTCCGACGAACTACATGAAGGTTTTTTGTCAGGTTTTTTTTTATTTGTGTTCATTCTAGGATTTTAGTGAATAAACCACGAAGTTTGCCATTTTAAGAATAGAAAAATAGAAAAAGGGATGAAGTAGTAAGGGTAGGTTTTTTTTTGTATATTGGGTGAGATGGTTTGTCGTGTGAAATGTGAGAAACATAGCAAGTGTTATACTCCTTACATGGTAGATTGTGTGTCCTAAGATCATAAGGTTACCTTCGTTTCGTTGAATTGAGTCTTGTGTTTTTTTTTTTTTTTTTTTGTCGACTTGGTTCTAAGGGACAGTATCGGTTTTATAAAATTAGAAGTTTTCGGTAAAATAAAAGTTTTTGAGGTGAAATTCAGGGATTCGAGGTGGAACCAAAAAAAAATATTAATTAAAACAAAAAATGCATTTGAAATAAAAATAAAAATATTCATGTAAATAAAAAATTTGAATTAAAAAAAAAATATTTAATCCAAATAATAAAAAAATTGCATTGAAAAAAAAATATTTATTGTATTATTGAAGGTAGTTAAGGCCAAAAAGTCTAAATTTTAAGAAAATAGACGAATAAAAAAAAAAAATTAATGCAAACATTTTGCATTGATTTTTTTTAATGCAGAAAATTTTTTATTTGCAATAAAATTTTTTTAATGCATTTTTGTTTTCATTTTTAAATAACATTTTTTTTCTATGCAAAATATTTTCAGTTGCAATAAATTTTTTTTTCAATGCAAATATTTTCCAGTTGCATTAAAATTTTTTTTCAATGCCGTTTTTTTTTTAATTTGCAATAATTTTTTTTACAACCCTGGATGAAATCATGGATTTTTCCAATAACTGCTTTTAAGAAAACGGATCAGGATTCTGGTAAAATCACGGATTTTTCCAAAAAAATTGGATTTTAATAACACCGAATATTTTCTAAAACGTGTTTTTTGAGATGAGTTGAAATTTAAATTTTTCGTATTATTGAGTCTAAAATCAAAATATTATCGAAGAAATTTTTTTAATTAATTGAAAAAAAAAAAAATGATTTTTACTACAGAGAAATTTTGTTAAACGTGTTTTATGAAATAATGAGCAATTGAGTATTTTCGCATTTTTGGGCTCGGAAAAATGCTATACCTACTTTATATTTACTTTTGGAATTCAACTAAAATCAATTTAAAAAAAATTCATTGAAAACCCTAATTAAAAATATTTTTTCATCCATAATTTGTTTTAAATGTGAACCACGCGATTTTTTCTTCTAGAATAAAGTATTTTTTGTGCAGCACCACCCTAATGTTATTCGGTTTACAATTTTTCTGTGTTACTAAAAACAATATTTTTCGGAATTGAAAAAGGAAATATTTTTTTGCTTAGGTAAATATCATTTATTAAAATTATGGGTTTTGCTCGGTAAAATAATAGATTAGTTCCGAAAAATCGGCCTAAATTACTGCAGTTCTGCTGAAATTACTGCACACAAAAATTACTGATTTCAAATAAATTTAACACGAGATTTTCAAATCTCGAGTTTTTATGATAAAATCATGGATTTCTCCAATCAATCGAAAAAATCACGGTTAGTCAATGTAAAATTACGGATTTCGCTATAAAATCAGAATTACGACACACCTTTTTTCCTGGTTTTAGTATGAAAAGTGACCGCTCATTATTTTTTTGGAATATAATAAAAGCAAACATTTATGAGATGAAAAAATTCTACAAGCATTTTTCTTGAAGAATTTTTTTAGTTAAGAGCAAATTCATAGAACCCTTTAGTGTGCTTAACTATTTTGTTTCCATTAGTTTTCGGTGAGAGCTACTCCAGTCTTATGTTGACTTAAGGTTGAGTTAAAGTTTTGCTTTTTCTATTTTGGGGGATATTTTCCATTCCAAACAGGAGCCCCTCGTTTTATAAGGGTTGCACGAATGACACGACGACGAACGCGACTCGATACCATGAAATTGGTTTAAGGGCAAAGAAAAAGAAGAAAAAAAAAAAAAAAAGTGTTGTAAACGGGTAAAAGATGATGAAATGAAATTCTTGTGGCAGAGCTCAACAAGGATATATACAACACAAAGAGTGTAAAAGGTTTTGGTGTTTTGTTTTGCTTTATTTTTTTTGTTTTTGTTTTATTTTTTGATTGACTTTCCCCACATATACCTATTACCTACATTATACATATATACCGCCCCATCTAGTGGTGAAACACGATGATTATAGTTGATGGAAAGTTTTTAATGAAAAATGTTTTAACATCAGAGAAAAGAGAGGAAGGAATTTCCAGTTCAATTCTGGGAATGTGACATGTGTGATAAGACAGAAGTTTTTTTTCTTTATTTTTTTTTTAAATTGAATTTATTTGGATTTTGTTTTTGTTTGAAATGTTTTAATGAAAAGATAAGGGAAATTGTGTGTGTGAATTTAATAAGGGATATCCTTATGTCCATTTTGATGAAACTATAGACGATTTGTTAGTTAGTTGTTGATGAGTTAGACTAGACAAAAATAGATCGGTTTACCGATGATATTGAATTTAATTAAATGGAAAGGATTTAAAAGATTTGGTTTCTTGACGTCTTTAAAACAAAGAAATTGATGATAGAAATTGACACGATATCCAAAAGACACTACCAACGCAAAATATTTCCTGGAAAAGCGAAGAAAAGAAGAATTTTGGCCAATAATTCAAATGATGGTATTTTTGTGAGAAAAAGAAGGCAAACACTCATAACCAATTAGTTTTGATTACATTGCCGCAAGTTACAATAAGTAATGTCACAACATTTATCTTTATGTCACAATACGTTACAGTCTGATATGCAAGTTGATACGATTAAATTTTTAAAGTTGCTTTTAGGCAAGTCACTCTTACCAACGCATTGTTTATTTACTTTATGATACATTGCGTTACGTTACACTACGTACATTTACGTTATGTTACGTAATTTTATGTATTTTTTTAAAATTGTCTACTTTCGTCATATCTTTAAAATCTAATCCAACAAAGAAATGTTTAGATGCAAAATAAAAGGTCAAAAAATAACGAAATTATTAAAAACGAAAGTAATAGACATATGGCAACCCTATTCAAATGAAAAAAATGAATGCAAAAATCTGTTTTCATCAAAAAAGTATAAATATTTATTTATAATATAGTATGTATGTAAATTTTAGCCTATAACTCTATCTAAAAATTCCCATTTTGACTGAAGAACTATTTTTTTTTGTGTTTTACAGCATTTGAGTAGGGTTGCCGAGTTGACTGAAAATTGCGTGCTTGCCGAGTTTTTTTTTTAATTTGAGTAGGGTTGCCGAGTTCATGCACTGGTTTTAGAGATGGAAACCGACATTTTTGATATGAGGACGTCTGAGCTGAAATAATAAAATACATTTTGACTGAAAAATACGGGGTTTTGTAGTATTTAAGCATTTGAGTAGGGTTGCCAGGTACTTTATTGTATTTTTAAGAGATGCCTTATTTATTTAAATAGGAAAGAGTCTGAATAATTTGTCCTTGAAGTGTACCTATACAAACTCGTACCTAAGTTTTTGTTGGAAAAATATATTTTCTGGACTTGTTTTTTATTTGTATAGGGTTGCCATAAGACGTAAGGTCCTTATATTATTTATTTAATATTTGGACTTTTTTCGCATGTTAAACATGTTTTTGTTGAACTAAATCTAGAGATATGACGAATATAGTGATAGAAATAGTTTTCTTTAAGACAGGGTTGCCACATAGAAGTTTCCCTTTTAAAAGAAAATACCTCCTCTACTATAACTACTCAATATTTTTTAAATTTTATTTTAACAGAAGAACCTGTACGTGAAAAACTTCACTACAATTTCAATAAACACAAAAATAAACTATCAAAAGGCTACATAAATAAGTGCTCATATAAGATGTTCAAAACAACACTTTACTTATCTCTGAAAATGCACATGTTTGATTAAATGTGTATTTTGTGTCTAAAAATGTTCACCTCAAAGAGAAAAACAACAAAAATAATATCAGAACAACAATAAAATAAAAAATGCACCTTCAGTATTAATTTTTTTTTAGGAAAATAAACAAAAAAAAAAAAAAAAAACAACATAGGCACACAACTCGGCACATCACACACAATTGCATTACTTTCGCTTTAAGTGAAGTGTAAATATTTGCATTTGTCGGATATTTTATCCAGATCCGTTGCGAGATTATACAAAGTGAGTGAATGAATGCATGCGGGCATTAAGTGGTGGTGTGACGACGATATACAGTGGTGTGGTTATCGAAAAGTTCATGGACAAATTTTATAAGTTATAAAATTTTCCTCCAGCTAATTCGTATGAAATCATTCATTATGTTTTATCCCTTATCTGGTATAATTAAATTGGAAGATTTCAGTCGTTTCATATTTTTTTTTTAAATAAAAGGTATGCCTAAAAGTATGCAAACAAATATTGACAGTTCTCTAACTCATAGAACAATTTGAAACAACCGGTTTTTATGTATGTAAGCGTGTATGTTCTCTCATAACTTCTTAACTACTGATCTCAATTTAACAAATAAGGTATCGTTAGAAGCATCTTGCTGGTCTGCTGGTAATAGGTTATAAAGCATTTTCTAACATTACGTCATCTATGAGCAAAAATTATAAACTATTTTAGTTTTGGATTTTGAATTTTATTTTTTGTTATTAAAAATTTTAGGGGGTTAAAAGATGATTAAGTATTTTAAGAGCTATTTTAAATTAAAAATAACAATATATTATTAATTTTTTCCTTCGGTATCAATTAAATTTTTCAAGATTTATAACCTAGCGGTAAACAAGACGATTCTAACGATATCTTATTTGTCAAATTACAATCAGTAGTTTAGAAGTTACGAGGGAACATACATGAGCACATACATAAAAACTCAGTTATACATATATGTATGTATGTACATAACTATCTTTTTTTTTTCTAGACCGTAAGAAAGTAGAAAAAAAAATACGACACTAAATAATGTTCATGATTTGTTAATAAAAGTTTTTGGGAGCATTTTAATGGTGAAAAGGGTCAAAAGTTGAAGACAATGACAAATAGACTATTGTTGTTCTTTAAGATGGTTTTGTAAGAAAAAAATCAGCAATTTTCGTCAGCAAAAAAATTAATCTGATCCACTATTAAGAGACTTATATTTTTAGAATTAACAAATTCATGAGTGAGGTTGAAGAATGAGGATCCTAAAAATGTATTTTGCCATTTTTGTTTTTGTTGTTGTTATTTTTTTTTTTTTGTTCCACAGTTTAATTATAGGCTGCCGCATGGTATTTAGCAAAACGAATTTCCTCCTTTTTTTCGTTGGAATTCCTTGTTTCAAGTTAAATATAGCCGCATTCAACTCTTTCCTAAAATTTAAAGATCAAACTTCAAAAAGGAATTTTCTAAATCAATGGAGGCGTGTTAGGTATATGGATATGAAGGTATACGTAGTTTGTGAATACATGAAGTGTGTTTTCAATTTAACACCTATCGTTAGTCCTTTAGGACACACACATTCAGAAGAGGACCATATAAAAACCACTTCA
This sequence comes from Episyrphus balteatus, assembly GCF_945859705.1. Classification (NCBI taxonomy): domain Eukaryota; kingdom Metazoa; phylum Arthropoda; class Insecta; order Diptera; family Syrphidae; genus Episyrphus; species Episyrphus balteatus. Next base: position 117,777,213 of record NC_079136.1, read on the forward strand.
AACAAAAGATTTCAAATCAATTATTTGAAAAAAGGACTTTTTTTTTGTATCCTTTATCTGCAATTATACACTTGCAATTTTGAAGTTTGGTTTTTTTTTCTACTTTTCTACACTTTTTAATTGATGGATGTGAATTGAATTTTTTTGTCTTCGTTTTTCTTCCAAAATAATTTAAAAAAATTCTAGAGGACATGTGAAAGGATATGTACTTTCAAAATTCCTTGTGTCCTTTTATTTGCACAAAATATCTTTCATCGATTTAGTCGAATGTGAATATATTATGTATGTGTGTATCTGTGATATACACAAGGTTGGTTTATTGGTCTGGAAAGATTTTTGATTGTTTAGTTTTTATGTTGTTTTTTTTTTTTGGTATGTTGCATGGATAAGGTCCTTGATGTGTGTAGTTGCAGACAAATTGAAAATAAAGAGTTGATCGATTGGATTTTTTGGTGAATTATGTATTGAAATTTGTACACAGGATGTGTTGTATGGCTTTCAATGAGTAATCTCTTTTCTACTAGACTAAGTCTGAGAGAGATTGTCCTTTTTGTTGTTTGTTGTTTTTTTTTTTTTTTTTGGGAGATGAATTTTTTATTTAAGTATGACAACGTGTGGTTTGATTGAGATAAAGTTTGGCAAAACTTTAAGAATTGCAACTGTGTATGCTTAATTTGATGATGAATGGAAATTGTAAACGCTGAATGTAGTTTAATCCGGTGCTGAATATGATTTGCGTGTGGAATTTGCGACTGAGTGCTGAGCTGAATTTGGCTTTGATTTATTTACAACATTTGTAGTAATTTTTATACGGTGCTGAATTATACTTTAATGATGAATTTGTCACTGCGGACGATAAGTTGAATAAACATTGAAAGTTAATGTGACATTGAGTTTGGTTTTTATTTTTATAACAAAGATGGATTAAATATAAGGACTAAAACTGACGATGAGTATTATTTTTAGGTGGTGCTGAATAGATACTGAGTATCAAGCTGAATATGACGCTGAATTGAGATACATCAAGTCGTGGATATTAAAACGAAGCTGAATATAACTTTTTGTGGTGCTGAATAATATTTAAATGAAGAATGACATAAATATAAATACCAATATCTGATCACAGACACTTCCATTTTCATAAACAAACAGTTTTCATTAAATTAATTCGTGTCTCCTCAATAGATATAAATATAAACTAATAACGAATCGAATAATTATACCGCCGACGACGACAAAGCTGCCGGAAAATTAACAATAACTACATTATTGTCGACGATGTTACCATAATTAAACTTCATCGCCATAATTATATTAATATAAATGAATATCTATGGCGACAAAAGGTATTTAAAATTCCTTGCATTCCAAACATTTTTCGTTTGGTGTAGAGCCCATAAAAATGTCGATGATAACTTACAAGTTTTATTTGTTGTAATTCTTCACACGATATCAGAAGAAATTAAAATAAAAACAACAACAAAAAATATAAAAACAGTCATCAAAATTGGCGCGCAAACCTATATTTATAATTCGCTCTATTTCCTTTTTTCGTTCCATTTTTTTTTTCACATTTGCCTCAAACTTGTTTTTCGTCATGCAATAACCTTGTATGAACGTCATTTTGATAACAACAACAAGAAAAAAACTAAACAAATATAAAACCAACAACCGGCAATAATAAAAAAAAAATGCAAATATGTAAGAGTATATAATTCAATTTTGTTCCAGTTTCTAGAATAAAAATTGATTTATTTTTACCTACTGTACAGTATTTGTTACATGAACGAAATAAAGGAGTCCACTACTTCACGGGGAGCTGAATATCATTTTGAGTACGAATTGAATTAAACCATGAGCATTAATTGCGCATGAGACATAAATTGACGCTGAATATGAGTTTTAAATGGCGCTGAATTACACTTAAATAGTGATTTGTCACTTAATGTTGAGCTGAATTTGTATGCCGAATACTAAGGTGAATATGACGTTCATTTAAAGTTGCAAAAACAAATTGCGTATGTGAAAATACAACTTTTTATAGTGAGTTTTTTTATCAAGAAATATTGACCGAGTTTTGAGCAGAATAAATATAGTGAATGAGCATCAAGTTTCGACACTATGTAAAGGTTTTATTTGTGAACAGATTTTATAGCAGAGACTTAAATTGTTGTGGTGCTCAATATGACTTCACAAGTTTTGACTTGATCGAAATTATACGAGAGAAACTGAAAAAGACGCTGAATGTGCGCTGAATTAAACTTTCATAACAGTGGAAGCGTGGATTAAACTCTCTAATAGAAGCTTATAACTTTAAAGAGGCGCTGAATTAGGATTTTTTAAGTTGATTTTAATACTGAAAAAAGCGAATTTTTATTGTGTTGATTTAAATTTGTGCATTAATTGGTTGAAAATTTAAAACTGATTAGGTATATTCTAAGCCATAAAGTTAGAGCAAGTTTGTACGACCCCTTTTATGCTTTAAACTTTTACGCAAATCTATCTTGATATTTTAATTTGCATTTTTGCATGAACCCACTGATGAATATAGAACAAAGAGGAATTCATCTTCTGATAGAAAATATAGAATTTACTAGGCAAAGCATAACATTTTATGATAATAACAGTAGCATTCCATGAGAACAGTGAAATTGAAAGACAGTGCTGTGCCTCAAAAAGTGTGTTTTCTTCTGATGGAGAAAATAATTTTGTTCACTGGACAGGTTTGTAATTATTTTGAGCGAAACTTTTTTAATTTCCTTTTCTTTTTCAATGATCGCTTTCAATTCAGCAATTCAGCTCTGTCAGTTTATGTTCATTTTTTTACAGCCCTGTATATCAGGAACAAAAATAAGTATCCAAGCACGCACTACAATATGGCGAAAACATTCTAAATACAACGTTGCAATATACTGGAAAAATAACAACATACGATTTAGGGTTATAAATTGTGGTGTACAAGAGTTATGATAGCGATATGCAAAGATTGATGGAGTGATATTATGACACTAATGATGGAGGAAAATGTAATACATTTATATGATTAACCAGCGAGAGCATAGAAAAGATGTCCCTTAAGTGTGACATTGAATATTATAAAGAATGTCACTGATGTGACATTGATATGAGCATACTTACGTTGAATATTTATGCTAAATAAGGAGCTGAATATGACACTGTAGATATAAATTGTATATGAGAAACTATAACTGACGCTGAATATGAGTTTAATATCGTGCTGAATTAAATTTCAATGTTGAATAATGCAAACAATATGACACTGAGTTTTAGTTATATTATTTAAATAATAGATTTTTTAAGTAAAACTACGAATTTTTAACTTTCAACTGAATTAGGATTCTATTGTTATTTTTGAGTTAGATTGTCTATATAAATGTCTATAAAAATACTGATTATTATTCAATAATGATTAATGAACATAGATTTTATTTTTTAAGAACATAATTACTCTTAAAACTTAAGAATAAGACATGATTTGGTTAAGTCTTTAGTTATTGCACGTATTGGCTTAACACAATAACTGAAAGCTTCTATGTAGTCAATAATTTATCATATATCACTACTTTTAGAGTTTAAAATTTTAGCTGAATAACACTTCACGTGGTGCTGAATTAAATTTAAGCATTGAATTTTAAGTTTAAATTGACGCTGAATAACATTTTTTTGTTTAGATCCCAGTTAAACTTACAAAGTGAATACAAATAGTGAATACAAAATTCGACTTGCTCAACGAATTTGACATGAAAACTAACCCATTTTTTTTTTGAATCTTCTATAGTTTGTCATTCATATGAAAAAAAAACTAATAAATGTAATCAAAGATAAAAAAATTTATGTTATCAGCTTAATTTACTGCTGAATTAAATTATGACATTAAAAACAACTAGTATGGAGCTGAATAGAAACTGAATGTGGAGCTGAATATGTTGCTGAATTAATATTTTGATCATAGTATGTCCTACTGCAACTTTATTCAAAGTTTATTATCGGGTAATCATGATTTATGAAGTTTGAAAAAAAACGACAAATAACAACTCTCAATTTATATTAATTTGTTATTCACAATTAACTTCTTAAGTGTACTTCTTACATTGCCAATTATGTTTACAATTAGGTACAATAAAACAAAACAGTCTATTATCATCAACAAACTTTGAAGCCTAAACTTTATAAAATTACGTAATTCATTTGACGTAAAACACCACAGTAATTTTAATCAAATTATCCTCACTTTTTAAAGAAATAATAGTAAATTAGCACATCAGAAAAACAAACAAGTTTGAAATGTATTTTACTAAAAATTACCAACCTGCCATTATGTCAATTTATTCATTGAAAAAAAAAAAAAAAAATATATATAGAAACATATAAATTTTTTAAGACCTAAAAGGTCACTCCTCGGGCTCTTTTTTTTTTGTGTAAGATTTAACCACCAATTTTCTGCGGTAGCCAACCAAAAGTAATAAATACCAAAACCAAATCGAAATACGATAACCTTGAGCCCTGTTGTGGCTCCTATAATATTCTTTTGACGGCAAATTGAGTCTGGGCACGAAGCTATGAAAATGTATTATGTACATTCAACAATCTTATTTACATTTATTTAATGCGATCTTATTAGAATGAAAACGAAAATTGGCATTGTGAAATTGTTTGGCCTTGAGGTGGTATATCTAGGATTAATTTTGAGATGAGTTTTTGATTATGCAAAAAGAAAAATGAAAACAAAAAAAAAAATTTAATTCAAATGATTCCTATTTGAAAACTTTTAAATTTATGCAACAGGGTGTGGATTTGTTTCCCACTAATGGACAGCGAGGTAATGCAAGACTTGGTCTTTAGAATATAAGTGACTTAAGGTTTTTTTGAAATTTGGTCTTTCGAATGTATAATATTTTTTGTACTTAAAAGTTTTTTTTTATAAATTCTGAGCTTTTGAAATTCTTTTTGGAAGTTTTTTTATTCATAAAGAAATCCACTCAATATAGATGAATTTATCTTCCAAATTTGTAATCAATTAAATAATCTTTTGGTTTACAAATTTGATTATAGCCACATCCTCCAGCACCCCCTCATTTTCGGCCTGAAGAAAATAATTATTATTTAATTAATATCGCCATAATTCATACAAAACCATTATAGGGGCAAACAAATATGGTCTTAATACTAAAAACAATAACAACTTTAAAATCAATTAATTAACCAAACATGTAAAATATAAAGACAGCTTTTCTCCATCCACATCCTCATCATGTCATCAATATATAAGTCATCGTCGTAATTATCATCCTCCTATCACATTATTGTAAAAAATCATTGAACCATATAATCATATAGCTTTGCATGATGATAACGCAAAGGAAACTCTCATCAATTCTAATAAGGAACACGTAAATATGTGTGTATAGATAGAAATTCATCCCGCATGTTGTAAGTATAAATATATTTTCTTTGAATTTGATAAGAGACACAGGATGAAATTGAAGATGAGAAAAGATCAAAATCTTATTTCATTTTGTCGGTTATGTTAAAATTTATAGAAAACATAATTTGTTACTCATTTCCGTCTTTTTTAATTGGATTAACTTATACGTCAACAGATTCGGCTTAAGGCATGTCTAAAAAGACATGAAGTCACCCTCTATTTTGTTATGTTAAAAGTGTAATATATAGTGGGACAATGTGTATGAAAAAAATGGCATAAAAATATTAAAAGAAATGAAATTTGCGTAAACTCAAATGGCGCCCAATGTGGAACTTTTTCTTCTTTTTTTTATCAGGCACAAGTTTTAGACAAACATTACGCATTGTTAGGACAAAAAATCATTATAAAACACTAATATCATTAAATAGCTAAGTCACTTTGAAAATGTACATATTTAAATGGCGCCCAACAAAAAAAAAAAAAAAAACTTTTTTTTTTATTAAATTTTTGTAAAGAAATTTAACTGCTTTTGGTGCATTTTTGAAATATAATGAAATACCAGAAAATACATACAATGCAAAGAGAAAAAAAAAATTGTTCCACGTTGGGCGCCATTCAATATTTATATTTCTTCAAGATAACATAGAATTTCCCAAATAAAGTGTATATTTCCAGCTCATTAACATCTCTAAGCAAAATTGAAATTATGGATGAAATTAAGAGAAAGCTATTTAATTAGTTTTTAAGTGGCGCCCAACGTAAAAACAGTTTTATAATAATATTTTTTTGCAGTGTTTAAACATGCCAGAATATTTTTTTGTTCCGTATTAAGTTGCCCCACTGTACAATAAATAAAGGAATAACAAAAAACAAAAATAGACTTAAAAAAGGATTTTGATTCACTTGAAATGAAACATGAATCCATCATAAGCAAAAACAAATATGGAAGTAACCTTAAAATATGACACAATAAGAAAAAAGGAAAAAAATAAAACCAACGACCGATTTATCTCCACCATTTGGCTTTTAAGTTTTATATATTTATTTTTTTTGTTGTTGTAATATTTCAGGAAAGGATTTGTCTCATTTTTCATTGCTGGTATCTGTCTCTTCTTAGTGGGGGTTAATTGTCACATTTTTTTCTCATCTACCAGCACACAACGACAGATTATTATTAATATTAAATGTGGGTCTTCTTTTCTTCTTCTACACACATAAAAGGGTTTTTTATTTTTTTTGTCTTGTCTTCATAATTTTGTTCTTGTTCATGCGACTAAGAGCCTTAAATCATATCTAAGACCAAATGTCCTTTATTGTACGCAGTATATAATCCAGAGAGAAGAACTTGTGTGCGGATAATTTTTTTTTTTTGTGTCATATTTTTTTATGAAAGAATGTTGCAAGATTGTGAAGGCAGTCACTTAATAAAACATCTGGGCATGGGAATTTTTCATAAAAATAAAATAATAAAAAAAAACTATGAGTAAAACGAAATGACGTAGCAACCATAAACTGCTTCCTCCACACACACATACACTGAATTATAAGTTCTTCAATTTTTTTTTACCCAAATCCCCACATAAAAGTGGAAGTCAAGTTAAAAAATAAAAACCTTTAATGACTGACAATAAAAATAAAAAAATGAAATTACGAAACGAATATATTTTTTTTTTTTTGTAAAAAGTAAAAAAATATTTACAACATCGGAACTCGAGACGGAATTGCTTCCGTCATTACTTCGTTTTGACTCTGAATGACGCGATTTGTGTCGTGGGTTGTTTATATCTGTAACGAATTGTTAATTTTTCGTATAGAGTAGTTGAACGGGTTCGTTGAGTTCTTCAATTTTCGCCTGAAGTAGGTAGATAGGTAAAATACAGTGCATCAAAAGAATTCAAAGACGAATGCTTAATTTTTTTTTTGTACAAGAGAATGACTGTATAAATACCTACTATTTTAATATTAAAAAGTAATTCCTGTTTAAATAATTGGTATTAAGTGGTTTAAAAAAAAAAACAGCAAATATAGTCAAAAAAAATTTTGTAAAAATCAATTTTTTGATATTATTAAACCTTTTACTGGCGCCCAACGTGATTTTATGCTAAGTATAGAATATAGACCATTATCAGTATGGAAAACTCGAATAATATAGACATAAAGCTATTTTATTACTTTTTTTTTTAAGTGGCGCCCAACGCAGAAACACTTGTACAAATTTGGGTTAATGTTAAAAAATGTTACTTGGTTTTAAGTTTAAGTTCTTACAGACGCACTTTAAAATAAAGGACGAAGTTCAAGGCCCGAAAAAGGATGGATGCAGGAATTAAAAAAGTGGCGCCCAACGTGACTTTTTCTATTTTAATAAAGGACGAAGTTCAAGTTTCAAGAAATTGGTTTGAAAAATGGCTCAAAATTTGACTCGTTTTTATTACGATTCTAAAGAAGCTTTCAGTTTCTTTCTTTGCTTATTGGTATAAACTAGTTTTCCAGGCAAAAAAAAAACAAATACGACTGGTCTAAAAAAGTACACAAAAAGTTTTTTTTTTCTATGAAATAAATGAAAAAACCGTAAAAATAGGGAAATAATGATTTTTTGCAGGCTCGTAACTGGTATAAAAAAAGGAAATATTATTTTTAACAAAATTATTTAAATAAATTGTATGTGACAAAGCCTGAGTCTAAGATCAAACTATTGTCAAAAATATGTAACTAATTTTTATTAACTCTGTGATTGGTATAACCAAGTCTAAATAAAGAAACACTATTCTTCTTCATTCTCACTTAACTATTAATCGCATACATTTAATATATAACATTATTTTTTTCCTCTGATTGGTATAAATTTGTCTAACCAACAGAAAAAGCTGGTTTAATTGAGTTAAGGTGGTATGTTGGTTAAATGATAGAAAATAGTGAATCCTGAACATAATGAATTTTTCGTAACACGTATAAACAATTGGTATAAATCGAAAGAAAATATAATTTTTTGACGAAATTGTCGTAAAACATTTTGTACGTCTCTAAGGTCAAAATATTTGGTCAAAGTATATGGTCAATTCTATGAATGGTATAAACTGGTCTAAATAAGGAAAAAGGAGTATTTTTCATCTTCTTACAGGTAATTATCACTTAAAGCATATTTTAGTCTATTTGTCAACTGGTTTGTTGAATAAAATTTATTTGTTATTAAAGGAGGATTGGTATAGACAAAAATCAACTAAATGTTTCTTAGAAGTGGTTTGTAGGAATTGGGAAGTTAAAGCGACATAGAGAACTTCTCGATAGTTGATATAAATTAGTCAAGACCAATATTTTGATTAAATTCTTAACCAAATTGAAATAACATGAGGTATCAATTTTTTTTAAGAAACTATAAAAATTTAAATTATTTTTTAAGTGATTTTCTTGACTCATTGTATAAATACAATTGTATTATTATTGGGTGCTCTTGTTACATAATTAAGAATTCGAGGTGAAACATGATTTCAAGTTGCCAAACAGAGTAGAGTATATGACTTCTGACAGTGCAAAATAGTCAACGAAAAACCAAAAAGGTATAATTCACTCAAAATTATTAATTTATGGAATTTTATTTCCACAGAGTTCTGAATGATAAGTAAAAAAAAATTAAAAAAAAAAAATACGAGTACCTTGTTTCAAAGCTTTTACCTCCCACTTAAATTGGTCAATTATGCTGATGTCAACAAGACCAATAATAATAATAATAAAATTAACTTACAGTGTTGTTGATGACTGCTGAATTGGACCTGGACTCGCGGCGCATTATAGAGAAGTTACAACCTCAATCCAACTCAACTCAAAACAACACAACACAACACAACATCCAACAATGATTGTGATTAATTCATTTAAAATTACTGAGATTCGTATAATTTGTTGAATAGTAGAGTGGTTGGATGTAGTAGATGGAGGGATGATATGAAGCTAGAGCAAGGTCTTTTTTATTTTAGTTTTGTTTTGTCTTTTTTTGTAGAGCCGTGCAATTAGAGAGAGTTTATTGTTGTTTATTATTTTTTTTAAATTTTAATGAATTTAGTCTAGATAACAATGCAATGTGGATGAAGTAGATTTCTAAGAACAAAGTAAATGAGTCCGTATTTAAGAGGAATTAAGTGACATATTAGACTGACCTATTTTTGTTGAAAATAAAGTGATTAGAAGCATAACATAATATTGTTTTTTTTTTTATATATATATTTTTTTTTGTTCAGTGTATTTTACACGATTTCGTTCTCGATAAATTTTATTTGAAAAAATATCTTTCGCTGAATTTACAACTAAATCTTTAAATTCTTCAAGTTTGTGAAGGCATTTATCTATGAACTTTATTTAAAAATATGTCTGTCTTGTGAAGGAACTTAAATCTAAAATAAGAAAGTGATTTTTTTTTTTCAAGTGCATGTTTTTAAAACAAAAACGATGAATTGAAAACTTTCGTTAAGTTTACATAAGTAGTAAAATAAAAAAGCACGAAAAAACAAAAAATTATATACATTTTTTAGTTTACATATCAGCCATACACATTTAAAAATTGTTTTTTTTTTTTTTTGACTCAATTGTTTATTTTGGGACTTGTTTCAAGTTTGTTTCAAGTTTACTTATAAACACACATGTTTTTCAATAACATGGCATGAAATTTCATTTTTATGGTCGGCATAATTTGGCTAAAACTAAACAAATTTTGTTTCTATTTTTTTTTTTTTTCAAAGAAAACAGACACACACAATGTATTTGTTGTTTTAATTGGCTACAAAGTCAATTACAAATTTATTTATTCTATAAATATTTACTTCGAATCTACATACAATTTTTAAAATAATGAACTGAATCCATATCCTATTCATATTGAAACAGTCCTAAGAAAAAACATAAATTAATAATTTTAATTATATACAGATTTTATGATGTAATTTTCAAGGTTTAGGTCTAATTGAAGGAAAAAGAAATCTGGACCGAATTAACAAATCAAACAGAAATAAAAAATTAATTGATATAGATTATTTTTCTATGAAAGGTACCATCAGTTATGATTCTCAAAAAAAAAAAAAAAAAAAAAATCATGTGTGAAACCTTAAAAATCATTTAAAAAAAATCGAAAAAATATAACTTTTTTTTATTCCATCAATTTTTTTTTATATGACAACCTACAATAAATTTTATACCATCTGAAAGCTTACCTATTGTCTACAAAAAGAGCTAGAATTTTTTTAACCCAATTAGTTTTCATAAAAAAGTAAAACAATCAATCTCTTTTCTCTTCTAACGCCATTTAGGGCCAATTTATTGAGCCTCCATTAAATTTTGAAATTTATCGCTTTAGTTAACGGCCTTGTTAAACTATTGACGCCTTTAAGTATACATCATTAAAAAATCATTTAATTCACTCTACTTTAGTTAAAATCCTTTCATTTAATGGAAACTTTAAATTTAAAACTCTGTTAAAAATATCCTAGGGATTTTTTTATTTTTTTGAAAAATACTGTCAAAAGCTACAATTTTGTCAAATCAAATAGATTTTAATTTGAATTTGAAGAAAAACCATAAAAACTATGGCCCGTAAGTATTTTAAAGCTGAAAACGCCAGGCGAAAATGCACGAGATTAACGATATACCAGTGGTAACTAAAGAATGCTACAACATACAATTAAAGCCATGAGAAGAAGTTAAGTGAAATTTTTAATTTTTTTTCAGCGCATGGGTGTCAAATAACAACTTAAATTTAGGTTTTATCGGCATTCATCTAGCGTCATTAGTTTAGAAGTAAGCTTTAAATCTCTTCTTCTCATGGCAATGTTTTGATATGCTTATATTATGCAGCATCTCAAACCTGATTAATTTTGAAGTGGAGAATATAATCTAGTAGATCTAGTACTGTCTGTGCGAAGAAGACAAGAAATGCATTCATTCCTTTGAATTTTGTGTCTATTAAAAATCTTAAATGAAGTGTTGTCTCTACCCATAGACAACAATGATTCAATTTCTGCAGTAATTTTATATAATGTATATTACTTATTTATGGTACAAATGCATTTGTGTATACCTACAAAAAAATTCTAGTCTGGACTTTTATTCATAATTGTGATGTTTTTTTAATAATTCTTTAGCAAATTTGACATTTTTCCACAAAAAAATAAAATAATTATAGAAATGACATTTGACACTAATGGAGAGTGAATAAATAGAAATTCTGTTTAAAACCTCCATTTGCTCTAAAAATCCCTCTTAAAAGATCGAATTTGGTGTTTTAACTAAAACGACTTCTAAATTTAATGCTCAATTAGTTAATGATGCCAAACTTCAAAAAAATCCTTAAAAGAGACTGAATTAAACGGAATTGGTTTTTAATTTTAAAATTCCCTTTTTTAATGGCGATTTAAGTTTAATAGAGAGTCAATAAATTGGGCCTTAATCTATTTTTTAGAAGACAACCTATAATAAATTTTATATCATTATTATTTCACCTTTTATATGACGCTTCAATCATATTTCTACCATGCCTACAAAAAAAGTAAGAATTTTTTAAAGCCAACCATGTCGAAATTTCAAACTGAGACTACGGTACTTCCTCTACTGCTGGCTGGTCATCGGCAACAAATCTTCAAAGGTGTTTTGAGGTATTTTTCAAGTTTTTCAATTAAAGATTATATAGCTTGTAGAGCACGTACCGTTATGTGTGATACATTAAATGAAAGGTAATATTATCAGCATGCGTATTAAAGTTAAATAAATTTGTTATGTGCTCTAGATCAAAAGATATAACGTGTTTAGAAAATAAAACATCTTTTCACCGTTATCTCAGAATTTTGAATATGAAATTAATTGAAATTTTGCACAATCATAATTTATTTAATTACCTATCTACTGCATACATTTCACTCATCTATCTATTAAAACAAAGTTATGATAAAGTTCAATAAGTTCCCAACGTAAAAAGATATAACGTGGCAAAAAAAAATAATTTTTTACCGTTATGTATTTCAGAAATGTAACTATGATAACAATTGAAACTCTGCACAAATAAAGTTCTTTCTATTTTCTATACTCAGTAGAATTTACACTGTTCTATCTTTCTGTTCTATCTTTCAATATAAAAGAAACAAACCGTTATTCGGTAAAAATCATTTTCGAAATTCAATTTTTTGCACACATACGTGAATTAATCTTACCTATAAATCCTAAAAGTTAAGAGATTCTAAACAAGTTTTCGAAAGTTTCTAAAAATAAAAATAATTGTTTTTCAAAAACTCGTATTTCAAATAAGAGAGGGCCTTATAAAAAATCCGCATAAGAAACCTTATTTTCTTTACATCATTTTTTTCAATTTTTCAAATTTCTGTAAAAAATTTTCCCTACTTATAATAATAAGTTTGACAAAGGTCTACCACTTGCACAGTTTGTAAAAACAAACAGTCACAATTCAGTATTGAATTTTTTTTTTAGAATTTCTTTAAATTTTCTTCTATTTTTCTAACAAATTTATCGAACGGATAATAATAATCAACTTTCTACGACTTACCGTTTAGAAAATATTTTTTTTTTAACAATTTCATTTTACCCCTATTTACCCTACTTAGTTATCGAATTTTCAAAAATTTTCAGTTATCTTTGTGTTCACTTTCAAAAAAGCTATAGAAGATTTTTTCTTAAGTTTGATTTGATGTCATATGACTTTGCTTAAAAGATGAAATTGCAATCTATATCACATCAATATATATGACGTTATAACTTTAATAATAAAACAAATATCTTACAAAAGAATTTTTGAAATAATCCATGTTGTTTTTAAGATGCTTTTTCCCAAAGCCATATTATGAGTAAATTTCTATGATTTCGCCGTAGTTATGTGAAAATTTTTATCTCAAAGATTTATTCACACGAGTTAATATAGAAATTCTCATGAAGAAACTACTGGCAACATTTGTGCGAAATTAAATTATTATTTTAATGGCATTTTGAAAGCGCCGTTGCTGCCGCCATATACCGGCTTTTGTTTGTTTACTCAATAATTTTTATTGCTTGTTATTGTTATTATTTTTTTTTTTAATTTTGAATTTCAAAACAGCAAGACACCCACAAGGCACATTCTCGTAAACATCATGTTAATGACTTATTCATCGTCATCATCATCATCATGATCTACATCATTGGCCTCAGAATAGAGACACACAAAATAGAAAAAAAAAAAAAAAACTAATTTACAACTTAAAAGTTCCATGACTTTAAGTTCGCGTCATGTCCACAATTTGCACAATTTGTGTTAAAGCAATAAAAAAAAACTACTACATTACTATTATACACAACAATAACTATATCAATCACTGCCACTATAATAAAGCAACTTGATGTGTGTTTTATACGCCTCAGGTTTATATGGAGTTATTAGACTCAAACCGTTTAAAAAAAAAAACTAGTTTCACACAAGTTACCTATGGCCGAAGACAACAAGTGTGTCGGCCGTAAATATTATTGTCGCCTAACAAACATACTCATGTAACCGTGGCGCTCGCAAAAAGGTGAAATATCCAGTGAACATCATCCAACATTATGGAAATTAACTTTTGTATCTAGAACAAATATTGAAATAGCTTTACGTGCATAGCAGAAGTATAGTAGTTTTTTTTTTTACAAAAATATAGGGTAACAGCAACTTAAATGGATATTAGTTTTTTTCTTTTTTTTTGCTGTGTTCATTCTTTGATGGAAAATTAGCACTGGCACGAGAGATAGTACGATAGATACGATAATTACTAAAAATGACACTACTCACGTTTTTTTTCTATTTTTTTTTTGCTGACACCTGTGTATCTTGGGTACAAGTTAAACAAGTGTGTTAAATTAAATATTTCCATCAGTGCAATTTTACAAAAAAAATTCTTTCGTGGAAATGGTTGCCAAGTTAGTTTATTTTTTTCCGAAGAAAGGATACTTTAACCGATGTTAAAAAAGGGGCAATTTAGGGGTAGCCAGAGACTAATGGTAGGTATTGAAAGATTTCGTACATTTGCAGATCGGAGATTCAATGAAATTGCGTTTTAGAAGAAAATACGCCTAATTCAGTAACGAATCTCTAGTAAAAATGAGATTTGCACCGCGATCAAAGTACCTAAGAACAATAAGGCGTTGGAACTTGAAATTCCCATTATTACTAATATGAATATTATCTGTCCACCCAAAATTTTAGTTTGTTTACCCTTTACAAACATTTTAGAACAAACTTTTTTTTTATATGAAATCTGAAAAATAAAACACGGCTCAAATTTTAAGGTAGACGTCCGTTTAGGACATACAGGGTGTCCCAAAAGTAATGGATCAAACGAAGTATGCTGATAGAGGATCTTAAGGGCTCTCAGAATTTGGTAACTTGTTCATCCCAAATCCTTACGGTTTTCGATTTAATGCAATTCCTGTGAAATTTCGAAAAATCCCTACTTTGCAACAGTATTTTGCTTCCTGCGCACATTATTGATTTTTGTTTTTTACAATTCTTTGACAAAAACATTGCCAAATAATTAGGAACAATTAATTAATCAAAATATTTTTTATTCCATACGCCATTTCGCTGCAAATTAACTAACAGTTTCAAGTTTTATAAAAAATCAGTTTCTTACTTTTTTTTGAGAGGAACACCGTTACAAAAATTTGTACGGTGTGAGAATGGTTTATTATTTTAAAAAGTTGCCCTGTTATTGTAGTTTTCAAAAAAGTATAAAAGTTCCCAAAGTTGCAGTTAGATCGCAAAATATTACAATTTTAATTCAACAAAACAGGGTTTTTCAGAGCAAAAATACAAACAAAAATAAACACATTTTCTCTAACTGTTATTTGTTTATTTTTCTTTGAACAAAAGCCTCTATTTTTGTTTGTATTTTTGATCTGAAAAACCCTGTTTTGTTGAATAAAAATTGTAATATTTTGCGATCTAACTGCAACTTTGGGAACTTTTATACTTTTTTGAAAACTACAATAACAGGGCAACTTTTTAAAATAATAAACCATTCTCACACCGTACAAATTTTTGTAACGGTGTTCCTCTCAAAAAAAAAGTAAGAAACTGATTTTTTATAAAACTTGAAACTGTTAGTTAATTTGCAGCGAAATGGCGTATGGAATAAAAAATATTTTGATTAATTAATTATTCCTAATTATCTGGCAATGTTTTTGTCAAAGAATTGTAAAAAACAAAAATCAGTAATGGGCGCAGGAAGCAAAATACTGTTGCAAAGTATTGATTTTTCGAAATTTCACAAGAATTGCATTAAATCGAAAACCGAAAGGATTTGGGATGAACAAGTTACCAAATTCTGAGAGCCCTTAAGATCCTCTATCAGCATACTTCGTTTGATCCATTACTTTTGGGACACCCTGTATATTCCAAAAACATATTTTTTATAGCAACTTTCATACAAAATATCATTTATTGGTAAGATCCTGAAAAATTATTTTTTTCTAAAATTTTAACGGCAATCGTTTGTCCATCTCCATTTATTGTTCACCCTACGTTTAGGAGATATGCAAAAAAAAAAAGCAGTCCAAATTTCAAAGTCCCCTAAAATCCCCAAAATATACCTACTTTTTTCAAAAAATCAAATTTAGATGTCCAAATTGAGTTCTTTACATATTCTGAAAACCGTCGTTTAGCCAACCTACGTTCAGAAGATATTAAAAAAAAAAAAAAAATTGCAATTAAAAAATTAAAAGTCCCCTAAAATCCCCAAAATTTGTTTTTTCTTTCAAAATTCAAAGATATTTTTCTACCTTGAGTTTTTACATCTTTACATATGTTAAAAACCGTCGTTTCCCTACCCTTCGTTCAGGAGATATTAAAAAACAAAAACAAAATTTGCACAGAAAAATCCAAAGTCCGTAAAATCCCCAAAATTTGTTTTTTTTTTTTTTCATAAATTCAAATTTATTTTTAAACTTTGAGTTCTTTACATTTATGCCAAAAATCGTCGTTTATCTTCCCTGTGTTCAGGAAATATTAAAACAAAAAAAATAAACTAAAAAATCCAAAGTCCCCTAAAATAACTAAAATTTACATTTTTTTTTCAAAACTTCAAACTTCTGTCGCTTGTTCACTTCGAGTTCTTTACATATATTAAAAATTGTTTGTTTTAAAAAACAAAATTTGTACTGAAAAATTCAAAGTAGGTTTCCAAAATTCTTCAAAATGTACTTTATTTAAAAATTCAAATTTCTGTCGTTGCAACTGGTCTGGTTGCAACACCTTTCTTAAAATTTGAGCGTTTTAGACGTTTTTTTTTTCAGACTTTCTCTATGTAGGTGCACCTACGAAAATTTAAGGTGGACAAAAATGGACAAAAGGTGGACAAACAATTTAGTCTAGTTTGGTTTAAAAATTTAAAGGTCACAGTTCTGGCTTCACGGATCTTTTTTAGTTATACATATAACAGGTACTTAAAACCTGAAATTCTACAAATTACGGTATAGCGTTGGGCGCCATTACTTTTGGAGATTTTTTTCTAAAGTAAGAATAAATTAAGTTTTCGAGTAAAAGGCTTTCAAGTTGACCCATTAATCAACTTATTCTTTGAACAAATTTCATTATACATATATTTTTTTTCTTTTGTTTCTTTACAAAGATAACAACGATTAGATAGTTTCTTAATTTATTTCCTAAGTTACAATCCCAAGAAATCGACCATTTTTTTGTACTCAACTCAACAGAACTCAACTCAACAACCCTTAATCATAAAAGAAAAACGTCCATCATGGAACACAAAAAAATATCTTTTTCTTAGTCTGTTTTGTCTCTATTTTGAGAGTCCTTCTACCAATTTCTCTTAATACCCACTTTCACTTCTGACAAATGATTTCTGTCATCCCCCCAAAAAAATTCTAATACTCTATAGAATCCCATTTGCAATTAAAGTCTAATTAAGAAAACTGGAATCACTTTAGCTAATCATACATAGAAATCTCATTAACTTTCCCTTTTTACCCCCAATCCAAAGAAAAAAACAAAAAAAAACAAAAAAAGAAAGAAATGCATTAAGAGAATCCTTATATCAAAATGGACTTTACTTCAAACCAATCATTATCGAATCATTTGAAGTTGAACCTAATTACACTACGTGACAGCTAATTGAGGTCGTACATATATGAAAAAATTGTTGTTTTTTTTTTGAAAATTAAAAATGTAAAATAAAATAAAATAAAATAAAATAAAATAAAATAAAATAAAATAAAATATAATAAAATAAAATAAAATAAAATAAAATAAAATAAAATAAAATAAAATAAAATAAAATAAAATAAAATAAAATAAAATAAAATAAAATAAAATAAAATAAAATAAAATAAAATAAAATAAAATAAAATAAAATAAAATAAAATAAAATAAAAAAAAACAAATAAAATAAAATAATAATAATAAGTTTTAAATAGTAGAAAATTATTACAAAAGCAGTTAAAGATTTGTTTAAGAAATTTCGGTAAAATATCATAATTTTAAAGAAAATCAAGTTCACATTAGCAAAGTTTAAAAATATAGCCCACATAACTTCAATCACAAAGTTGAGGCAAAAACAGAAAAAAATATTAATATTAAAATAAAAATATAAACAAAAAATATAGACAAATAAATAAAAAAAGAAGTTTAAAAAAACGACTTTAATCAAATGATCCAGAGTGTATTAGTTAAAAACTCAATCATAAACCAATCAATTCTTTTTTCTTTGATTTTTTTTTTTGTGTCTATCTTCAGAAATACAACGCACATTAAGCTTTCAATTGATCCACCAAAATATTTAATAGGCCACCCTTCCTTTCTATTCTTCAAAATGCGGCGTCAACTTCCTTCCGCTGTAGACACGCAGGATAAAAAAGAAAACAAAAAAAAAAAAAAAAAAAAAATCAGAACCCAAAAAATCAATAAAAGTCGATGAAATATCCTTGTTACAAAATCTAAGGGGGAAGAGTATGGCGAACAACATAAGTACAGGAATTTGTATTTCGTCTCAGAATTTTTTTTGTGTATTGTGGTTCACAGTATTTTTTTTTTCGTTCTAGTACTTGAAAGAACAAAGGCGACAATGAGAGAAAATATAACAAGGATAACAACTTCCTCTACCAAAATGATTTCTATCTTTGAAATTAAACTCAAAAACGCGGAAGGAATCCATTTGAGACATGGCAAACGGTCGTCCAAGTTGTAATCTCTCTAAAATCGTTTTTTTTTCTGCAAATAAGAGGGGTTGGGTAGGTATATAAAGCCTCTTTGTCGAGGACTTCTGGGCGGCTTGTCGACGACGAAAAATAAAAAAAAAAAATGAACAAAAAAATCTGTTTTGTGTGGAGAGAAGTGTGTTTGGTTTGTCCCGTCAGATTAGTTGCTTCACTGTTGCTTTTTTTTTAAATGACAGATCAAGAACATAGAGAAAAAATTGTGCCATTTTTATGGATATATTTCCATATACGCCAAAGCATTAGTCCGGGGTCGTTGTTCTACTTTCAAGGGGAAAGGAAAAAGCATCGTGCAAAAAAAAAAATAAACAAACTAATCCTCTGTGTTTTTCATATTTCTGGTTTCATTTTTATGGATTTTGCATACCTAACTAATATCTTTGTCACCCTTATTGGAACATACTCGTAGATTTTAAAGCTTCTTTCTCCACCCCCTTGAGGGTGCCATATTTTATTATTAATTTTGAAAATATTTCTGCATTGTCATGGCTTTTTCTTGTGCATCCCCAGCTGAAGATTGTTCTCCACTCAAAAACTTATGATGGAGATTTTTTTTTCTCATTTTTGGGGAGGAGGTTGAAAAACTTTATAAATGAAATTACATGAGTTTCAAAATTAGTTGTTGTTGTCTTCTTCATTTGCTGCACGAGTGAGTTTTTATTTTTTTTATTTTTTTTTTTCAAACAAGACGATGCTGGTTGATGTGTTCGTTTTTTTTGTCATCAGATGGTGTTGCCCTCAACATTGAACAAGAAAAATAAATATGAAAATAATATGCATCTCATCATGCGGGATGAAAATGATGTTTCAATGTTTTTTTTTTTATATTTTTGTTGCCCAACAAACAACCCCTAAATCGAAAATTTATGATTGCAAGTACCTTCTGCAATAAATTACATAAATGAGAGATGCAGATGAGTGGCGCAATGTAATAGGAAGAGGAAGCAAGCTCTCGGTTAGAAAAAAGGGTGATACGGTTCAATGGAGAAATAACCAGACGCACAATACATTCTTTTTTGCGTCTAAAACGATTTAAATGAAATTGTTAAAAATTTGGACGAACACAATAAGTCGATAGGTACTTATTTTGCGGTCGAATTTCAAATTGAATTGAAAACGAGTGTTGTAAGAGGTACTTACACATTTAGCGGAAGTGTTATTAAATGCTTACACAATTATTTCTGCAGCGGGTGTAAGTTTTGTTTTTAGTGTTTTTTTTTTTTTTTCTAATTGATGCGGGTATGAATTTTAAGTTTCGTTTAAGCGAACGGGTCTTGAACTAGGACCCAAAAGAACAAACTCAAATGAATTTAAAAAAAAAAATTGGGGTTTTTATGTTGGCGCAGTCCCAAAGGCTTTCTACAGACATCCAGAGTTCATATTGTCTGAAACCATGTGAAGCTGTCAGTACGATTCAAAATAATTTATTTTTAATTTCTAAAAAAGAATTGAATGTTGAATCTTTTGGATAAAAGAAAGGAAAAATAGTATTTATAGAAAATGGTTAAAATACTATAACTTAAACCGTTTACTATTTATACTCATCTTAAATCTAACAATAGAGCTGTGTTAACTTGGGCCAAAAAAGTGTAAAATTTCTTTAAATTTTTCATAAAAAATAACCAGTTAAAAAAAAAATGGTTTTGAAAAATTGGAGACCAAAAGAATTTTTGTTTTCATTCATTATGCGATAGGCTTCAATTAAAGCTTCATACTTTTTTTACACCCTTACAAATTTTTAAATTTTGACTTTTTTTTAGCTACCTATTTATAATTTTTAAATTTTCAAAGATTTTAAAAACAATTATTTAAATTGACGATCCATTAAAATTTATATCTAACTTATCAAAAGAGTCATCTTTGAAAAATGGAAAAAAAATATTTTTGGACAAGGAATTTGGTTTTCCAAAAATCAACATTAAAAATATTTCTAGAGGTGGTCAGAAGAAACTAAAAGGTGATCAATGATGTTATATATTGAATTATATTGAATACAATAATAAAATTTTAAAAAAATCAATTTTCAGCGGAAATTTTTCAAAAATATTTTTATTTTATTTTTTCATTTTCAACAAAAAAATAAATGTTTATGATCAATAGAATTTTTAGATTCAATTTAGAATTTAGCTGGATAATATTTTT